>NW_004443964.1:20362441-20409033 GCF_000243295.1 Trichechus manatus latirostris
CACACCACACCACACCCACACCCACACCACACCCACACCCACACCACACCACACCCACACCACACCAACACCACACCAACACCACACCACACCCACACACCACACCAATACCCACACCACACCAACACCCACACCACACCAACACCACACCAACACCCACACATGCACAGCCACATCACCCCCACACCAACACCATACTCTTCATTTTCATTCTTACTGCATAGGGTTGCTATGAGTTGAAATTGACTGGATGGCAATGGGTTTATATTTTATCTGGAGGTAGAAACTGTTGTCCAGTATTTACTCCAGGAAAGATGTAACAAGGAACTGAATTAGGATGGTGTCAGTGAGAATAGAAAGGAGGGACACATTTTTTTCATGCACACACACAATAAACATTTACTAAGCACCAGTGAAGTGTCAGACCCAGAAAACATAATACTGAGGAAGACAATCCCTAACTTAAGGAGCATGCAATGTATTGGGGAGGAACTTGCTGTCTAGATTGTCAATGTGAATTGTTTTTTGTTTTACTTTTTTTTTCCCAATCTTTGCAGGTGACTTTTGAGCATAGAAAAGACATGCATAGCTAACGAGTTAAAAAAATTAGAATTGAACATATTAAAATTACATAATGTAAAACCTAGCTTTTGAACACAAAAGAAAATTAAGCTTTAAAAAAATCCACTTACATCTCTTTTTCTATTTTAAATCTAGTAAAATTTAACAATTTCTTAAAAGAGGACTTTTACAACTTAAATTTCTTTAAATGTTTTGAACTATATTTACACATTTAAAATATTTTATTTTTTCTGTGAAGTACTTAAGTTATTTGTCTAACAAAAAGTAAATCTTTAATTACATTTATTTAATAATAAATTAAATTGAAATTAAAATATGGTGAATTTTAAGTTATCTTTACTATCACAACATTAGTTTCAAGGCTATTAAAATTATCTTTTACCTTTCAGTTTAAGAGCTTATCAAAATTAATTACTCAATTTCATGTTTTAAATTGGACTGGAAGGCTAGTCTATTAGTCTAGTATGGTAAAATTTTTCAATTGTTATAAATACTTTAAAAACAGTATACACAGGTTATTCTTAAACTTAATATGAAAAATATTAACACTGTAAGTTTGATTTACTTTATTTCTATACCTAATGCTAAATCTTACAGTTAAAAGATATCCACTAAGGAAATACTACACCACCCTGAGCAAAATGGAAGGGGAGGGTACAGTCTTGGTGCATGGAGAGACAGGGCTGGCACACAGGACTTCATTTCTACTCCTGACAGCAGTGGGGCACACTGAGCAATACTTGTAGTCTCTAGAATAGGAACCCTTCTCATTTAAGGGGACTAGTCTCAATTCTTTGAGCTCTTACATTCAGCATATATGTGAATTAATTGTTCTGTCTGATTTGAAATTGCTACATCCTTGCCAAGATATAACAGCTTCCTTCACTACTTGTTTTAATCTGCTGCCTTAAGACAATACACTGTTATCATTTGTCTAGTTCTAAGGATATATCCATCTCACCTTTCATACCCAACTGTAATTCTTTTGTAACCTGTTTTACCTTTATGGTCTGATTTGAGTTGACAGGATTCTGTCCATCCAGCGTTGTTCCCACCTACAGGGCCACAACTCGTACAGATAATAAAATGACATCAATTTTATTCTACATATCCCTCATTGCTGCATCTAGGTCTTGAATCACAACATTAAAGTCATACTCCTGACACATATATGAAAGACCAGTGTGGTAAACTTGATGGAATTTGTCAGTTGATTAATGATCAGCTGTTCCTCAGCTTGCCCAGGTGTGATACATGCAGCTCTCGGTATTGAAAACAGCATTATCCTGCTCTTCACTCAGCCATGACCCAGTTGTGTGGTCTTGGGCAAGTCATTTAACTGCTTTGGGCCTCAATTTCCTCATTTTTAAATTGCCAGGACCCTTTCAGTTCTAAAATTTTATTCTATTAAATTCTGATTTACTGTAGTCTGAAATATTGGTGTTTTACTGTGCTTTGTTTAGGCATAGTTCAAGAATTAACTAAATTTCATTTTCTTGGAAACTGTCATAATTATGGAGAACAGCAGGATAATAAATGGTTTTGCTTCCTTCCAGATCTTTGATGATGCATACAAATCTCAGCTCAGTTGTGTGGTTGTGGATGACATTGAGAGACTGCTCGGTGAGTCATAACTTTTGCCATTGTACTGTCTTTGCCACATTACAGCTGATGCACTCCATGGGATTTTCAGTGGCTGTGATCTTTTGGAAGAGATCATCAGGGCTTTTTTCCAAGGCACCTTGGTGGATTTAAACTGCGAACATTTTGGTCAGTAGCCAAGCACTTACCATTTGTGCTACTCAGGGACTCCTATCTCATAAGTTATAAGAGAAAAATAACAGGTATTTGTAGACTTCAGGGCAATAGAAATACCTTTCTTTGGTGGGAAATATAACATTATCTCTCCATCTGAAATCAACGGTGGTATTCATGTTAAATATGCCTTTATGACCATAGCTCCAGTATAAACTGCTTTCCTGTAATGGCATGTGTCTCATTTATTTTGTATTTCCCACAGAATGCCCTGCCCACAATAAATGATTAGTGATATTTTGTTGATGATATTTGCCATTTAGTACCTCTAGCTGCTACAGCTCAGAAGTTCCCCTTTTGGACTTTGGCAGAACTAATGAAAGAAGTGTTTAGGATTGGAGTGAAATCCACAATTAGTTATATCACTTAGGGCAGAAGTTTTAAGCTCTGTGCACCTCAGTTTCTTCTCTTATAAAACAGACTAAAATCCTTCCTTACTTATCCCACAGAGTAATGGTGAAGACAAAAATGGGATAACAAATGTTGAGAACATTCTGAAAGTTAAAACGTACTCTATAGTAATTTAAAAATATATATTTATTAAGCATTTCCTATGTTTAACTGCAAGGAGCCCTGGTGATGCAGTGGTTAAGCGCTCGGCTGCCAACCTAAAGATCAGTGGTTTGAACCCACCATATGCTCTGCAGGAGAAAGATGTGGTAGTCAGCTTCCATAAAGATTACACCCTTGGAAACCCTGTGGGACAGTTCTACTCTGTTCTGTAGGATCATTATAAGTTGGAATTGACTTGATGGCAAAGGAGGTTTAACTACACTTTTAGAGGATGCAAAGATGGATAAGACTTAGTCTCTGCACTCAGTTAACTCATAAGGAGTAAACTACAAATAAATGGCAGAAAATTATTATTACTCTTACATTTTATTTCAGTGTAAAAATTAGATTAATTTGGAATAAATTTGTTATAGCAATGACCCAAGATGCTGTAGTAAGTTCCATTGAAATAGAAACCCACCTGGTGACTTAGTAAATGTCTGAAAATACTATCCAACACGTGATTTTAATCCCGTCCTCCTTAAGCTGTTCATGGTGATATAGTAATGATTTCAAGTTAGTTATTCTTAGTGCATTGTTCCCATGATTTTCAGACTGTTTTATGTCTTTTGTTAAAGCTACCTGTTGATTTTTCTAAGTTTTGGCAATGTTTATTATAAATTGATAGCTTTATTTAGTGACCTGGGTTTTTGGTCTGTTTTTTCTGATACATCTCAACCCAGTTTATAGGATTATTTCTTACAATGTTTGTAGGCACATAATCATCGCTGTGTGTAAATTCCTTTATCTAAGCACAATTGAGATGTGTGGTCATAGCAACACTACTATGTTAGGAATGCGTGCCCTCTGAGTATATTTGTATGAATAGTTATTATCTGTGCTTGTTTATTAGTTCACTCAACAAGCATTTGCTGAGCCCTTACTGCTGTGCTAGAGTTATTAGGGTCACAAAGAAATAAATGAAATGCTGCCTGTCCATTGTAAAATATATTGAAAAAAATTAATTTAAAGATAAATATGCCATGTATTCTGGATATTCAGAAAAGGAAAGGATCACTTCTAACTTTGGAGGGCTGATGCTTGCAGGTAGCTGTAAGCACAAGGCAAGGGTGCACATGCAATATGCAGAGAAAGCTAAGGAGGTAGCCTTTGTGCTGAATCTTGAAAGACTGGTAGAAGTTTAACAGGTAGAAAGTTTTCTTACTAATGTTCTTGACCATTCAAGGGCCAATCTTAGTGCCTGTACCATCGTTTCGGTTACACTGAGATACTTTATTTACATTATCGTATCATTTTCACCCCACCCATTTTCTAGCATCATGGTTTGTTGCCTGTGTACTGTATTGCTATCGTTTGTAGTAATTTCTTAGAAATGGACCTATTTTTGTTTTTTTTCCTAAAAAGAAAACGGTTTCTGAAAACTAAAGATGGCTTCTTAAACTCATTATGGATACTTAGGAGATTTTTCAAAAATTTTACAGATAAGGTTCTTGTATCTCAAACATTTGAATTGTTGGAGATATTTTTTCTTATTATAGACAGTTGCATGACTGTTGTTTAGTACTGTATTTACTCTTGATACAGAAAATTCTGAATGCTTAGAATATGTGCATTTGTATATCAAATTCCTAAACACAACAATGTTCTTTTCCAGATTATGTTCCTATTGGCCCTCGATTTTCTAATCTGGTGTTACAGGCTCTTCTTGTGTTACTGAAAAAGGCGCCTCCTCAGGTAAAAATAATGATGATGATGATGATGAAGATGTTTTCACAGAGTTTTTCAGTAAATTGCATGTAATAGTACATGCTCTCTAAATAAGCAGGTTATCATAAACATATAAAATTCTGTTGTTGAAAGGTCACCTGGTCTTGCCTCCTGTCTTAAGGTAGATGATTTTCTTAACAACCAGAGAGGTTTTCCATTTCTTTTCTGAAGATCTCAAAAAGCCTGCAGTTTCTATTAGTATTATATTTGTTTTGTAAGTTCCCCACCATATTGCACATCCCTAATGCCTTCCATCTCTCATGAGAGAGTATGATATTAATGTAGAAGCAACTAAATACATGTTCCCATTTATTTCATTTATCATTCCATAGTGTTTTCCTAAGAATTTGCATTTGGGGAAATTTAAGTTTTACTTCCTATAGGGAGATTTATTTTCAGTTTTTACAGATGAGCTTGAATTATTTCTCTTGTGTCATGTAGAGCTTTTGAAGAATGAGTTTATAGTTAGGATTTTGGTTCATGTAGTTGCATATTTTACTGATGTGGCTATTAAGGACTGGTGATTTTGATAGCTTAACAAAGTTAAAACCAACCTATGAGGGTTGGTTAAGTATATTAATTATGTAGAGGCTGCCAGAGCATGTTTGGCTATGACACAAGACACAAATTCTCTTGATTAACTCTGTGTGCTATAACCTTGAAGAAATGTCAATCAAAAGCTGATACAATGGGTTAAGCGCTAACTTGAAAAAGATCTTAATGTCTGCATAGAAATCTCATATTTGAAGTTAGAGGTATAAACTAAACTGTTCAGAAAATATTTAGTGTTAAGCTAGAGAATCTAATTTCTAATTTCACAGTTAAAATTATATGTGAATGTGTTTTAGAGCTGAAGGTAAAGGATTCTAGGTTATTTTTTCTGTATTTTTAGAATAGTGGAAAGAAACATAACCTACAACAGCCTTGAAATTTTACTATATATTTGCACTGTGGAAGAATTTGTTAATCATTCTTCTGTCATTCCCCAAAATTGGAGTTTTAGCTTATACCAGGGGTGAAGTTAGAGAAGTGCGTATACTTTTCCCTTCACTGATTCCCTCAATATTTTTATAAGTATGTAAATAGATATATTTAAAGTTATTGGAATGTAAATACTTTCTCCCCACTGTCTATACATATCACAAGAAAAAAATCTGTTTTTATAAAATTAGTGTTTTAAAAATTATTAGTATGGGAGAGTTTTTCCAAATATTTAAATTTGTTTCTTATAATCAGTTTTTTAGCTAGAAAGAATTTATGCAAAAAGTCATTTTGGGAGAGGAGGAATAAATTTTCAGTGGAATTTTTTATATTGCTTGCCCTTTTCACTGCTGAATACTATACACATTGATTTAAACAGAGAGAAATCCCCTGGTTAAGAGTTATTTGTTATTTGTAATCTGTAGACACTAATAGAAATAAACAGAACATATTAACAAACGAACTACAACATGTTCATTAAAGACAATAAGAATGACTTTCTACAAAAATTATCATAAGACTCCAGGGAAGGAGCATTATCTTAGGCTTTAAAATCTCACAGCATCTTGCACAGAAGTTTATACATAGGTATTTGATGAATAACTTATTCAATAAAATATATTTTTTTAATGTCCTGTCATTTTGGTGGAGCTAAGTGTCTTAGTATTGTTCAAGTTTATATTTTTGGACAGGGTATGATTTGAGAAAAAACAAAAACCAAGTAATGTTCATACATTGACCATCAGAGAAATGCAAATCAAAACCATAGTGAGCTACCACTTCACACCCACTCTGATGGCTAGAATCAAAAAGAAACAATCATAAGTGTTGGTGAGGATGTGGAGAAATGGGGGACTCTCATACACTGCTGGTGGGAGTGTAAAATGGTACATCCACTTTGGAAAACAGTCTGGCAGTTCCTCAAAAGGTTAAACATAGAGTTACCCTATGAAACAGCAGTTCCACTCCTAAGTATATACCCAAAAGAAATGAAAACATATGTCCATACAAAAGCTTGTACACAAATGTTCATGGCAGCATTATTCATAATAGCCAAAAAGTGAAAACAACCCAAATGATTATCAACTGATAAATGGATAAATAAAATGTGGTGTATCCATACAATGAAATATTATTAGCCATAAAAAGGAACGAAGTGTTGTTATGTATGCTACAATATGGACAAAACTTGAAAACATTATAAGTAAAAGAAGCTGGTCACAAAAGACCACATATTGTATGATTCCAGTTATATGAAACATACAGAATAGGGAAATCCATAGAGACAGAAAGTAGATTATTGGTTGCTAGGGCCTAGGGGAAGATGGGAAGGGTAGGTGGTGATGCTAATAGAGTCAGGGTTTCTTTTTGGTGATGAAAATGTTCTAAAATTGATGGTAGTGATGATTGTACATATCTATGGATATGCTGAAAACCACTGAATTGTGCACTTTAAATGGGTGAATTGTGCACTTTAAATGGGTAAATTGTGTGGTATGTGAATTATATCTAAATTTAAAAACAAAACAAAACACACTGTCGTCAAGTGAATTCCAACTCATAGTAACCCTATAGGGTTTCCAAGGCTTTAAATCTCTATGGAAGCAGACTGCCACATGTTTCTCCCATGGAGCCGCTGGTGGTTTTGAACCGCCGACCTTTTGGTTAGCAGTCAATCGCTTTAACCACTGCACCACCAGGGCTCCTTATATCTCAGTAAAGTGGTTAGAAAAATAAATAAAAGTAAGTGGTTTCAGAAGCTACTTAAATAATGAAAGGAAAAGTATATAGCGAGCTAGAAATAATATCCAATGTACATGCACAACTTGGGAGAAATCTCAGAAACTGGAGTTAGGTCATTAAAAAGGGATGTGAATGAATTCCTCTACGGACTGAAGAGGAAGAATATAGGAATATATAAAAAGTGAAAGATAGATCTGGTTGCCTTAGTGATCGGAAATGGCAGGAAATCTCTTCAGGGACTATTAGCCAGTCCCTAATTTGGTGGCTCTGACCTGAACTGCTAGGTGACCTGCTATATATGTGAATCAGTGACGGGTGAACTTAATGTTTGTAATATTTCTAGTTGGGTATATTTCACAGAATAAAAATATGCCTCCTCTGTACCACCTTGCTTTTTAAATTAGTTTGTATACTCTCAGGAAAATAAGGAGAAATTTTCAGACTGATCCAGTATCAAGAATATTTGTCATTGTAAGGTAGAAGCATTCCCATCAAATAGATACTAAAAGTGTATGAGTATGTTGCTGTATTCCCCTGTAGCAACAGAGGAAGAAGGAGAGTGATATGGAATGTGTGGCTAATTGCCTCCATGAACAACAGCCTCCTTTGCCATGAGACCAGAAGAACTGGATGGTGTCCGGCTGTCATTACTGAACATTTTGACCAAAGATTCCTTAGAAGAATCCTTATCAAAAGGGGGGAAATGCTGAACAGGATTTCAAATTCTCATAGATTCTAGACTTTCTAGAGCCACAGAGGGTGGATGAGCCCCTGAAACTGTTGCCCTGAGATCATCTTTAAACCTTAAGCCAGAAATATTCCCCTGAAGTCATCTTAAAACCAAACAGTAGTTTAGCTTAACTAGTAAAAAAGATCTGCCTTGAGCCTTATGCTCTTTTAAGCACTATCTACATGGGATCAAATTGAGAACAGCAACTCAAAAGATTAGATAGGAACCTTAGAAGCAGTGAGTTTATGTTAATGGGGCAGGAACAACTCAGGAAAGGAGGGTGAGAATGGTTGCATAACACGAAGAATGTAATAATCAGTGTCTCTGACCTGTACATCTGGAAACTGTTGAATTGGTATGTTTTGCTGTGTATATTCTCAACAACAACAAAATAAATAAAATTTAGGAGAAAAAGTATGAATCTCAATGTTGCAAGATGTATAGAGTGGTAGAAAACTATTATTTATCACTGGCAAGAAAGCAGAAAAGTGTAGGTATTTTCCTTTAAAAAGAAGAATTGCATATGTATACAATACAGTAATCATATCAGTCACAGAATCCTTAATTTTGCGTTTGTTGTAATTCCAGCTTTCACCCAGGAAAATAGTGTCTGCATGTGTGCACATGCTCAAATAAAAGAATCCCTTCAGGGGCACTATGTTGTTATGTATCAGTATATTCTCCTTTCTACTTCTCCCCCTCCCCCGTAGCCCTCTCCCTGTTGTAAACTGGCTTATTAAAACTGGTTCACAAGCCCTCCTTTTTTCCCTTTGTGATTGCCTCGGTCTTGGATTTTTCAGCGTAGGACTAAAAATGCAAGTCAGATTTCAGTTACTAGGATAATTTTCTTTGAATTTTAAATATTTCAAAGCAAATACATAGATTTTTAATGAACCTACTGTTCAGTGGCTTTGCTTTAAATTTAGCTGGAGAGTTAATTTCATGATTGATTTATTAGCCCTTTGAGAGGCTAAAAAGTGGTATCAGTAGTTCATGAAGACTGAAAAACATCATCACATTTTGTTTAGCATCTTTTTAAAACCAATTAAAAGCTTTTCTAAAATGGATTGAGCAGGAGAAAATAAACCATGTTCCCTAGGTCTTTATTTCAATCAAGTTTCCCTGTGTTCTGCAGGAGAAGAGATCGAGGGGGGATAGAAATATTGAAAAGGGCTGTCCCAGCAGGGAGCCAAGCCGGAGAAAAGGGCTTCTCTGAGAACGCTGCAGCCGCAGCTCAGAAAGCTCCCAGCCTGCTTCATCTACATGCAGAGTCACACAAGGCATGGGGGTCCTCACCATCACCACAGAGGTTTCACATGTGCTTCCCTGCTGATTCCTGTGAAAAGCTAACAATTGGCTTGGAGGGTAAAAGACCATTGCAGTTCACCCTTCCCGAGCTAGACGTACAATTTGTCCAGTGTTAGGAAATGTCCGGCTTAGCAGTGAGAGGCTTGAAGACACCCCTCCTTCCAGTGAGATTCCTAAAGCTGCCTCTTTTACTTGATGACATTGGGGCTCTTTTCAAGTATTGCAGATTTATGAAAGTTGAGGGAAATGTGCATTTTTTAAGAGCAGGAGGATGAAAGCCTTTGTCTTAGTGTCAGGGAAGGAGCAGTAGGAAAGCAGAAAGGCCAGGTGAGTCTCCCGCAGCCTGCTGCGCAGGCAGCTTTCTTCTCCTCCTAGACCTCTTCTGCCACCAACTTTATCTTTTTGGGAGACGAAATAAAGTGCCTGAAAAGGAACTCCAGGCTGTAAAATGACATGAGTTCCCAGTTTCCTCAACAAGTAAGAGTGGTTAAACCCGTTAACCTGACTCTTTAATGCTCAGTTTACTGGACGCTTTCAGGAATCAAATTGGAGGGCCTCATCTGTATGTAACAGACTAGCCTTATTATTTATGGAGAACCTTTCCTTTTTTCAGTTCTGTGCCTCTCAGCCTTTTTCATATCATGGCACATAGAAAATAACATCTGCTGATACACTTGGGTAAATAGATGAGACCACTCACAACTGGCAAGGGGTCCAGCCACCCCAAGTGCCACCCAGCCTTTCCAAGGGCTGAGGGGAATTCATACCTTAGCCAACGTATAACTCATTTGCAGCACACCAGTTGGAAAACTCTGGAAACTGTAAACTTTTACAAAAGAAGACTATTACTCCAAATTCATGGCAGTGTTACTGGAAGTAGAACACTCACACCTAAAAGTGGTTAGAGTTTTAGCTAAATTCTAAAGTTGTTGGGGGAAAAAAAAAATAACTCTTCCTCCCTGCTCTGGCACCTAGGAATATTACCTAATAAGAAAGAAATAGGATTTAAGCTGAGAAGTATGAACCAGTAAGAAATGTTAGCATACTCATGATGGGAACTCAGGCAGACATATTTGTTTCTCCATGGGTTATGTTTTAACATCTTAACATTACCAGTCTCCAAACAAGATTGCTTTTTATGCAGTTCTTACACGTTATCTTAGTATCGTCATGTTTCAGATATGTTATTAGGAAGTCTTGCTAATGTTAAGCAACTCTTCAGACTTTGGGTTGGTTTAGTGAAATAAGCAGATAATAGAAGAGACTCCAAATTGTGTAGGCCTGAACGTGAGTATCTCTCCATCTATCTGTTCAAAATTAACTCTGGCTAATGACTACAGTAGGACTCAATAAGATATATAACCACCTTAGGAAAGAGGTTTAGTCATTTTGCCAGACACATTAATTGTAATCACTGATGTGGTGACTTTTGCATTGGACTTCATTTCTTTATTTAAAAAAAGCCATGTGATGCTTGGCAATTTAGTGACCCAACTTTCCCATTATTAAGTCAGTGACATCATGAGATGGCTATTACATTTTTATAAAGTTGTCTATAGGTATACTGTAAATATACTCTACAGGTATAGTGTAGTCGATTTTCTTGGAAAGTTCTATATAAATTGTGTGTATATATATATATATATATATATATATATATAGAAAATACATATATATGTAGAATAATTTCAAAAAGTCAAAAAATGGTGAAAGAAATTTGGTGAATCCTTTTATAAAATATTGTTACAAATATGTTATCTGCTGAATAAAACCACATTTTCAAAATAGAGGGGTTTTTTGATACTTCTTCTTGTTAGTGTCCATCAAATCGATTCTAATTCATGTGACTCCATGTGCAGAGTAGAACTGCTCCATAGGATTTTCGAGGTGGTGACCTTTCGGAAGTAGATTGTCAGCACACATCTGTAATAAGTATTAATGAAAACAAAATTAAATAAATTTTAATCATCACAAAAATGCTAATATTCAGAAACTAAATACTTTGTCACTGCCAGAATGTCTTCTTGTAGCCCCATCGCCTTAAATATATTTTTAAAATTTATGACCACATGACATCAGCGTTAGAAAGGTGTTGATTATAGTGTCGTAGTATTCTGTGGTGCCATGGAACTAGTTGTGAGCACCCTTTCAGCAGAACACACAGTTTGTATTGGATTTGAGATCAGAAAACCTTGGCTTAAGTCTTAGCTCAGACATCTTCTGATTTGAACCAGTCCCTTAATTTCTTCATCTGTAAAATGGAGATAATTCCTCCAGCCTTATCTAACCCAGTGAGTTATTTTGAGCGTCAACTAAAATAATTTATAATGAAGCCCTTTGTAAACCTGTTGTGTATTACACACATAAGGTATTAATGCCTTATTGTGAGAAGCAGGAAGTTATCAAAAAGTAGGAGTGTGCCTTGTCCACAGAGAATGCCATTTGTAAGGAATCCATTTGTGGAGTGTGTCATGGATTGAGTTGTGTCCCTCAAAAATATGTGTCAATTTGGCTAGGCCATGATTCCCAGTATCGTATGGTTGTCCTCCATTTTGTGATTTGATGTAATTTTCTTATGTGTTATAAATCCTAATCTCTGCCTGTGGTTAATGAGGCAAGATCAGGTTATGTTAAAGAGGATTAGGGTGGGATGCAACACCCTTACTTAAGTCACATCCCTGATCAAATATAAAGGGAATTTCCATGGAGTGTGGCCTGCATCACCTTTTATCTTAGAAGAGATAAAAGGAGAGAGAAGCCAGCAGAGAGATAGGGACCTCCTACCACTAAGAAAGGAAAGCTGAGAGCAGAGCGTGTCCTTTGGACCCGGGGTCCCTGTGCTGAGAAGCTCCTAGACCAGGTGAAGATTGATGACAAGGACCTTCCCCCAGAGCTGACAGAGAGAAAGCCTTCCCCAGGAGCTGGCACCCTGAATTCGGACTTCTACCCTCCTAATCTGTGAGAGAATAAACTTCTGTTTGTTAAAGCCATCCACTTGTGGTATTTCTGTTATAGCAGCACTAGATAAGTAAGACAAGTCTTATCCTGAGATCTTCATAAAGTGAGTGCATGCCTGACCAGCATGATTTAAATATTCCTATTGCCTGGGGTCAGAGGATTGAAATCTGAGATTCTGTTTCTTCCTATTTTGTTTCTGTTTCAAAGTTCTTAGAAGTTCTAGTATTTTATTAAGACTGTTGTATGGAACTGGAAATGTATTTTCTGGTTTAACCTTTTTTGCTTGTAAGATAGGAAAACTAAGGAATAGCAAGCTTTCATGGAAAGTGAGTTCAGGGTTCCAACTTGGAATTCCCAGAGCACAACTTCCCTCTTTAGTAATCCTGGAAAAAGAAATAGAACACCTTGCTTCACCATCTCTCATTCCCTGGAATTTAGAAGCTTCTTTAGTCTTAAGACAAATTCTTTGGGCTAGGGATAGGGAATTCTTGTTGTAAAAGGAAGAATGGAGTAGAGACAGGAATTTCAGAGCTCAACAGGGTGAGGAGAAGAGGGAGAGCCAGGGCTTCAGGCCATGGTGAGATCCCTGAAGACACCTTCCAGTTGTACTTGTCCTCTGCCTCAAGGGACTGACCACCTACTTCCTTTTTCCTGTAGCCACCTGTTGCTTGTGACTAAAGTCCCCCTTTTCTCCTAACTCATGGTGGCGCGTAATGGTGTTTCATAGCTTCTCTCCTACCTTCCTGTCTCTGAAACAAGTACACTCAACACAGACCTTTGGAGATTTCCTAGGGGGTTGTACAAATGGCATTACAGCTATTAGGTAAGAAGAGCCAACAAGGGGAACCTTATAAAGAGTCCAGAACAATTCAACAATATTTCTGATATTTATTGGAATGTAGATGAAGCCAGGCCTGGATCTTTTTTAGTTTGTAATCAGGAGCCCTGGTGGCACAATGGTTAAGCACCCAGCTGCTAACCAAAAGGTCAGTGGTTCGAACCCACCAGCCACTCTGTGGGAGAAAGATGTGGCAGTCTGCTTCCGTAAAGATTTACAGCCTTGGAAGCCCTATGGGTAGTTCTGCTCTGTTCTATAGGGTCACTATGAGTCAGAATCAGCTCGACGGCAGTGGATTTGGTTTGTTTGTGTTTTGGTTTTTTTGTGTGTGTGTGTCTGTGGTCTGTAATCACATCTTCATCTTGACAATCCTACTTACCCCTCACATTAGGGAGTAGAAAAGGTGCTTTTCACCAGGAAGGCTCCAGACTACAATCTGCCTGGCCCCACCTTTTTAGGTTTTTTAAAAACCTATTTGGGCTATGTATATGATAATATTTGTTTGATGGACAGTTTTAAGATGGTGGGTCTTAACTATACATAAAACTCACATTGGCAGTGTATATAAAAGCACAGGAGTTAGAATCAGAGGTCTTGAATTTGAATCCAGTCACTTAACTTCGGAGCCTCAATTTTCTCATTTGTAAAATGGGAACAACAGTAACATTTGAGTTGTGAGAATTAAATAAGATACATGTGTATCATAGTTCTTTGTAAACTGCAGAGCACAACTCAAATACTAATTTATTATTCATTTCAAAGAAAACTCTCTCTTCCCTCACGCAAAAGTAACCGATCAAAGGGAGGCCCCAGGGGTAAGGCATTGGTGGTTCAGTGGTAAAATTCTTGCCTCCTATGCAGGAGACCCTGGTTTGATTCCCGGCCAATGTACCTCACAGCCATTGCCTGTCTTTTTGTGTGCTGCTGTGATGTTAAACTGGTTTCAGTGGAGGCTTCCAGAGTAAGACAGACTAGGAAGAAAGATCTGTCGATCTGCTTCCAAAAATCAGCCAGTGGAAACCCTGTGGATCACAACAATCTGATCCCCAACTGATGATGGGAATGGTACGGGATCAGGCAGCATTTCATTTTGTTGTGCGTGGGGTAGCCATGAGTCAGTCGGGGGCCCACCCAACAGGCAGCTAACAACAACAGGCCCCAGGTGGCTGCTGCTGAAGACACCAGCCCTAGAAGTATCAGGCGGAAAGAGCAAAGCAGCCTCCTTTCCCCCTAGCTGCCAGCCATCTTGCTCCTGCAGACCGTGTCTTGGCCAGGGAAGTAAGGGGCCAGCTTCAGGCAATAAGGGGAAGGAAGAGAGGAAGAAATACCAGGTGGCAGCTGTGAAATGGACAGCTCTGTGGCCACCCAAGCTAATGTTCCTTTGATGTAGATAAACTGAGCCCAAGTCAGAAACTGCCTGCATCACTGTCCAGTCACCTTTTACTTAATACTCTGTTATTCTCATAGCATGATCTCAGTCATAAAGAAAAAGACCAGGAGGAGATGTGCCAGAATTGTTAATTGCAATTGCGTTTATATCAATGAATTCCAAACTTTTAAAACACATATACCTACCAATAAAAAACATTTGGGCTCTTCCCCCCAATATTTCCATGCATATATTATTCTATAAGATGATATTCATTTTTTAACATATTAAAAAAATTTTTTTAAGAGAGAAGTTAAAAAATGAAATTCTCCTATTTCTCCATTTTAAAGACAACTCTTGGTAGTATTGTATTTGATTTTTTTTTCTGCTGTATTGTTTCCTGTATTTTACAGATTTTCTACAATAAGCATGTATTCCTTTGATAATCAGGGAAAAAAACAACATGTATACAGTTATTTTCATTTTCAGTTTAGCAGCATAATTGTCAAAGTTCTTTCATTTCACTTCTTTGCAATTAATTTGCTGTTTGACCACCAGAGTTAGATGATTCTACCTTTGTAGCTAAGCTTGTCTATGTGTAATGCATTTTTTAACCTTGTTTTTTGTTTTAAAACTAATTTAAGGTCAGTGGCCCTGAGCACAACAGTGTGGCAGTGCCTCAGGATTCTCAGGTTGTTCTTGGAAACCCACATGGCATTCAGCTCAGTGCTGTGCTCCCAGTCTGAACTTAGGACAACTGAATGCCAACGTGACTGAGGTTGACCAAGATAAAACAAAAAACTGTTGCCATTGAGTTGATTCTGACTCATAGTGACCCTATTGGACAGAACTGCCCTGTAGGATTTCCAAGGAGTGGCTGGTGGATTCGAATTGTCAGCCTTTTGGTTAGCAGCCTGAGCTCTTAACCACTGTGCCACCAGGGTCAACTAAAATTAACCAAGATAGATGGTGAAAATTCTTTCAAGAGTCATATAAAGGAGATGGGAAGTTTCTTTTCCATCCAAAAATATTTCTTTGACATGCAAGTTTGAAGTATTATTTTAAGGAACATAAACTTTTATTAGGACCTACTGTTAATAAACATTTATTGTGCACTATAGAAATACAAAGATAAATAAGACATTGCACCTGCCCTCAAAGAGTTTAGAATCCAGGACCACCTGTTCAGTTGTGCAGTTTGTGCACGGCACAGAAGCACCCAGTCAGGGTGGCAAGTGGGAGTTAAAATCCAGCCTACATCCAGCTCACTAAGCTGTGCACCCTAGTATGGAGTTGAATCTGCCCCTACTTATAAGGTTGCCAGATTTAGCAAATAAAAATACAGTACACCTAGTTAAATTTGAATTTCAGATAAACATTAAATAATTTTTAGTATAAGTATGTCCCATGCAGTGTTTGACCCATACTCAGGGTCTTTGGAGAGAGCAAGAGTGGCTACATTCACCCAGAGGGCTACTTCTTTCTAATACATCCACCCAGGGGGTGTTTTTTCCTAAATCATACAGAGACTGCCAGTGTCCCTGGTACAATCTAGTGAGAGAGAAAGATGAGTAAACAGATGCATATAGTTAAATTTTTGCAAGTTAGGGGGTTCCAGTGGAACATAGAGGAGCGTGGTCTGTTTTACCTGAGAAAATCTGCAAACGTTTCACAAATAGTCGTTCTGGATCTCGGTCTTGAAAGATGAGTAAAAGGGAGATTTAGGGCCATCATGCCGCGCTAAGGAATTCCCGTTCTGCAGCAATGGGCAGAGACAGTGAAGGATGTGCTTATGGCAGAGTTAGCAAATTTTTATTATTTACATACTACCTGATATTTGAGAATTTGAGAATATGTTTTGTGTACAGTTACTGAACTTAGGCTTCCTATGGCATATTGAGTTTCACTGGAGGGAAGAATAGGAATTCATAAGAAATCAAAGCCTTCGTTTTCCCAAATGACTGAAGCTTCACCTCTTTAAATACCAATTGTTGTTATACTTTAGTCTTTTTTAAGAGGAAAATTGCCTGCATGTGTCTTTGGTGTCTGAAGCAAAGTGAAATAAACGCTATGTTAATAAGTAAGGATCATCATTACAAATCATAATCACATGGACCAGTAGTAATACCATGAGTGAGAGTGGTCAGGAACTTTGGAATGTTCGGGACTCTACCCTGAACATTCTGGTAGTCATGTAAGTAGATGCAGTGTGCCCTGTTTTCTGAGGGGTTTGTACCTTCTTTTTCTCTTTTTTTTTTTTTTTTAATGGTTTTGCTATCAGCTGTTACTTGTAGAATCCAGCTGAGTTGTAGCAGTCTGCCTGCCTCTGGCCATTCCCCCCTTCTCATTTGTGGCTTCTGGTCTGCTGTGAACTAAGAAAGGCAACCACTAGGACCCTTATGAGTTGTTGGTAAAATCAGAATAACTAAGCCGTGATGCCAGCTGGGGGAGCTTTCCTGAGAGCAGGGCCACATTATGACTTTCGTGGGTCCCCTCCTCCATAAACAAAAATTAAAAATTATGTTTACAGCTGTGTCGGTATAAAGACAAATATATTGCTGTTATACTGTACAGCCACATGGTTCTTTACACCACAGCCAACGCTTTGCTTGTGTCACCTTTTCCATAAGGCCTACTCAATCCCCCTCACATCCCCATTTAAACACAATCCCTGCTCACACCTCCTCAGCTCACCCCCCACACACGTACAAACTCTGACATGCTTCATCTCCCTTCTCCTGCCCTTTCCGTGCACTACTATATGGATCACTTTCAAGCATAATATAGACTTTACTTGTGTATTGATTTATTGTTGGCCTTCCTTCATGAGTGCAGGACTCTTGTCTGTTTGGTTTTATTGATGAATCTAGGGCTTGCATCGTGCCGTGTACATTGCTGTTGTTGTTAGGTGCCGTCGAGTCAGTTCTGACTCATAGTGCCCCACAGGGTTTCCAAGGAGCAGCTGGTGGATTTGAACTGCTGACCCTTTGGTTAGCAGCCAAGCTCTTAACCATTATGCCACCAGGGCTCCTGCCTTATGCATAGTGAGAAGTTAATAAATGAGTGTTGAATGAATGATGATGATCCCAGTGTAGTTTTCCAGGGTAGCAGATCCCTCCTTCACTGTTACACACTCTTCCTGGCCCTAGAAAAATGCACATTATACCTAGTGTTCAACAGGAAAATAACTACCTACCATTTCAGAGTCTACACCTCTAAGCCCCTAGTGTTGAATGCCATGATAGCAACAATTTTCAAAGAAAAGAGTCTAGAATGAATGGAATGTATGCTTCATTTGCAATATAAGTAGCTGCCAAAGGCTGTCATAACATAGCTCTTTCTTTTCGTTAATCAACTGATCAGCTCTTGACTGGATAATACTGAATTCTCTAGCACAGGAGAGTAGTAAGCCAAAAACCAAGGGAAAACCTTGAAGACCATTAAAAACAACCAGGCGTCTGGATGGTGAAAAGAGAGGATGGGGGCCTCTTGCATGTCCTGAATGCATTTCTGATTTCTCACGCTCAAATGTCTGTAACTTTTTTTTTTTTTTTTTGTAGTTAAATGTTTAAGTTGAATACCAAAGGAAGGATGTTTCAAATAAATCATGCTACAACTAGGCAGACAACTACACTTAAACTCTCCATTAATTTCTACCCTGGAGCAAATTCTTAGTCTACATCTTTGTAATCATCCTCCTGGTGCTGCAAGCAGGCCAGAGGGCAATAAGGAGGGGAATTCATGATGCAGATTGGGTAGGAAGGGAGAAAGTTAATCCCAAATAATTTCAAATAATTACTATAAGCAAAAGCAGAACACTTTGTAATATGAAAAACATTTTAGCACCAATTTATGAAGAAGACACTGAATCATCGGATTTTACACTCAGAGCAGCTCTTAAAGATTATCTAATCGATTTTTTTTTTTTTTTTTTTATCGTTTGGTAGTCTAAATGAGAAAACTGTGGTGAGAGGTGAAGTGATCTGTCCGAGGCTCTATATCCAATGAGGGAACAGAAACTAGAGTTCAGGCCTCATTGACATTTCAACTGTGCTTTGATGTCCACTGTTCTTATTTGTAGGAGCCCTGGTGGCACACTGGTTAAGCACTCAGCGGCTAACCGAAAGGTTGGCAGTTTGAACTCACCAGCCACTCCACAGGAGAAAGATGTGGCAGTCCGCTTCTGTGATTATTAGCCTTGGAAACCTGAAGGGGCAGTTCTGCTCTGTCTTATAGGGTTGCTGTGGGTTGGAACCAACTCAATGGCAGTGAGTTTGGGGGATTCTTATTTGTGTAATTTTTAACTCATATCAGCAATGGCTAATCTCTTAGTTATGAGTTAGGTAGATCTATCACCTAGAAATAATGCCCTCTGAGCTCTTAGGAGAAAAGGTTAAATAAATTCAGAAAATAAAGTTGTACTAACCATGCCACTTAGTGCCAAAAAGCAGGGTTCTGTAGAATTTTCTCATTAGAAACTTAACTAAGAAGATGACCAAATCCAAATTCCCCAACCTTGTATCTAAAGTGAATTTTCCCTACCTCTCTCAGCTTTTAGGTTGATACTCTCTAAATTGACCCCTGTGCTCTAATAAGGTAAATTTTCTTATTTTTCCTAATTTAATTTCGACCTCTATGATTTTTACCCATAGCATTACTCTTTATTGAAATGCTTCCTAGAGTCTTCTACCAGTTTGCAATTATTTCTTACGTTCAAGGTATTTCAAAACTTGTGTTCTCTCGATACTCTGCTCTCATTAACCCTGCACAACTCAGTTTACTCCTTTAGGCCCCACCCTTTCAGAACATGGATTCAGTATGTACAGTAATAACATCTCACTTATCTGGAGGCCAGTTCTCGAAACGATCTCAGCTACAGGCAGTCCCTGAATTACGAACAAGTTTCATTCCTAAATCTGTCTTTAAGTTGAATTTGTACATAAGTCTGAACAGTTAGGTATGTTTTGTATCTAACATTAGTCAAATGTTTGTCTCAGTATATAGTATACCTTTCTATGCATAAAAACATTAAAGAAACACTTCCAGGTACACTAAAACATCTTTAACATATTAATACAGTAATAATAATGTTTTGATGAGTGTCACAAAGTAGTGCCCATATGTTATTACAAACCATTGTTTGTACCTCAGTTTTTAAATATAATAGGCTTGGGGTTGGGGTTGGTTCATATCTACAGGTTGTATGTGAGTTGGATGTTCAGTAACCCGAGGACTGCCTGTATAAGGGAAGAACGTTCCAGGCATAGGGAACAAAAGAGTGTCTTCTGTGTACCAGGCATGCTTAGTACTGCCAGGCATAGATGAATAAAATATGGTTCCTACTCCCAGGGAGTTGACAGGCTAGAAATAAGATTCAGACTTGCAAATAAATGCAGTGATAAAGTTGTACGGCACTACGGTTGGTAGACTTTTTTCTCAAGTGTCTCTTTTTGTATTGAATAATACAAGTTAAGTAAAAATATGAGAAATTAGCCCCATTTCAAGAATGAAGCCAGGATAAGTGATGGAATGAAAAGCACCCGCCTTCCCAGGGAAGCTTCTCTTCACCCTCTGACTCTGAACTGATTCCTCCCTCAGAAGTCGCTGCCTCTGACTGTGGCCTCTCACTCACCCACTGCCATAACTGCTTCTGAGGGGGTGTTTGATCTTTAGCTTCAGGCCTCATCTGGGCCTGACTATAACCCTAGTTAAGCTAAAGCCTTGAGCTCTGTCTTCCCTAATGCTGAGTAAATCTTGACCCTCTGGGAGAATACACTTTTTCTGTGTCATCACTGCTAGTACCCTGTATTGTTGGGAGGAGAAGATTTCTCAGGTTCCCCATTGCTCCCCCACCTGAACTAATGGTATGGATTTGTGACATCCTAGGCAGAGGACAAGGAGCCCTGGTGGTGCCACAGTTAAGCTCTTGGCTGCTAACCAAAAGGTTGGCGGTTCATATCCAACCAGCAGCCCTACAGGAAAAAGACCTGATGATCTGCTCCCATAAAGATTTCAGCCTAGAAAACCCTATGGGGCAGTTCTGCTCTGTCACATGGAGTCGCTATGAGTCGAAATCGACCCAGTGGCACCCAACAACAACAGACAGAGGATGACTTTACAGTTTCCTCTAAAGACCACGCTGATGAAGCTCTCACTTCCTCCATTCTTGCCTCCTCTGACAATGATAGCAAACACTTTCTCTCCTCTTCCCATCTCCCCCCACCACCCCCCACCAGCATTCTTTACCTCATGCTCTACTCTCACAAGTAGGTAGGATTTTTAATCCCATTTTAATGATTGAGGAGAAGACAGGTGCTGAGAAGTTAAATAATTTACCCCAAATCACACAGCTATAAATGATGGAAGCTATACTTTTCCTACTGCCCTAAGCCATCTATACATCAGGGGACTTGCTGCTCCTTCCATTGCTTTCTGCCAGCCCTGGGCTTGCATTAAAAAGGGCAACATATGTGTAAGGTGCTAGTTAAAAGGTGCACCCTCCTTCCTGGGCATGGTTGCTCTTAAAACCAGCCTGTCATTAGTGCAGCAGCTTTCCACAGGCCACAGATGGGCCTCCATGAAGCTGCTGGATCATCTTCTTCATTACAGTTCTTCCTCCTCAAGAACCTGCTTTGGTTTCCCGTTGCTTTTTATATTAAACCTCATTCCTTAGTTTAGCATTCTGAGGTCTTCTTTTTATTTGCTGCCCACTCCCCATCTCTCCGGAAAGGCTCCATTTTCAGCACATAGTGTTCTGGGCTCAGCTGCTTCCACCACCCATCCCCTCTCCAGGGTGTTGCCAGTACCTTCTCCTCGTCGGTGTCTCTATAATACAACAGGAATCTTCCTAGATAACCCCACTCCAATGAAATTTCCCTTAGCTCTGTGTCCCCTCAGCTATCATTAGTTCACATTTGTGGATGTGTCACTTGGTAGTGGTCCCTGAATATTTATTTGCTCTTCCCAGCCAAATTGTGATCACTTCAAAGGCACAAACCAAATCTTGTAATTCCATAAGTATCTGGACAAAGTAAATTCTTGATAATAATCTGATTGACTAATGTCTTTTTTTATCTTCTACCTACCAGGTTCACAAATTCTTAATATCCTGAAATGTTTCTTTCTCGTTTACAAAAAGCTCAAATTCCAATCATCAGAAAATAAACTTTAAGGCTCCCAGTGCACAGCAGTTTTCAGCTACATTTTTAAACTCACTTCTTAATCCATTTCAGGGTTTCCAATTGTTCACAGTTAATTCTTCTTACCAAGAGTGCATTACACTTGCCCAGCATTGAATGATATGGAAAGAATGGCCTTTCTTTGCTGCATAACTGACTTTACTTTTGTTCACAGGTTGAAATCAGCCCTTCCATTTCACTGCAGTGTTATATTGATGGCATTTTTATTTAGGTGGGGAGCTTTCTTTCACGTGAACTTTTGTTACGAATCAGTTTATTGGGGCCAATCAATGGGCAAGACCTATGAAAGGGCGTGGATTATCTGGTTAGCCCTTTGTGTGGCAAGAAGCTTAGATACTGCTTAGTGCTTTGCTCATTCTTCATCGTGTAAAGAAGTGTTTTTTTGAAGGATCAACACCTGACTGAGCCCTGCCTTTTTCATGGTAATGTTTTCACCTGAGTTGCTTCTTTTGTTACTAAGAATTAGTTAACTAATGCTTATTTAACCTTGGAACAATGTTGATCATAATCCGGTGGGCAGATAGTCATTTTATTTAGGCCTTTTCTTTAAAGCTTCAGGAGTAGCAAATCTTAGTAATGCTGGGAGCAGTTTTTCCCCACAAATAAATGATCACTCTACTTTTTTTCTTTCCATCAAGGGGCATGTTTAGGCACTGTGGACTTAAGATTAGTAGCCACACATTAACAAAGTGAATTTCTCCTCTTGGGTTGAGCTCTGCTTTTAGTTTTAAAGCTGGCATCCCCATTTCATGCTACTGGCAGCTTTTCCCCCAAATGTTATCCAATGTGATTTATTACACGAATACATTCAAACCTGGTTTTTCATAATAAAGCTTCCTCATGAGAATTACCACTAATTAATATACAAAATGACCCAGCACAATTTAATTATTTGCTAATGTTTTTCGGTGTTTTCTTAAAGATGCTTTACAAGCCAAGGCCTGAACTTGCTTGGGTCATGACCTCTCTGCAGTGTTTGCAGTCTTGTTAAACAAGAAGAAAAGCAAAACATAAATTAGCGTCTCCATTATAAGTTACTCTGCATTTCCCAATCTTTCAGCACTCTGAAGTGCACAGTCACTGTTAATGTAATAGGAAAATGGCATTGACTTCAAAAGTCCAGTTTTGGGGGATGAGTAAGAAGCTTCTTAGTGTCATTGTTCTAGGGCGAACATTATTCTCCATATAAGAGAGGAGGGAGTTTGACTTATGGCCTATGCGACATTAAAAAACTAAGCAAAAAGAGAAGCAACAGTTCCCTTTAATTGTAATGAGGATGTACCAGCCTGTGTGGCCTTTGGTGTCTATTAGCCTTCAGGGCTCTGCTCCAGAATTTAGTGTTGAAAAATACTTTGAGTGTGAAAGCACCCCTTTTCTGTTATATAGAAGTTTATGTTTCCTTTACATGCTTTTAATTACCTCAACACCCCATGGTGTTTTTTTGTTTGTTTCTTTTTTGTTTTGTTTTTTGCGTTTGGGCTTAGAATGTGTTTCTGCTCCTTCAGGTTTGGAATGGCCTTCCTCTTCATCTCTCTAGTCGACCTACTTTCCTTAACACTTAGTTCAGGCAGTATCTCCCCCAGAGAAAGCTTTCTCTGCCACATGTTTCTTCCCTTCACCGTGACATTCTGTGCATAGTACCTCACCTTTCCATACTGTAGTGTAATGGTCTCTTTTATATCTCTCTCTATATCCTATATCTCTATACAAGGTCTGTTCCATATGCATCTAGGAGCTTGGTAAATGTTGATATGTGTTTGATTTTTAGCTAGTTGCTTCTTTAATGATTACTTTTTAATCTGTATACTTTATGGGTATACTTCTATCTGGTAGTCTTTGCAGTCATCCGATATGTCAATGGCTAATTGTACCAGAGTCTCAGTTTTGTTTCTTTGATATACCTTTGATTATGTTGGTGCATTGTCCATTGCTGGCATGGTAGATGGCCAGAAACAATGAGTAAGATTTAAGGCCTTATGGACAGTAGTTGTGTAACGTTTACACAACCAAAGTGGAATTCTTCTGGCTTCTGATAATTTCTTAAAATCTTTTGCCACTAGCACATTTATTTTAATGCCCCACTTTTCTAAGATTCGTGAATAGGTTTAATGATTGTATAATATTAAAGGCTTATCTGTGGGATAAGTGTATATCATAAATCTAGTTACATCCATTTCAAATTCATTCCTCTTCCGTTTCCCAAGTAAACATATTTTAAATGTGTTTCTCTTCATGAAGGAATACAGTATAGGATTTTGAATTCTGGATCTGGTTTCCAGTTCTATCACCATCATTTATTAGTTTTTTGACCTTGAACAAATTACTTATCTCTGTGAGACTCAGTGGAGTCCCTGAGTGGTGCAAACAGTTAATGTGTTTGGTTGCTAGCCAAAAGGTTGGAGGTTTAAGTCCACCCGGAGGTGCCTTATAAGAAAGACCTGGTGATCTGCTTCCAAAAAATTAGCCACTGAAAACTCAATGGAGTGCAGTTCTACTCTGAAACTCATGGGGTCACTATGAGTTGCAGTCAACTCATCAGCATCCGGTTTACTGGTGAGACTCAGTATCTTTATTAGTAGAATGGAGATAATACTAGTACCTAACTCTCAGGTTTATAATGAAGATCAAATAAGAGATTGATCTGGAGAGGTGCCATACTGCAAATAGAACAAGTGCAAGTCTATATACTACAATAAAACCTGTGAAAGCTGGAAAATTATGTAAGGTAGAAACCTGTCAGAGGTGGAAAGCTTACAAGACCCAGAAAAACAAGGCAGTCCCCTTTGACTTCCTGCTGTCACAAGTTTCACTATAAATGGTGAGATACCCAGATCCCTCCCCCACTTGCATCCCAGTGTGCTGGCAGCTAGGCTTTGTAGCCCTCTAAAAGGAGATTGGAGAATTCTTCTCTGGGGAAAAATCTAAATATACTGAAGTTTGAGGAACCTCCAGTAATCAGCCGCGTCTCACCTGATCATCCTATAGTGATGCTGTCAGACACAGAGCTTCCAATCATTAGCTTAATTCTTAAATATGAATAGTCCATCCAAAGATAACCAGACACTTGAGGAACACCTCCAATAAACAAATAGGAAAGAGGAAACAGAGACAAAACAGGAAGCAGAAGAAAATGCCTTTTTTTTTAATCTATAATATTCCAAGAGATCTAAAATAAGATATTATACCCATGAAATATAATACAATGCAATAAAAAAGGAACATTTAGAGAACAAGAAAGAACTCTTAGAAATAAAAAATATTATAGAAAGAAATTTAATGTAAAGATTGGAGATAATGTTGATGCTAACCCAAAAAGTATTAGGAAGAGAAAGAGATAAAACACAGGAGCAAGAAAGAAAGAAAATTAGAAGATTAATCTAGAGGACCAGTATCCAACTAAGGGAGGGTCCAGAAAGAAAACAGAGAAAATGAGTGGAAGGAAATCTCAAAGAAATAGTCCAAGATATTTCCTAGAATTCAGTGATTGGAGTTTACAGATTAGAAAGGACCGAACTAGTACCCAGCAAAATGAATGAAGAAAGACCCATCTCAGGGTACATCATTTTGAAATTACAGAACATAGGAGGGAAGAAATCCTAAAAGCTTCCAAAGATTAAAAACAAACAGACAAACAGATAAGAAACAAAAGGTCAGAAATCAGAATGGCATTGTACTAACCAGCAACACTGGAAATTAAAAGACAGTAGAGCAATGCCTTCAAAACGCTGAGGGAAAAATTATTTCTAACCTTGTTCTCTATACCTAGCCAAACTATCAAGTATAAGATAGAGGGTACAATATTAAGGGTAGAATAAAGGCATTTCCAGACATTCAAGGTCTTTAAATTTTCACCTCCCACACAACCTTTCTCAGGAAGCTTTTGGAGGATATGCGCCATGGAAAAGAGAGAAAAGGGGTCAAATAGAAGCAAGAGGGAAGTTATAGAATTAAAGTTATACAGCAGACCTAGAGAGCAATCAGTTCAGACTGAATACTGAGGATGAGGGCTTCAGGAAGGGAATGTCTTCATGGAAAAAAAAAAAAAAAAACACAAAAATTTAAAAATTACCTAATGTGCTTGAATGTATTAAAAGGAGATTCGTGGTTGTGTTCTTTGGGAGATGAACTTGGGATAGGTACTTAGTAAACTAAGCAAAGGAAAAGGGGAAGGGGCAATTACTAACTCCAGTAAAATCAAAATGTGGCCCAAGAAAGGAAATGTAATAGTACACTGCATTGTTGTTTGTTGTTAGGTGTCATCCAGTTGGTTCTGACTCATAGCGACCCCATGTACAACAGAATAAAACACTGCCAGTCCTGCGCCATCCTCACAATCATTGCAATGTTTGAGCCTGCTGTTGCAGCCACTGTGTCAATCCATCTCGTTGAGGGTCTTCCTCTTTTTCATTGACCCTCTACTTTACCAAGCATGATGTCCTTGCTTCCAAGGACCATTCTGGCTGTACTTCTTCCAAGAGAGATTTGTTCACTCTTCTGGCAGTCTGTGGTATATTCAGTATTCTTTGCCAACACCATAATTCAAAGGCATCAATTCTTCATTGGTCTTCCTTATTCATTGTTCAGTTTTCGCAGGCATATGAAGTGATTGAAAACACCATGGCTTGGGTCAGGTTCACCTGAGTCCTTAAAGTGACATCTTTGCTTTTTAACACTTGAAAGGGGTCTTTTGCAGCAGATTTGCCCAATGCAATGCGTCGTTTGATTCCTTAACTGCTGCTTCCATAGTGTTGATTGTGATCCAAGTTTAAAAAAAAAACAAAAAAATTAGCCAGTGAAAACCTTATGAATAGCAGCAGACACTGCATTGCCTAGCATATCATAATAAATACTGACTGTAGATTTAACCAAAAATTGTTATTGGAAGAATGAGGAAAGGAGCATAAGCAAGATTAATAATAAGTTCCCATCTTCCATAACAAGAAGTCAATAAATATTTAAAACTTAGAACAAAATTTAAATAATAACTTTGTTATTTAAAGATTTGGAAATAAATATAAGTCAAGAGAGTTGAAAATAGAAAGAGAGAATAAGGAATGATGACATAACCGTGATAAAGTTTTTCAACATTTTTTGTGTATTTTGGAGTTAAAAATAAAAATGAAATTTAAAAATATTAAATGAGACAATATGTCTTTCACCAACACACTGTGTTTTTCACAGTTAAGTGCTGCATAAATGTAGACTATTATTATTACCTACTTCTTCTAAAAAGCATAATGAAACCTTGCTAAGTGGGTGATACAAAGACTTTCCATTAATTCATTACATTTTTTTCCATTCCCACCATACATATACCATATTAGCTGTGAGAAATGAATTAGAAACATATACTTCACCATCTTTCTATTTGGCTTTTGTATCTCCCTGATGTACTAATCCATTGTTTTATTGACAGGAATGAGAAGAAAGAACTGGTCAAATGTTGCCACTTTGATCATGTTGTTGGTACTTTATTTTAGATTTTCATGAGGAAAATTTTCAATTTTTTTTCTTTTCTTTTGCTTAGTCATTGGCATATCTGCAATTAAATAGATGGAGTTTGTACATTTATTCAGGCTTATTCTAGTTTCCTAAGTAGCAATTCTAGTTTCTGGGCATTTTTTAACCCATATTTTCTCCAACGGTCAGGGCCGCAAGCTTCTTATCATTGGGACCACTAGCCGCAAAGATGTCCTTCAGGAGATGGAAATGCTTAACGCTTTCAGCACCACCATCCACGTGCCCAACATTGCCACAGGAGAGCAGCTGTTGGAATCTCTGGAGGTGAATGAACTGTACACTGTTTCTGTGAAAGGAGTTGATAAGGCTGGAAATAAGGCTAAGGGTTGCCACAAACTTTGCACCTGGTGTTTGGTTTCTAGATTAACCTAGAACATGGAACCTGGGATGTTACCTCCAATCACCTTCGGGAGTGAGAGGGAAAAGAGATGAACTAAGTGACAGTGAATTAATGCCCCATTCCTGGGTGTAGATAGCATAAACTGCCAGGAATTAATTGCTCTGATACCCAGCATAAGTAACGCATATAGATTACGTAGACTAGAAACTTAGATTGTGGGAGGGATATAAGTTACTCACTATATGGAGAAAACAGCTATTTATAGTGGCGTTTAGCACATTTCCTTGCATTTAGTGAATTTGAACCATGATTAAAACCTTAGAAACTTCAGAAAATCTATAGAAGTAAAAGAACTCCTTTGTAAACAATTTTGTAATATAGAAATGTTTTCTTAAAATTTTTGAGGATGTCAAAATTTTAATTTTTCTAAAGCTATCTCCTACACTAAACTTTTGATTGATATCAGTGTACTCAAATGACTTGGTGAGACCCACTGGAAATATCAAGTGAGTTGTTTAGCAGAAGTAGGGTCAGTAAGGATTCTTAAAATCCTTAAGACCCATAGGATTAGTGTCTACTCCCAGCAAAATAGAAATTATCTATATGATAGATATCTCCAGTTTATCTGTTGGAGCAGCTTTTGTGCAGGGGATGGGTAAGGGAATTAAATTTAGTTTGCTTTGACACATACAGATTGTTCCTAGAAAGGAATGTAAAAAATTTTACCTGATATTTATTATGGATTGGAGCTGTTTTTTTTTTGCTAGCAAATGCACCTTTAAGTTATAATGGAGGTCCATAGGAAAACAGAGTTTAGGATACCAGTTTTCACATTCATGGTGGGGTGAAGGAAGGTCAGGTTCATTTTAAAATATAAGAGAACCTTATAAGCTTAAACCGGTCAAGTAGTTCTCATCTCTGTTCTTTTATGATTGAGAGAATTAACTACTGTTGTTGATGCTCTTACTGTAAAAGTGCTTTCATTATTATTTATTGTTTTTGTAGCTTTTGGGTAACTTCAAGGACAAGGAACGCACCATAATTGCACAGCAAGTTAAAGGGAAAAAGGTCTGGATAGGAATCAAGAAGTTACTGATGTTGATCGAGATGTCCCTACAGGTAAGATGCTTCCTTCTTCATGTGATTCAGACATGGAAAGGAGCTTCATGATACACCAAGAGGCTTTATTATTTCCTTTTGCTAAGGCTTTGATTAATTTAAATATAATTCCCTTATATTATTCCCAAACTCAGATTGGTATTAGTAGCCTGCTTCTGAGATCAAACAATAACACTGGTACTTTTCTTTCCCATTCCTTAAAATTCAAAGATAGAAGAAAAGATTATAAAGTTGCTTTTCTTTTTAATTTAGGGGGTCACTAGATCTTAAACTTAGAAAGGACTTCAAAGAACAATTGTTCTGCTGTCCCTTCGTTTTAGAGATGAATGCACCAAGTGTCCCACAGATGGTCATTGTCCAAGGTCACATAGCAATTAGCAATGGAGCAGGGACGTTATTGTACCTCAGAGGTCAGTAAACTACTACGTATATACCAAAAGGGGCCTGGGGCAGGTTAAGCAAGGTGTACAGACTAGACTTCAGCTCTGTATATTTTCCCCTGACTAGGCTTCTAGAAATATCATGCAACTACTGTAGAATTGAAGCATTCAGGATCACATAGACAACTGAGCCCCAGGCTGCTGCCTGGGCAAAGACAGATGAAACTTCTCTGGTACTATCTCACATCTACTGGCAACTTACATTTCCTCTTCTTGGAACTCCACTCCTCATGTGCCCATCCTGTGTCTTCTTGTCTTTATCTGACATGCTACTTAGATAATAAATATATCTCTACCAGGTTCTTTGAGGTCAGGGACCTTGGCATTCACTCACTATTGAATCCACGGCCCCTGGAACAGAGCTGGACACATAGTACAGTGCTCAGTAAACTTCTGTTGAATGAATGAGTGAACCCATCCCAGGTCCAGGGTGGAGAACTGACTGCATTCGGAACATGAGTATTGCTGATCTGTCCTGCTCTTCAGTCAGTGTGAGCACCAGGTGGCCAAGGGGAAGTCAAGTTTCACAGTTACACCTGAAATCGGGAACATGAAGTGAATGCTTTTTAATCTTCTCTGGTAAATGTATCTTATAATAAAATTTTGGGGGCTTTCAGAAACCTAAAGTTCACTTAGGTTCACATTCATGGTTGTACCTGTTGAGTGTAGGAGGGTCAGGATGGATTTTAAAATACGAGAGAAGGCTGTAAACTTAAACCAGTCAGGTAGTTCACATCTCTGTGCTTTTAAGGGTAAGTATGAAAATTAACATTGTTGATGCTCTTACTGTAAAAGTGCCTTCATTATTATTTATTGTTTTTGTAGCTTTTGGACTGTTTTTAAACTAATTTATTTATTTAATGGAGCCCTGGTGGTGCAGTTGTTAAGAGCTCGGCTGCTAACCAAAAGGTCGGCAGTTCAAATCCACCAGCTGCTCCTTGGAAACTATGGGGCAGTTCTGCTCTGTCCTGTAGGGTCGCTGTGAGCTGTAAATTAAAGTTACAGACTAATGACTTTGCTTAGGATTATTCCTGGTAAAGGTACACATACAGATGGATTGGCTCTTCCCTTGAGAGAAGATAAATCTGTCAAATAGTCAGCTCTACTCTTCATTTTTTTAGTTTCAGCAATATTTTTTTTTTCAATAATTGCATAAAGAAACTATGCGGGGGTTTTTTTCTCCCCATCCGCCATCTCTTCCTCATCCTTTGATGCCTGCAGGTCAGTGATCAAGCTAATGCCTCTTATGTATGTGGGGTAGAAAGTGAGAGTGTGGCACTTGGGCCTAATCTGCAACGACTGACATTTCATAGGCCTGTGAGTTTGAACCCCTTCATGTCAGATGGATTTCGTGCAGCTGCGTGAATTCTCTTTAGATCTGCCTCAGAGAGACTGAGCCTGAGTGAAGAGGCATGTAGTTTAGCAGAATATAAGTCATGTTACCTCTCTGTTCACTATACACGATTCTGTTAAAACTTGCACAGTGCTGTGGATCTGCTCTGACTGGATGTCACCTGAGGGAATAAAGTCATTTATCTAGATTACTTTTTTCCTCCCTTTCTCTTGACTTTTAATTCCATAGCTACAGGCAAGTCAGTAAGTCGTTGCTCACACATATTAAATATATTTAATGGGCAGAGACCTGCAAGTACTGACTACAACTGCGCTGCAGCCAGCTCCATTTTTTTTAAAGAACTTGACAATTGATTCATATGTAATTCTATTCCCAAAGTGGAAAAATGTTTCTTTTGTTAGCTATTCACACTTTTTCTTAGTTCTTTGTAGTCTGACCTCTTAACTTTGATACATTTGAAACTTCTGTTCAATGTTCTTCTGAGATAGAAGAGAAGAATCATCTTAAAAAAAAAAAAAAAGGTTGGAGGGGATAATCTGATGCCTGTTCCCCACAGCTGCATGAGCATCTGAGCACCGTTCCTGGAGGGCAGGGAGTTCCCTCTTGGGAAACAGACTCCTGCCCTGGAACATTTTTGAAAAGTTAGGTGTGTTTCTTACAATAAAAATTCATCTCAAGGAATTAAAAGATGTTTTTAATGATCGTTTTCTAGATAACTTCACATTTCTGGTGGACCAATGAGAATAAAATGGATTTGGACAAATTAGTGTAACTTTGAATAGAAAATGAAAACCGATAGATAATTAATAATAACAACCTGAACCTAGCCCCTGAGTCAGCACCCGCCTCCCCCCCCAATCTTTTCTTAGACTCATGGCACTGCTGTTGGGGACTGGAGGGGACCCAGGTTACCCACAGATCAGGTCAGGGTTGTCAGCCCCGCTCTTTGGGGTTTTTGTTTTGGCACAATTTTTTTCATTACTTGCAAAGAAGAAACTATGCAAGAGAGACTGAAGCTCAGACAAGCAAAATTGTTGACCATAATAAGTTATCTTCTAGCCATTTGACCAACCTCAAATTTGGTTTCTTCAAGTTTAGTCTCACTTTTACACCTTAGATGAGTCCTGTGTCTTTGAACTCCCACAAAGGCCCCCGGGCTGGGCTCACTGATGCCTCATAGGCGTGCTGTGCCTCCTCACCCCAGAGCTAGCTAGCGGAGTATGCGGCTGAAATGCCTGGGAATGGCCAGCTGGGTCATGTACACCCAGCGCAGAGTGATTCTATGCTAGGAAATCCTATTTACTTCTCTTGAGTGATGCAGTCTACTTTGGTGTGTATTAGAATACTGGTCCAGGAGCAGGTAACACATTTCTGTGAGTCAGCAAAGTACCAATAGAAGTATAAAGTATGAAACTGAGCACTTCCTTGGCATGAAGTAAGCTTCCCTGTGCATAGTTATTTGGAGGCACCATTAACCTGTCTTCTTTACTTCTTCTGATGTATTTACCATTAACCTGTCTTCTTTACTTCTTCTGATGTATTTAGATGGATCCTGAATACCGTGTGAGAAAATTCTTGGCCCTCTTAAGAGAAGAAGGAGCGTAAGTAGAAATCCCAATGCTTACCTTTTCTAAGTGTTGTTATACACACACGTATTTGAATGAGCAGCCCTTCTTAGACAACTTTGTTTCCATTTATTAGAATTCTTCACTGTGTTGTAGCTCTGAGAGACCAAGCAAGGAAGTTGGTTGTACTGTTGAGGTTTGCTCTCCCTGTCCTGCTTCGCAAAACTTCCATTGTCACAAGGCAGGAAAAAACTCGATGGTACATATTCATTGGAACCTGCTTTTTACCTGCATGGAGTTGTGACATTTTCTTTCGTGAAATGCTCGTTGGATAGCAAATGGATAGTAAAAATGTAGAAAAACTGTTAAGGAGCTTTTAGTGATTTTGTGAGGAATGGCTTTTTGCAGACCCACATCTGTTTTTTTTGTGTGTTTTGGGTGTTCCCTTTGCAGTAGCCCTCTTGACTTTTGCAACACACCGTGACCAAGAGAAGTGACCAAGGTGAAGATGGGCTGAGATCTTCACTCGTCTTAATCAAGATACCGGACTAAGTGAAATGTTCTCTACCTGCAACAGCGTCCACGCTTTCTCTGCATGTTTAGTGCAATAAAATTCCCTTCCTTATGCTTATTGAGGTATTCTAGTGTTTTGTGGAAGGTGCAGATTTGCTTTAGAATGCTGTGCTTACCTCTGTGTGCAGACTGATTCCTTCTTACTCAGGGTTTAAGTGGGAGAGGCATACTGTACTTGTGAACACTACACATTTTAAGCTCCCCACCGCCACCACCACCACCTGGAAATTCTCTATAAATATAATGAATGTTGCAAGACAACACATGGCCTATTCGAATGAAGGCTTTTTACCTGCAAACCAGGAACAGTGAATAGAGCTGTGGGTTAAATGGATTATCTGGCAGCTTCCCTGTGCTGACATTAAAGGTTATTGGGTATTTGGTTAAAGGTTCTCCCAGAAAACTGGTTATCTTTGCCTGAAGAAACAGGGTTTGGGATTTCTAAGATACTGTTCTTAACCATTTTCAGAGATGTTTCCAAGTTGCCATCGGAGATCTTTCTTCACAGAAAGTCAGATTACCGTGTTGGCTGTGACATCCCCTTAATGTAACAGTGTGCGCTGTGGGAAGAGATATGCTAATCATTACCACTTGGGAGATGCTGTTAAAAATTTATGGAAGATAATGTATGGAAAAAATATACATCCCTAAACAGGAAGGCGTTATTAAAATAATTTACAAACCTCTTGGCATTAATTAGTATCCAACTTCTAAATGGGTCATTTCCTTAGTAGGATATTAAGGACTTAGTAGTATCACCACTTTTTTTTCTTAGTTTAATGACTTAGTTGGAACTTATCCTCTCTTTAAGTTATCTTTACCATGCAGTATCTAAATAGAACACTATTCTCCAGAAAAACAAGCCCCTTTCCAGCCTTCTCCCCTCAGCCCTTTAACATCCATTCCGAACATTTAACACATTTCCTTTACCCTCTACGTGCCTCTGCCAAAGGAAAGGAGTGCTCATCGGGTCCTTTTGAGGGTGATTTGTCTTAGAACTCAGTTAGAAGGAATTTATTTAGGTTATCATATTTGGTGATGAGACTTACAGAGCATGCCACTCTCTCCCCATTGCTGCTTAAAATGCAAGGACAGACAAGCGGGAACCACCTGAAGGTGCTTAACATCAGTAAGGCTTGTTGCCACAGTGGCACTTGATGTGGCTCTGTCATTTGTCCCCGTGGCAGAAGGCAGATCATTTCCAAATCTTGCTGTCTGTATGCTTTTGGTAGAGACTTATATGTCATACCTACTTTGTTTTGGGTTTTCACTCCTAGCTTATTTTGTGGCTTTTTAAAAAGTGGACTGTGTTGCGAAGTCCTGTGACTCTTGGTGGCCAGCATCCCAGATTCCCTAATCTGTTCTCACCTCTTTCCTCTTCCCACAAAAGTAGCACACGTTGTATTAACTTATGTCTCTTGTTAAATAAGGGTGATGTTTTTGTGTTTTGTCCAAAACAATATTGAAAAATATAAATATTATATTGTTTAATGCAAATGAAGGAATGCAATAAACAGTGCATATACTTGGAAATGTTCTGGAGACCATTATTTTGTACAAACAACAGGTTATAACTGGTACGAATGTGGGAGGAAGCAGGAGATCAGAAGGGAGGCCCTTGTTTTGTTCTAAGTAGCATAAGGAGTTGGATGATTTTTACTTAAAACATCCGATTTTAGTTATTTAAAACGAAAAGCATATCAGTAGCATATGTAAAAAAGTTAACGCATGAGGATTTTTATACTTACACTTGTAACTTATTTTACTTATTAAAAAACTGAGGTAGCAAAGCCATAAACGAGGTCAGTAGTAAACCAGAAAGGGAAACGGTTTCTCAATTAGAATCTCTCCTTTGTGTGAAATGTACGGACTGAGGAACACCAACACACTCGGTGAGATTTCTTCCCAAGGTTAGTTTGGATATCAAAGATTTTGCATTTTTCTGAACTATCAGATCTTTCAGCTAAACCCTGATCCTTCGAGTTGGCTCAGGCCTTCTCTGATAGCAGGATTGGGCCCCCAGGAGCTTTCGCTGCCCTCCAAGTAGGAGGACCTGAAGGCTCCCTCGTCCCTGTGTAGCCTTGAGAAGCTGAGTTCTGGAGGCAGCCCAAGACCTTTCGAAGCTGATGCTGGGCAGCAGAGCATGCGAGGCTACAGCATGGACTGGGATGAAGCAAAGGAGACTCTAGCCACGCTGCTTCCCTAGCCGTTGCCGTAGAGTTCTTTGTCTATGGATGAACGATTAACAGGCTACTTTTTGTCAGAAGATGTATCTAAAACCTCAGAAGAGGAGGTTATTTTATCTTTACTAAATCTGTACTTCTTCACTGAGACACTGGCTTTTTTAATGTAACACAGAAAAATTATACAGTTGTGGTTAAAATCTGAACTTTAAGGCTTTTTTCATGTCTAGAAACTACAGTGAACAGCAACAAGTTTCAGCAACAAGTCACAAAATCATGGCATAGACTCCAGTGCCTATAATAATGATCAACCCATGGTAAACAGACTGGTGGAAGCACTGAGTCAGCGACAAACAGCCACCTCAACCGGAACACAGAAGGTCAAAGCAGTACTTCATTCTCCTTGCCTTGCAACTTGGTCCATAAGCCTCTTCAAAGAAGTGACGGGGAAAGGTGTGTGTGAGAGTTCAAAAAAGCATGTAAATTTCAGGAGTTATTGCAAAATGACCAAGTTTCTCATCAGCTGACAAGCAGTGCTGAGCTTGGATCCTGGAGATGAGCCGGTTGAGGGTGTGTACATATAGACACCATGACATTAAAGTGCAGGAGAGATCGTGTGCGATCGACAAGAGTCCCAAGTCGGTGAAGACAGAATTTGCGAGGAGGATTATGTTGGAAGTACACAGTCTCCACACAACTAACCTTGTGTCACAATTTTGGGAGTGTAAGATAATGGTAAGATCATTTTTTGCCTCCCAGAATGTTCTCTGTTACTCCGGAAGAAACAAGACAGCGTAACAGCCATAGTTTTGCCAAATTCTTTTGTGCGTCTCGATCAGCCATGTACCTTAGTACATGCCCACATACCTAGGGCTGGCAGGGGAAATATCCTCAGATACACCTAGAACAACTGTGCCAGCGTGTCTTCACTTGCTTTTCTCTGCTTTTTCCTTACCTGCTTTCCTTCTGCCTTTCCTTGTAGCTCATCCCCTCATCCTTGAACTCTCCCACATACTTTTCTTCTCTCTTCCTTCTTCACAAAATGGTATTGCACTGAACCATTACATTTTGGTTTTTTTTTTTTTTTAATCTTTTTTTAACTTCCTCTTGTTTTCAGGTATTTATGAGTATTTATGCTTCTGGAGAAACTAAATGTTCAGGCACTCTATAAAATGTACTCTCTTTAATCATAGAATATGATTAATCATAGAAATGATTATAAATGGCCTTGGTAACTATGAATAAGGACTATTTAAATATTTAGCAATCTCATAGGTGAGAAAAGAAAAAACAAACAAACAAAAAAATCAAACCCACTGCCATTGAGTTGATTCTGACTCACAGGGACCCAGTAGGATAGAGTAGAACTGCCCGGGAGGGTTTCCAAGGCTATAAATCTTTACAGAAGCAGACTGCCACATCTTTCTCCCGTGGAGCAGCTAGTGGGTTCAAACTGCCAACCTTTCAGTTAGCAGCTGAGCGCTTAAAACACTGTGCCACCAGGGCTCCTCAAAAAAGAAAGAAGGACCCAGAATGCTGGGATAGATGAGTATTAGTTTTATGTAACAGTAAAAATGAATGACCAGTATTGTATGGTGTGGAATAGGTGTGTCTAATTTTACATGTCCAGTTCCTTGCACAAATGAATGTAATAGTTTTTGTGGTGTAAGCTTCCCAGGAGTTAAACAGAGACATGTCATGAGCAAAATAAAATCCATGAATTCTAGTGGCCATTCTTAATCTAAGGTTAGAGGTCCAAATGGAGCACAAGACAGCCCATCTACTCTGCACAAGACAGACTGCTTTATTGTTCTGTTCTCAATTTGTCCCTAAGAGAGGGAGATCAGGGGAAACAAAAGGAAAACATTTTAGCTCTTAGACAATGTACAAAGCAAACTGCAGGTGCCATTTTATGGGTAGATCTAAAGACTAAAGGCTTGACTGTTGTCATAAAACTGAATTACAGCATCTCATTGCTGAGAAGGCATAACTTGTAAGCTTCGGGCAAATCCTTTTGAAACCACAGTCCAAGGAGAGAATGCCCTTACCTAGAGCATACCCACAGATCGTCCTTGCAGCCCAAACCAATCCAAAATGTAAAATGACACCTGTTCCAGAGAATGCAGAGCCCAGGGCACACCATTTCTTCTTCCCTGACCAACCTACCCCTTCCACAGATTAGCTCTCGCAGTTAGCTAGCAGGGGAGAGACCATTTCCAGTCAAGTTTCACTTTCAGTAGAGCAAATCCTATTTCCCCAGTAAATGGAGTTGAAAACATTGCAGTGAGGAAGGGATTAAGCCAGTGCCAACTCCGGGGTCTGCTGGCCACATCTTTTAGGAATGTCTGACATGGATTTGTGCATCGGAAGTGCTGGAGTCTGTGAAATGAATTGCTGCCCAAATTGGTTATTTCTAAAACTAGAAATTCTTCTTTAGAAGCTGACTTAGAACAAAGTAAACTTGTAAGAATGTCCTATAGTGGCTCAGACCTACCGTCCATGACATCTCAAATGTTCTTGTTTAGAGAAAAGAAGCTAATGACCTTAGTTTGGTCCACGAATTAGAGTAAGAGTTGAGGCCGCCACATTCTTGACCTCCTGAACGTGAATCTGGAAACTTCACACACTGTACAATGTGTCCATTTGAAATTTGTTTACCTTCTCTTTAATGACTTAACAGAAAAAAACTGCATGATGAAATATATTTTCTCCAAATATATATATATATTTATATAATATATAATCTTAGTTAACTCAAAGGTATATACATTGTATAATAAATAATATTTATAAAAAGAGACTTTTTGAATATAAAATCAAAAAGATCAACAACTTCTACAACTTTTTACAAAACTTTGGATACAGCAGGTTGGTAGGAAATTTCTGTTGGATACTAATACCTGACTACTGCGAGAATAATTACAACGCACTCAATGTACTATTATTAAATAATTACTTGTCAGCTACTTGAATACTCCCCAGAAACATGACTTTATCACTTTTAATATAGAATACATAGATATAAAAAAGACTTTTGAAAATTTGTTTCCATTCTGCTGAAATATTCTCACATAAAGCAAGCATAATCCGGTTGACTGATTTAAAACTTTGCAGTCTAAGGTGAGATGGGGAGGGGCATTTCAGACTCTCCATAGAGGGAGTGGGACGTGTATCATTAGCAGGGCTTGTTGCCAGCAGATTCAAGGCTGAAGGCATGGCTTCGAGATGATCGTCTTGGCAAGCCTGCCTGAGCAAGCAAGAAGACCACTGGCCAGGTACCTGAGGCCAGTGTTAGGTAGACCAAAGAGAAAAGGGAGAAAAGAAAGAAAAAACTCTGTTCTACTCTCTACCCTGCTGCGTCTCTTCTTTCTGATTCTTAAGACAGTTGGATTTATTCATTTCATCAAATCCTTTTTCCTCCATTTTGCTAGCTTCCTCTAGGACACTCTAGGCCTGTAGACTGTGTGAGTCAAGGAGAGCTCAGCTGTGAGATGCTTTACCCAAGGAAGTAAGTGACCACTTGCCTGCCTTTGAACACCCAGTCCTCAGCCTTGGTAACACATGGATTGCAGCTGTCTCAGAATACAGGTGAGGGGTGGAAGACTGTTAAGGAACTCTGCATTTCTGTTTACTCTTAGGCCAAAGAAAGAAAAGAATGTGGGAAGACATGTCCTTATTGGAAAGGAAATGAAGGAATCGTTTTTATCCTCCCCATCCACTAGTCACAAAGTTGGAATTTCAGGAATAGATCACTCTCTCACTGACCCTTGAATGGCCTAATTTTATAGCAATTGTACTAAAATGACCTAGAGTCCAACTGCCCTACCTGGAGCTGTTCTGATGAAGAATCCATAGGTGAGCAGGGCCAGGAAGGACTGAATGGCCCCTTCCAAAGAGACTGCTGCTGGCTTTCGGAGGCCATTTGAGCTGGAGGAGGCTTGCCCCCATACAGAACCTAGTCACAAAGTCCACTACAAAAAAGTACACTGCATTAATGGTGAGAACTGCAGAATGGCAGCGAAAGACTGAGATCTGGCTGCAGTTCACAGGAGCCTCGTGCAGAATAGGTCATAGAGAAAATGAGACTGAGAAGAACATGCTGCTCTTCAAATAGCTCCCCGGGTCACTTAGAACTCCAAGCTCTCAAAATTCAAACTCCTAACAATTGCCTTGGGCCTCCCTACCACTTTATCCTAGCTAAACCTATGGCTTTTATCAGAATGTGAAAGTATATCAGATTTGAATGGGAACAGACAGAGAAAAGGAGACTGCAGGGGTTTGTCCTACTTCATAACTCCCACCTCACAGACATCTTGGAATGCCACCATTTGAAGCAGTTTGGAAGGAGAGTCTTGCCCATACTGATGTCTTTACCGCCAGGCAGAGAGCTCACATTAGCCCAGCCTGTTCTGTTGGAGTAGTTTGGTTTTTTGTTTTGCTTTTTTTTTATTTTTATTTTCTTTAACATGTGCAAAGATAAGCCTTGGGTCTGTTCCTATCAGACCCTGGAGAACCAAAAAGAAAGCCCCTTCTTTAAAAAAACCACACACCATCCAGAGTAGGGTGAGAAACTTCAGATGAGAAAGAGGGAGAAGCCTCCCAGCCAATGGGCGGGTTGGGTCCAGGTCATTTACCACACGTGCATCTGGCAACAGTCCATACTCCTTGCTGTCTGATGCTGAGGGCTGAGCCCTGGCTCTAGCTCCTGCTTCCCATGGGACTTTGGTGAATCCGCCCAGTCACACACTTCACCTGTTCCCAGCACCCTTTGGGGGAAAAGAAAAAAAAAAAAAAAAAAAAACAGGAAGAATTGGAAACATAATTCCTTTCCCAGAGAAACCACCCATTGGAGTGCAAAGATCAGAGGCTGCTGGTAGGAGCTCTCAATACGTCTCTTGTACTTAGAAGTGATGGCGACCTCCAGGGGCTTTTTCATGCTCCCCCCTGTACCCTGGGGTCTGTCATTGAGGGAGACTGTGTGATTTATAGGAACAGCAGCAGGGCTTTAGAATCCACAGACTAGGATCCTTATCCTAACTCCCCCACTTTCTAGGTGGGGTTCTTGGGCAACAGGAAGCCAAGTAGCAAGTTGTTCCCCAAATGTAGGAATTTTCTGTATAGAGACTGGGAGAAACCTTTCCAGTCTGAGGGCCCACTTCCCAAATTAAGAGTAGGCCCCTGTTCTATGTTTTTGTATTGCACCAAATAGTTTGCTAATGAGCTGTCCAAACAGGAGAAAGTCTATATAATTAACTATGAATAAGTCCTTCCCATGGGAGCTCCAATGTGTACTTGTTATACACGTGTATATTTATATCTCACAAAGGATTTGAGGTCAAGGCTTTTTCATAGACTTTCCCAATCAACCCTCAGCTCCTCTGCGGGCAGACAGTACCAATATTACAATATTACAGCCTATTTTACAGAGGCAGAAAATGAGGCTCAGCGGGGTCAAAGGCCCCACAGCTAGTAGTGGCAGAACTAAGACTTGGGGTGAGCCAGGCCACTTGACTCTTGTCCAGGTCCTTTCCCAGCTCACTGGGCTCATGAGTTAGTCATAAGGTAGGAAATCAATGGTTAGCCTGAGACACTGGACAAAAGCTACAAGTGGATGGAAAAGCTGTTTCCTTCATACAGGAAGGACTCAAGGCAGGACTATGCCCTTCCTATGGCATAAAGCCAATGTTACGGGGGCTCCTGATCCTTCCTCTCTCCCAGGTGGGTGGAGGGCAGGCCAGTGCTTCCTGCTCTGTGGCTCCCTTCTCTCTCCTACCTGCACTATCAAGACAGAAAATGTAGCCAAGAGAGCGGCCATCTAAGATACTCCACTGGTCTCACCCCTTCAGGAGCAATGGAGAATGAAGAAAACTAAAGATACAAGGGAAAGATTAGTCCAAAGAACTAATGGACCACAACTACCATGGCCTCCACCAGACTGAGTCCAGTACAACTAGATGGTGCCCGGCTACCACCACTGACTGTTCTGACAGGGATCACAACAGAGGGTCCCAGACAGAGCCGCAGAAAAATGTAGAACAACATTCTAACTCACAAAAAAGACCAGACTTACTGGCCTGACAGATACTGATGAAACCCTGAGAGTATGCCCTCCGGACACTCTTTCAGCTCAGTAATGAAGTCACTCCTGAGGTTCACCCTTCATCCAAAGATTAGATAGGCCCATAAAACAAAACGAGACTAAAGGGGACTCCAGCCCAGACACAAGGACTAGAAGGCAAGAGGGGACAAGAAAGCTGGTAATAGGGAACCCAAGGTCGAGAAGGGAGAGTGTTGACATGTCGTGGGGTTGTTAACCAATGTCATAAAATCAATATGTGTACTAACTGTTTAATGAGAAGCTAGTTTGTTCTGTAAACCTTCATCTAAAGAACAATTAAAAAAAAGGAAGACAATGTAGCCAAGAGAAAAGCTGGAGGCCCTGACCCATGCAGTCCCCACCAGCTTGCCTCTTAGTTCCCCTCTTGGGCATGGAGGAAAAGATGGGAAGAAGTAATTGGGCCTCAGCCAGCCTTTGGCCTATGGCTCTAAACAACAGAAGTCTGTGGAGAGTGGTTCTTGGCAGTGAGCCCGGCTGGGAATCTGCCGCCTCTCCTCGAGCACTCTGTGCTCCAGCACGGTCTCTAGTCCACTGGACAACCCTGGAGGGGACAGGGTTCTTAGACTGTTCACACCTGAGGAAACAGGCTCAGAGAGACAAAACAGCTTGCCTGAAATCAGTCACAAGTTGAGTATTTATCAAAAGGGCACTATGTTGGGCAAGTATTCTCCACTGTTCACAGAATGAGGGCTCCAAGTTTTCCATATATGAGGGGTGTCGGGCCCAGGATCTACTTGGGCATGGTATCTGGAAGCCATGTCTAGGTAGCAATTTATACAAGATTAGGAAGAATATCACTTCTCTATTTCAGAAATGGGGAAGAAAAGAGGGTTCATGAAGTACATTTTCTTCTTAGAGTCGGTATTAGTCAGGGGCTAGAAGCAGGGAGGTGGGGGTTCTGGAGACTCCAAGAGCCAGCAGCTCCTTTCCCTCATGGAGGATGGCTTTTCTCGGCTACCCACCCCGGGAGGGGGCATGGATTAGGAACAAAGCTGCAGGGGGCCATATCCATGACACCTGTCCCCTAGAGCCACTGACAAGGCCTGGACTGCTGAGCCACACCCCACATATAGGCTTTCTGGCTGCTAACTCAGTGTCCCCATCCGTGAAATGGGCAGGCAAGACAAATGGTCCTCTAGGCCCTATCCAGCTTTCTAAAACTGACTTCCCTCAGCCTCCTCTTCTAATGGCCAGAGCCACGCCCCACTGGATAGTGGGGGACACTGTGTTGTCTCTGGTCATAGCAGGCATCAGAAGAAGGTGACCACTGCAGTTTTCAAACATTCCTCCACCTTGACAAGCCACAATTACCCTGTAAGTGTGCTCTTCCTCCCTCGTTTTTCTTCTGTCATTTTGAAAAGCAGTAAATAGACTGCCCAAGTGATGACACTACTGTGCACGATGACCACCCCCATGTCATGATTCTCTGATGGATTTATCCCACTTTTTATTAGTACTATATTCAGGTAAGCATTCACATCCATTAGCTCATTTAAGACTCACAACAACTCTGCGAAGCCACCATTATCACCACCAGTGTGCAGATGAGCAGACTAGGGTTCAGGAGGATGAGTTTCTTAAGACCAGACAGCTGGTAAGTGGGGGAGCCAGACGCCACCTTTGTCCTTTTCCCACTCTACACACTGTGCAGGCTACATCACCCTAACGCTGCCCCAGCCAGTGCTAACCCCAGACAGGCAAGTGCTCTGCACCTGACTAAGCACTGTGCCCAGTGTTCTTTCATTTGTTCCTCACAGGACCTCTGGGGAGGATGACAGACGAGGAAACGGGTCTTTGAAGGATGTCTTGTCTGAGTTACACAGTTGCAAGTGGTGGAAGCTGGGCCAGGGCTGTTATTGTTGTTAGGGGCTGCTGAGTCGATTCCAACTCAGAGCAACCCCATATGACAGAGTAGAACTGCTCTATAGGGTTTTCTAGGCTATCATCTTTATGGGAGCTGGTCACTAGGTCTTTTCTCCTGCAGGGCGGCTGGTGGGTTTGAACCACATACCTTTCGGTTAGCAGCCAAGCACTTAATCATTGCACCACCAGGGCTGTTGGCCTGGCCTACTAATTCCAATCCATGCCCATGGCTCTATATAGTAGGTTCCTTCTCAAGCGAGAGGGAAGGGAGAGAGCACACATCGGCCTTAGAAACTTTCCACCCCTAAGGATGAAGGACCACCCTACGTCACTCTTGACTTATCCTGGGGTCCCACGGATCCAAGGGCCAGTGCCCAGAGCCTCCCACACAGGTCACCTCTGGGAAGCTTGGGAACATAATCCAGCAGCCTTTGATCCCTGGATTACTCACTACCATTACTCTGAACTGGAATCCCTCCTGCTCCCCATTATCATCCATAAACTTGGTGAGTGTGCTCTGTGCTCCACCCAAGCTTCAGATCTGTCAGGATATGGGCTTACACACTGCTTCCCCCCACCCACTTCCTTGAGGTTGGTAGGATTTATGCTTGTGCAAAAACTTGCCCTCTATGTTCAAGGTGGATGCAAAATGACTCTGGCCCCAGGAGAAGAGAGATGACCTTTTGACCTACTGTTTCAAGTATGTTAATCCCCTCATTTTACAGTAAGAAAACTAAGGCCCAGAGAACTGAAGGAACAGATCTCTGGGCTTCCAGCCCCACACTGGCCATTTCTCCCTTCACAAATGCTCAATAATGCTAGCCAGTGGCCATGCAAAAACCCGACCTGGCTCATAATGTGCTAATTTGTGTAAGATGTTTAACCAATTGTTTGCTGCCTCTTGTGTATTCACTTGGTTATTATCTGTCCTATATGTAATCCAAGGGCTGCCCAAGGACGTTCCATTGAAGCTGGGGAAATCCTAGCTTCCGGATTTGGGCTGCGGAAATTTCTGTGTCCCGAATAGTTCAGAAATAGGATGTGGTCATCAAGAAGACGAGATGGGCAACCCAGTTCCCGGCACCAAGGCTCCCCAGCCGCCCCGACCCCCAGCCCTACCTGGCTCGCTACTTGCAGGTATGCACATCGTAGATGCGGATGCACTCCTGGCAACTGACGTAGCAACACCAGTGGAAGATGCAGTGACATTTCTCCTTCCGCTTCTCCGTCCTCGTGTTGTGGCCACGGCCACAGCAGAGCAGGTCGCAGCCATCAATGCCGTGGGAGGTGACATTGCAAGTCCGGTCCCTGGTGCCAAAGGAGCCTGTCTCGGGGTTGGGCTCACAAAAGTTGGGGGAGTTCTCATAGTAGACCAGGTCCCTCTCGGTGGGCGGCTTGAAGAGCGCGTACTTGGCCCGCAGGGTCTCCACCCAGCCTCGGGACTCGCGGTGCTTCTCCACCACCATTTCGGAGGCGCTGTCGTATTTGTCCTTGAGGAAGTCGCCGATGGCCCGGAAGTCGGGCTGGGCCCACCAGCAGGTCTTCACCTCACAGCTGCCCGACAGCCCGTGGCACTTGCACTTGAGGTGCATGTGGTCCAGGATGGTCTGGGGAAGAGGAGTAGCCGCTGGCCCCTAGACTGACCCCACCTCGGAGCACCCTACGACCCTGCGGCTCGGGCCCCCACCCCATCCCTCGAGCCTTCTCCACTGGGACTCTGTGCCTGAAAAGAACTGATGGGGACTGACTGAGGCACCGACCTGCAGAATGGTGACCATGTTTCCCTCCCCATCACACACCCGGCACTGACAGACATCACGTCCATATTTCTCAGAGCCGTAGGAAGGAAGGATTGGGGAAACTGAGACCGAGAGCTTAAGTGACCCGCCCACGGTCACGCAACCACAGGAAGGGGTGGAGCCTCAATGCAAAGCCCGGCCCCGTGTCGCAGGAGGGGCTGGCCGGGCACCTGCTCCTTCGGGCGGGCACACTCCCGGGCTGAGGCGTCCCCGGCCGATACCAGGAACGGCCCAGAGAGGAAAGGGAGAAGGGATGACTGTGGGACAGGGTAGGCGGCAGGCCTGGTCAAGGGGCAAGAGGCGAGCAGGGAGCTCAGGATGCACAGGGTCGCCGGAAGGGGCCGAGCGGGGTGGACGAGGCCTACCCCCGGAGGGGCCGGGGCACGGGAGGGTCGGGGAGGGCCGGGGTGAGGGCGGCCGGGCTCACCGTGCGGCCCGCCTCGTTGTTGTGCTTGTTCATCGCCGAGCGCGCGTCTGGCCTGTTCTCTCGCGCGTCCGCGAACTCCCGAGACACCAGCACCCCGAAGTCAGCGTCCTCGCTGCAGCCGCCCCACTTCCAGCCCTCGCCGGGCGGCCCTTTATGGTGCGAATCGCAGCCGCAGATGGTGGAGGTGCCCTCGGCGCAGGAGCGCGTGACTGCAAAGGCCACCCCGGCCGAGGCGATGGCGTGCACGAAGGCCGACTCGCGGGTGGCTGCGGAGAGGACAAAAGGGAGCGCTCAGGCCTGGACCCGGCATGCGCCTGCCCTGCAGCGACCTCCCCAGCCCAAAGGTGGAGGCAAGGAAGAGCTGAAGGGCTCAGCTGCCCCAGGGAAGAGGAGGAACCAGGTGCCCTCCCCACCCTTGCAGGCTGATTCAATGTCGCTGGGTATTCCCCCTTTATGGAGGAGAAAACTGAGGCCCAAGTACAGAGCAGTGTTAGAAATATTCACTGCGGGTTTTGGAAGAGAGAAGACAGCCATGCTCTGTACTGGCTCCAGCCCACCCCACCTACCCTTCCCAAACTCCAGGAAAGACCCCAGGGGCGGCCTGAGCCCTCCCACTCCTGAGAGACCCACATCGAGATGCCCTTGGGCTGACCTTTTTTTCCTCTGGGCCTCAGTCTTTGTAAAATGGGTATGACTTCTCCCTGCCACCAGCGTGGGAGGCAGAGTTCCTGACCAAGAGGGCAGTGACCAAGATCGCTCTCCCCCTCCCAACTCCCAGGCAAGGCCAGGGTTTTGGACTGAGAAGGCCAAGCCCCTCCCAGGAGTATCCTGATGCTGTTCCCGCGGGTCCGCCCCAGGCCAGGATCCAGATAGGGACATAGGAGAGAGTCTCAGGGGTGCCCCCAGCCTCCTAATGTAATTACAAACACCTTTGTGTGCTCCAGACGCTATGCCTCTTGTGCTTTATCTCATTTAATCCTCTTAACCTGTGAAGCATATATTTTTATTGTAGGCCCATTAGATTAGAGAGGCAAAGTTGAGAGACCAGCGGTCCACCATCTCCCTTTACAGGCGAGGAGCCGACCTGCCCAAGGCCACGCAGGCTGTAGGGCCTGGCCTCCTTTCCTGGGCTGTGGCTCCCGCCTGAATGCCAAGGGAGGCTGAAGCTCCGCAGACAAGCAGGAGCTGGTAACCTCTCGTAGCCATTGCTGCCCCTTTGGAGGCCATAGTGCTCTCGTGGGCCACCTGCAGAGGAGGGGTCCCTTCCATCTCCACGAACAGACGGGAGGAGCGTGCGGTGCGGGACCTGCAGGCGCACTGGCGCCTGCACCGCAATGGAGGGACAGCGGGGAGGGGCGGCTAAGGCCCGGAGCCCTGCGCCGGGGCTGGTATCCCGCCCGGGGTTCCCTGCTGCTCTTCTCGCCCCCATTCCAGCTCCCTCCCACTTTCGGGACAGGGGGCGCCGAGGGCGAGTTCGCAGGGCCGGGC
>NW_004443964.1:20409479-20430718 GCF_000243295.1 Trichechus manatus latirostris
GGCCGCCCCCGCGCCTCCCGTGCGCTGCCGGTGCCCCCGCCGACGCGGCCTCTAGCCTTCCGGCAGCCGACCCCAGTGCCCCTGGCGCGACCTGAGCAGGTCGGGCCCCAGCCCTTGTCAGCCCTGCAGCCGGCCTTCCTTCTCCGCCCGCGGCCCCCGCCCTACGGCGCCCCTCGGGGCAGACCCAGACCCGGTCTCCCGCACTCCTGGAAGCTGCGCGCCCCCAAGGAGACTTAACTCCCAGCCATCCTGGTTCTCAGAGCGGTGGCCGGGATGAACCTTTGGCCGTCCGCCCAGCGGGCATTACCAGGGGCGGCGTGCAAACATGGGGCCGGGTTCACGGTCCGGGATCTGTGGGATGCGTGTGCACGCGTGAGCCTTCTTCCCGGGAGACCCCAGGGCTTTCATAAGATTCTCCATTCAACCCCCAACACAAACCCGCCTTCTTGCGATTTAGGAATTAAGGCATGTTCCAGAACCTACGATGGCGATTTCAAACGTTAAACACAGACGGGAGTGGGTAATCTCAGAGACCTGGTTCTCGCTGGCTACTGTCCGGAGCGGGGAAGGGTAATCAGAAGGTGCGTCTTGGTCTTGGGGAGCGCGTCTAGACGCGGAGGCTGTTTGATTAAGCGCTAGCTGGCCCGAGGTGGGGCACAGGAAGGCGGAGAGACTTACGCACCTCCAAGATCAGGTTTAAAATGCAAACGCCGCCACTTGGCCCCAATTAGAAGCCAAACCTTTTATGTAAACAAGGAATAATTAGCTTTGGTAATAGAAGCGTAAACAGAGTCATCATCCATTCATTTGCTAATTGCCTTTCTGTTCCATGACAATAGCCAGCATTTGGCCCTTGGGTCGGACTGGCGCAGTGGACCTGAGGCGCAGGTAGATGAGGTCTGCACTCTAAAATGGGGGAAAGGGTCAGCTTCCCCACCCCCCAGGTCCAACTGGATACTCAGATCCCTTTTCTTCCCGACTATAAGTGCAGCTCCTGTCACTTCCCACACTTCCTAAAAGAGCCTGGATGGCAAAGACATCGCGGTGTCCGGGAGGGCTTGAGTTGCTGGGGACAGAGAAGGGCGGCTGGTCAGCCCAGCTGGTGTGATTAAGTTCCCGAAACTGCAGTGCCTCACTGAGTTGCCCATCTTCAGCCCCAAATTCCCTTCTTGGGAGCAGTTACCCGCCTCATCCCTCCCTCCCGGTGCCTCTTTGTTTGATGTCAAGTCTTGTGACTCCCTCCCATTCTGCCAGTTGGACTCCCACATTGCAAGATGGCTGGAGAATTACCCAGAAGCCAGCTCACCCTCTAGCCTCACCACAATTCCCCTCATCCTCCATCCTCACCAGCCCCAGGTGGCCTCCCCAGCTCCAGAATTTTCTATATGGGAGGGACTGGGTGGTGGCAATGCCCCACCCCCACTCCAAAGTGACATTTGCATAGCACTTAACACAGCATTGGGGAAATGTCACAAATGTCCACATCAAAGCCTGCCCTTCCCCTCCTCTTGGAAAGCCAGGAGGGAAGGACACGGCCTTCTCGGTGCCTATCCTGGGATTTCAGGATCCTTGAGCATCTCAAGGACGTCCAACCCCTAGCAACACCTGCGAAGGTGTGACAGAAGGTAACAATCTGGATGACTCTGTCTGGAGAGGAAGTGACCCATCTTTGGTGGAGGACATGGGTCTCGACCAGCTTGACTGCCCTTCCTGGGGAGCCCCGGACTCAGCTGAGGCTGACCACGCTAGGGCCTCAGGGTTGCTGAGGCATCCTGGGATGGAAGGCCACCTCGTCCTGATGCCCTCTCCCACCTCCTACCCGGCCCAGAGGCAGTACCTTTGTCAAGGACGGGCCCAAAGATGGCCAGACTGTCATCTATGGTGGTGCAGTTCCAGCGGCGGCCCCGGAACTGGTGCTGGCACTCCTGGATGCCCAGCTTCACACCCTCGGCCACACTGGGCATGATCTCGATGTAATTCCGGCAGAAGCGCAGTTGCTTGGGGACCAGGCCTGGGATGGAGCCACAGAGCAGGGGCTGTGAGCCCAGGGACGTATACTGCTGGCCCAGAGCCAGGGACCTGCGGGCAGACAGAGGGGGTGGTACTGTGGATACAAAGCGCACGGCTCATCATGGGCATGATTTCCCCCTCCTGAGTCCCCTGGGGCAGGGGCAGGGAAGGGAAGACCCATGCTGCTTTCAACCTCAGGAGCACACTGTCCCTTGAAGGGCAGAGTTCTGATCCAGGCAAAGCTGCCCCATAACAGGGGCACATCCAACTTCCAGGGGTGTGGGGACCAGCAGAAAACTCTCATGGGGGTACCTGGAGGCAATTTGATGCCATGGAAGAACCGTGGACTGGAAAGATGGTATTTGGGGCCCAGGTTCCCTGCTGGGTATTGAAGGGGTTGGGCTGGGCCATCTCCTATGGAATCTAGAATTATGGGGCCATATAGAGACTTCCAGTGACCCACGGGAAGGAACCCAAACCTATAAGGAGGGAGGAGACAGGAGCTTGTCTGACCCCATCTCCATCTTCTGCCCCAGCAGGGAAATTACACTGTGGAGTGTGTGTGTGTCTGTGCACCCTGGAGATATTCCTCAGCTTCATCCCCCAGATGCTAAATGCCCAGCCCAAGTCCCCGCCCCCTCCAGCGTCTCTCCGGGGAATCAGTGGCTGGCACTAGGTCTTCTGTCCACCAAGCCTCTGTGACCATCTGTGCCACTACTCAGAAGTTTCTAGAGTGCCACCTCTTCTCTCACCAGAGATTGCAGCTTGACTTTGTTTCAAGACAAGTTTAGCTCCCCCCTCTCAACGCTATGTGGCCTTGGTCAAGTCACCCCACTCTTCTGCCCCTCAGATTTTATAGTCAACAGAAGGAATACCTTTGGGGAGGGGAGTGTAATGAGAGTTTAAAATACCAGAAGACCAAGATGCTGTGGGAATCACTACTCTTCCACACCCCACCCCTCTCTCCCCCAGGAACAACAGGAAAAACATTTTGTGAAAGATGGTGAGAAAATGATCAGTGGGTCCCAGTGGACTGCAAGGCTAATTTTGATCAGCCCTGTGATTGGGGGCTATGTGAGCTGGAGGAAGGAGAGCATGAGGGCTGTCTCCTCATCCTTTAAATCAAGCACTGCCCAAGGCTCTGGTCTGGCACTGCCCTCTGTCAGGTCCCTCATGCAAAGTGGCCAGTGAAAGCCTTGGAAAGAGAGACCAGAAGATCCCAGGGGCAGGTCAGAAAAAAGCACACCGTAGCCTTCAGGGCTGAACACAGGGATGAACCACACGTCTACCATTTATCAAGCTCCTACCATGTGCTGGGCACTTTACGTGAACTATTTCTGTGCAATTCTTCAAAGTGAAGACTATTACTATTCTTGTTTTACAGCTGAGGAAACTGAGGTTTAGAGAGTAAGTTAGCTTGCTCAAGGCTTTTTGGCGCCACATCTGTGGCGGAGCAGAGCTGCTCTGTGTTTCCCCAGAAGCCTTCCTCCACACTGGAGCTTGCTCCTGATCTTAGCCAACCCGCACAGACTCCAAGGGGCAGAGCTGCTTTGGGCGCCATGGAGGTGGGTGGCACCCATCCACCTTGGGCTGGCTCTGGGCTCAGTTGTTAGGGGGATGTTGTGGGCTCTTGTTCTTTTACATCTGTCTTGTGGAGAGGGACTGGGGAACCAGATCTGGTTGGAGTTCGGAAGACAACTTTTATGAGACATTTCCAGATCTTGAGCGCTGAGTCCTTTGAGAAGGAACAGGCAACCCGAGGGCTGGCTTAGCACCGAGAATGGCTGATTCCTGGGCACCTGCTCGGTCTCATAGGATCACTATGAGTCGGAATTGACTCGATGGCAATGTGTTTGGTTTTTTGGGTTGGTTTGGCATGCCCCTATGTCGCATGCATGATCTGCTTTAATCCTCACAACAGTTCTGTGAAGTAGGTGTGGCCTTCCTCATTTTACGGAGGAGGAAACTGAGGCACAAGAAGTTGGGTGACTTAGACAAGGAATTGGTGGTGTCAGAATTCAAACCCTGGGTTTGTTTGTCTGACTCCAGGTGTGATGTTCTCACCATCCACTTTACCCTCCTTCTCCAAGAAGCCCTCCGCTGCCTCCGAGACAAGGAGTTATTCTTGCTTCTGCCGCCAAACCCTATAGCCTTCCAGCAGCCCAGCCCCAACCTATTGTGGACCTGGGAGCCTGGCTGCCTGGGTTCAAATTCAGCTCTGCCACTTCCTGGCTACTGATCTCAGGCAATTTACTTAACCTCTGCATGCCTCAGTTTCTTCATTTGTAAAATGGAGATAATGGGAGGAATAAATGATGTCATCTGATACCTAGCACAGCCCTCAATAACTGGCAGTCATTGTGGTCACCATGTGTTTAGGGACTGTCCCCAGCACTTTATCCCCTGCCTGATCATCAGGTTCATTCCTTCCATCCTCTCATCCCTAATGTGGTAGAAGTTGTCGGAATTTTCAGAGCCCTTTCCCATCTATCACTGGGAAGGAGGGTGCCTTGGTTCAGAGCAAAGCTGGCCCCTTCCCTGGCAACTCCTTCCTAACAGGGGTGGCTGAACAAAGACACTGCCATCTGACTGGGTGTTAAAGGTAACCCAAAGGGCAAGGGCACAAGGATATTTCCGGGATGCTCTGTTCACAAGGTTCAGCTCGGACTGGACATCCTGCTAGTAATTAGCTGGGCAGAGGCCTCTGGGGATGGTAGCTTAGCTCCATGGGCGGGCGTTGGGACTAATGAGGCTGTGGCCGTGGGATTGATTTCTGCAGGATAGCTGCCCTTCCCAAGCATACCCTGCCACCCCAGCCCTGAGCCTCCTACCCACACACTGCTCATGTCTGAAATTCCACCATCACAGACACGTGGCCTTAACTCCAGACTCCTTGTCCCCATTATTGAAGCACAGGTGGGGGAGGCAACACAGTTCCTTGTACTAAAGCGTGAGTGGCTTTGTTTCGCCTGGCCTCGCCCTGCAGCCCAATGTTTCACCCCTTCGCACTCTGCACATGCTGAGCCTCCGCTAGAGTACCCCTCCATTGCCCAAGCCCCTGGCAAACATCTCAGCCACCCTTCAAAACTTATCCTGGGTCACCTCTATTCTAAAGACTTTGTGGGCTCCCACACAGAAGTAACCTCCCCTCCCTCTGTACCTTGTTCAGACCTTTTTACAAAGTGCTAAACTGAGCTGCTTCCAATGTCATTTGTCTGTGCTAGTGTATGTTCCCCCAAGGACAGAGGTTGCATCGCACCCACACCACACACGCACCTGTGTGCACCCTCACGCGAGTGCTTGGCCTAGCAAAGGGCTGGGCACGTGGTAGGTACTGGAGGATTCTACAGGGAAGGAATGAAGGAATGAGTCTGTTCTGGGTTGAATAGTGGACTCCCACATTCATGTCCTTCCCAGAAACTCAGAATGTGACATTTGGAGATAGAGTCTTTGCAGATGTAATTAGTTAAGATCTTACTAGATTAAACCCATTGCCGTCAAGTTGATTCCGACTCATAGCGGCCCTATAGGACAGAGTAAAACTGCCCCATAGTGTTTCCAAGGGGCAGCTGGTGTATTCCAACTGCTGACCTTTCGGTTAGCAGCCGAATGCTTAACCACTGTGCCACCAGGGCTCCCCATCCTAGATTAGGGGGGCCCTAATTCCAATGACTCCTCTCTTTCGTTCTGTTGTGCAGAGGGTCACTATGAGTCAGAACTGATTCGACAGCACCTAACACAGCAAATCCAATGACTGGTGTTCTTATAAGAAGGCCATTTAAGACACGAAGAGACACCGAGGGAAGTCGGCCACATGAAGATGGAGGCAGAAATTGGGGTGATGCAGCTACAAGCCAAGGAAAGCCAAGAACTGCTGGCAACCGCAAGAAGACTCAAGGAAAGATTCTGCCCTAGAGCCTCCAGAACTGTGAGAGAATAAATTTCTGTAGTTTGAAGCCACCCAGTTTGTGATAAATTGTCACGACAGCCCCAGGAAGCAAATACAGACTCTCCTTCTCCAAAGGGCCGGTCTTAAGCTCCCCTCCCCCACATCTTGTAGCCCCCTCACCCCCACTCCCCAGCCCTCCGGAGGTTCTGCCTACACACAGGACAAGACTCCTCGGTTCCGCTGAGGAAGTTCCTACGTTTAGGATCTGAGATGACGATGGCCAAGCTCCCAAGGGAGGTCGGGCCTGCCTGGCATGGGCAGCTGGTGAGGGGGAGGGCGGAGGGTACTGCCAGACCTTCCCAGCTGGGCCAGCAGCTATTTATACCCAGCTCCTAGCCCTGCCCTGCTCTGCCCAAGGGCCCCACCACCCTCCCCCTGAGGACAGCTCATCCTCCACCCTAGCCCCCCACCACCCAGCTGGGCCGAGGACCAAGCGAGCAACAGGCATCTCATGGAAACCTCAAGGTTGACTTCTCAGAGCAGAAAAACACTCTCTCCACACAGGGTGGTCTTAAACATCCTGTGTACCATCATCAGACTCCACCCCCTACCCCAGTTATTTGCCAATACTGGGACAACACCTTTGTCAACAGCGGGCTGAAGGAGGGCCTAGATGTTGGGCCCAGGGCAGAGACAAACGTTTTTCTTTCTTTCTTTTAAAATATTTTGGTGACTTTCCTTTTTTTGCCTTTCCTGGTTATTCTTCCCTGAGAACTTATAGATGTGTAGAGGAGTACAATGCTGTTTGGTTTTTGCATAATAAAAAGTTTAGTGAGACCAGAAATTTGGTGTGATTTTTTTAACCCTCCACAGATAGGAAGATTAAGGAGGCCTGGTGGCACAATGGTTAAGTGCTCGGCCGCTAACCGAAGGGTTGCCAGTTTGGACCCATCCGCAGCTCCGAGGGAGAAAGACCTGGTGATCTGCTTCTGTAAAGATTACCGCCAAGAAAACCCTATGGGGCAGTTCTACTCCATCACATGGGGTCTCCATGAGTCAAAATTGACTCATTGGCACCTAACAACAACGACAGATAGGGAAATTATTTTTAACAGGTACCTTTGAGAATTTATAACTGCTCTGTGATTCTTCTTGAGTCCATGAGTCGAATCATTGTATTTATTGGGTACATTCTCTGAGCTAGGCACTGTTTTATGATTAGCAATACAACTGTAAATAAACCATCCCTAAATCCCTGCCCTCACAGAGTTTATACATATTCTATTCAGGTAGAAAGACAATAAACAAGTAAAACATGTAGTGTGTCAGATGATAAGTTTTGTGGGCAAAAGGAAAGGGGAATAAGGAGTTATGGGGGGGTATGGTTTCTACAGAGCGCAGCTGGAAAGGATGATGCTTGAGGGTAAGACGATGCTAAAGAGGTTAAGGAAGTGAACCACGCGGATATCTGGGGAAAGAGTACTGCAGGGACTGGGACTAGCACAACGAACTTTTGTCTTAACTAAAGAACTCAGGTCATTGACCCAAGTGTCTTAATCACAACAGATGGTGAGACCCCAAAGTGCCCCATATAGTGCTTCCGGCTGGTCTCCGGGCGACACTGTTGACCCACAGATTCCTCCTTCACCTGGCGATGACCAACCCTGCTAGGAGGAGTGCACATGTCACCGTCCCCACCCTGCTGCCCTTACGGAGCCCTTAGAGTTTGGAATCTGGCACCCAAACCAGGCAGCCTCCCCTGAGCCCAGACTCGTCTGTAATATTTTTGGTCTTGGAACGTCTCGACATTATGGGATTTTAGAGATGGAGGGGGGCCTCACGGGTCATCTAGTCCAAGCTATTTCTTATTCATTTAGCCATTTTTTCTCATGAAATCCTACACTACCTCACCCCTCTCCACTTGGATGTAAAACAGATAAAAAGAAGGATCTGGAGCCCCATCCTTCAACTTTTCCCTAGTGCCCCCACCTAGGGCCCCTCTGCACAATTGGGTTCAAGAGTCACTGGTCTAGTCTAATCCCTTCCTTCTATAGATGGGAAGACTGAGGCCCAGAGAGGGTTTGTCACTTTCCCGGGGTCACACAATGGCTGACAGGGAAGAGAGGGCGGAACCAGGGCTCTTCTCACTGTGCCGCCTGCCCCCGCTTGGGGAAGGGTACCACCCTTTTACCATCTACCAGTGCCTCTAACCTGAGGGACGATAAATGGCTGTTCTCAGAAGCTTCTCTGGAGGCTGGGCACAGAGCAGGTAGTCTTCATCCGGTTGGGGTTGTGGAAGGTGAATTCCGGGGAGGGCTCCCCTCTTCCTGGTGGAAACTCACCCGTGACCAAGCCTTCCCCCATTATGCCTTTCTTAGAAGCATGGGCCCCTTTGCCTCACCTTTCCCCAATGGCCAGGCCTAACCTTCTCTGCCAGCCCCCAAGAGAGGGCATCCTAAGATTCTGACCCCAAGGCCTAGTGTCTCTTCAAATGGTGCTGAGAGGGAAGGAGATGGGCAGGGGCAGAAGGGAGTCAGAAACCACTTCCTCTGTACCCATTTGTCCTTCTCCCCCTCCAGCAGTGACCACTGTTTCTCTGTAGACCCAGTGCTCAGTGCTCCACCTGCTGGCTCCTGGGCAGTACTGGACAGAGGCCCTCCGTGCTCCTGGGCTCAGAGGGTCCCCATCCTGGCCTGGGGCAAGACCAAAGCTTCTAGAAGGGAAAGAAAAGGCTTGAGAAATGGGCAGAAATTAAACAACCAAGCATTGACCTTGGAACATAGGACCACTACCTTTCCACTTAGATCAAGAGGCCACTTGAGGTTGATAGATGTCATGAGGGCAGCCGACAAGTTCAGGGGCACACGTGTGTGGTGGGCAGGGCAGGGGCAGGGGCAGGGACTGAGCATGAGGACCGTGATGCAGCCGACACTTGGAGCTTCCAAGGAGCCTGAACCCAGAGTGATGAGGCAACCACTGCTCCTGACATGGGCGGCAGCGGACCCTGGACTCGCCCTGATGCCTTGACAGGGAGCTGGTGACAAAGTGAGAGGCGGGACCATTCCTCACCTTCCATTGGTCCTCCCACCGGTGCTGAGCACAGGTCTGTACCTTTTCCACATTTCAGTGCAGAGCCAAGGACTGGAGGAGCTACTCAGTCCAAAGTGGAGCTGAGGTCCATGGAACTAGCCTAGATCCCCCAGCAGCTGCCTTTCATCAAAGAAGGGAAGGAGATCTCTCCGGACCTTCCCATAAGTTGTTGGTTCATTCACTAAACAGGTATGGATGGGCCATCTGATTCTCATTTGCCTCCAGCAGCGGCGCCCTTTTTACATAGAGGAAGGGCAGGGTGTTGGTAGGGAGGGCCCACGCACTAAGCTCGGACCCAGGGCCCAGAGATGAGACAATGAAGGTAGTCCTCACATCAACTCCTGCTGGGTTTCCTGACTTGACTCGGTTACAGCTACCCAGACTGGGGCTCTATGAGGGCAATAAATATGTGGATTGAATGGGAGTAAAAGTCTTCCCTTGGTAAACAAATTTCATTCACCACCTATGCACTCAACACACGTTTATTGAGTGATGACTCTGGATTGGCAGAGTACCAGACACTGGCAATGGGGAGATAAATTAGGCCACACCCAAGGAGCGTCCAGACCAGGAGGAATCTGTCAATAGCAGACTGACAAGCATTTCTGGAGCACTCACTGGATCTGGGTGCTATGGGGTAGTAAGTAGTGGTCCAGAGGCACTTGTAACTTATAGTCTGAGTAACCACCAGGCCAGGGAGTTCACAGTAAGAACAACTGACCTCTGGAATGCAGAGGCGAGTGGGTATCCACCAGCCATGATCAGGAAGGCAGCCCCAACAAGGAAGTGGGAGCGAGACTGGCAGCTGGTCTACCCCAGCTGAAGTCTAGGGGTTGTGCAGAGGCTCACAGGAGGGGAAAAGGCTTGAAAGAGACCCTGAGTGTCAGACTGTATTCTGGCAACCCTCGCAATCATGGGAGGTTCTTAAGCTGGCCGCGGGAACTTTAATGTTAGTCATGGGTCACCAACTTTGTAAAATGGGGCAAGGGGATGAGTGCTAGACACTGAGACTGCAAAACTGTTGGGAGGCCAGTGGGACAGTTTAGGCTAAAGAAAGTCTCAGGTCTGACTGCACGTTACAACTAAGTCGGGAGACTCTGAGCCCCTTGGTCCAGGTTGCAGCCAGGGCCAAGAGCCTCACACCCAGGTTAACAGGGTCTATGGTAGTGGGTCTAGGGCGATAGCGTTAGGAGCAGAGAGGAAGTAATGACTAAGGATCAGTAGCTGTCTGGTCACACGTGAAAGAAGAGGAAGGAGGAACTGATAACCGAAGTTTTGAGCCAGAGTGATGAGAAGGATGGAGACGACATCAACTAAGAAAGGGAGCATAAGGGCCAAGCAAGTTTGAGAACAAAGACAAGGAAGTTTATGGGGCCAGTGAGACCTCCAGGCACCCATTCCAGACAGTGTTGAGGTACGAAGCTGGAGCCCAAGACAAAGACAGAGGCTAGAAATTCAAATGTGGGAAGCTCTGTCCTGGAGCTGACAGTTGACTGATACTATAGGCCTGACTTCCCCAGTGTGCACACAGAAAAGGGTGAGACAACCCACAAGCCTTGTGTTGGGGGCAGTGGACACCATGTGCCAAAGGAGAGGTCCCAGTGGTGACGCGAGAGATGGGACTCCCTTGGGAGGGAGGATGGGGGCCTGGGAGGTCTGGTGAGCTAGAACCTCAGGCCAAGAGGTGAGGAGGGCTCCCCCAAACCCTGTAGGAGACAGGCTGTGGAGCCTGGCCCTGCAGACACTGGCATCAAGCACCCAGATCTGGTTTCTTTCCCAGTATTCTGACAAGATCTCCATGGAGGCAGGAAGCCAACATACTTGGACAGAATGAGTCACTACACCCTTCCCTTCCTACTGCCTCATTCCCTCTTCCACTTTTGTCCCCACCCTCCTCACCTGGAGAGAGCTTAGATACATCCGACTGCCAAGCCACAGCCACGTGTCCTCCAGAGGGGCTGCTGTGTCCATACAGGTGGGCCCTCCCAGCCCTGACCATGTTCTGGGCCTATACCTTTGGTTGGCACACCTGAAATCTGGGACTTTGGACTTGGGTCACACTTTATACTGTGTCACTGACTGTGCCCTTCAACCTGTAACTTTGTGCAATGTCACCAAGTTCACCATGACCTGGCAAGAACAGAAAGGCGGGAGCCTGGGGCTGAATGTGAGGGGAAGGGGGCATTCCAGGTTGGTGGTCCACACTGCCATGGATGAAAACCCTGCAAAACCAAAAGAGAAAGCTATTTGTTCCCATTAGTAGCAGCCAGGGAGCCTGGGGGTGGGAGGGTTGGCAGGAACTCCCATCTCCCCTCCCTCCCTAAATTCTTCAACACAACTCACTGGTCCTCCTGGCCCAGTGGCCACGTCTACATTCTGTGAGTGACTCTGACAACTCTCTTCTGCTCCTCAACTTCTAGATGTCCCCTTCCAGGGCCAAGTGGGGTCCTCGGAGGGCAGCACACCCCTAGGGGCCACCTGGTAGCCCAGGGGAAGCAGAGAAGGGTATGGCCAGGAGCTCTAAGCAGGAGATGGTCAAGGACTGGCTCCCAGGCACGGGGAAGAGGGCGGAGGTTGCCCTGCGCTCCATCCCAAGGAGCCCTGTGGGAAGTTTCTTTGGGGAGATAGGGGAGGGAGGGGTGGAGCAGGCAGGGTGGGGCCGAGCTTGGCCAAGCTTCTGTTCTCAAAGCAGCTCCCGGAGCCCTGGCCTGTGGCTGCAGGCTGATCTGATAAGATGTGACAAGGCAGCCTGAAAAATGTTGAAACCTGCAAAATGTTTAAACCTGTTTTTTGTTGTGTTGTGAGCATGAGGGTTTTTTTTTCCCCCCATTTCACAGGGAAGTGGAGTCCATCAGAGTGGAGAAGGGGAGCGTGGGAGAAGGACTGTGCCCTTCAGCCAAATGGGGAGGGGTGCGGGGTGTAGAGCAGGAAGGTTGGACCTCAGACCTCAGGGAGGAGGAAAGGAGGGTGAGAACTGAGCAGGAAGAAGTGGGAGAAGAGAAGGGGGAGAGTGAGGCGGGGTACAAGGGGAAGGAGAGAGGAGTTCCTGCAGCCCAGGCCTCCTCAGCAGCTCCAGCCTGGGTCCTCCTCAGAACTGAGCTAGAAGAGCATGGTCCTCCCTCAGCTCCCAGAGGACCCTGTGAGCTCTGGTGTCTTCCATCAGCCAAGGAATTCACCCAGAAAGACTCATGTACCAGGAGGCAGGGCAGAGCCTGAGCCTAGGTGGGTGGCCAGAGAGGGACAACAGGGCAGGGCCAGGCCAGGGACACACTCCTTAGATCCCAAAGTGCTGTCCCACTAACACCACAGTCAACTCAGGGTTCAGGTGACCACAGAGGGGGAAATAGCTCCCAAGCGCACTTCTCGAGAGCTGGGCCTATTTCCTCAACTTTGCCCTGAGTTCATACTGGTTCAGGTAGAGTCCTCCCGCTCTGGGGCTGGAAGCTGTGGTCCAGCCTCTGCCTTCAGACATGCAAAGAGTTGCGATGCTCTTTATTTACAGATGAGGCAACTGAGGCCCAGAGATGTTAACTGACTTGCTTGGGGTCACAATACTCCTACCTGTTGGTTTCAGATGACTCTCTCATAGCTTCCTCCATATGGGCCCAGGCTTTCCATCTAGAACCTAGAGAGGTACTGAGCATTCCAGAAGCCATGGTGGGATCAGGTGTCCCTGGGATGCTCATTGGGTACAAGGTAGACAGTCACTGAACACCTGTTGACTAAATGTCTCTGCCTGAGGAGGTTCCCTTGCTGGTCTCTTGCTAGAGGGGACTGGGGAGGAAGGGCATAGAGGAGCCCTGGAAAGGCTTTATAAATATTCTGAAAATTGCTATATGTGTTAAGTTATTCTATTACAGTGTTGTTGTGGTTAGTTGCCGTTGAGTCGATTCTGACTCATGGCAACCCTCTGTGTGCGGAGTAGAACTGCTCCATAGAGTTTTCAAGGCTGTGACATTTCAGAAGCAGATTGCCAGGCCTTACTTCTGAGGTACCTCTGGGTGGGTTCGAACCAGCACTTAACCATTTGTGCTACCAAGGGACTTCATTACTGTGTTAGGCCACAGAATGTCAAAGCTGGATGGGACCTTGGGCATTATCTAGTCCAGTTTCTCAGGGGAAACTGAGGCTCAGAGAAGCAGTGTGACTTGCCCAGTGTTTCTCCACTGGCTGGAGGTAGGGAGTAGAGCTCAGTCTCTCTGACCTCTAACCAGAACGATCTCCTTACACCAGACAATTCTTTCTCGTAGCCTCTGGCGGTCTGAGGGCTGCAGCTTCATTCAGTACACTTGTATTAAGCGCCTCCTGTGTACAAGATGTAGCCTCCACCCTCCTCAGAGGCTCCCACTCTAGTTCAGTAGAGACATTCCACAGATGACCAGAGTCACTGACAGAGTGTGAGAAGTTCCATCTGGGATAGAAACCATAAGGAATAGGAGTGCTGAGGAAAGAGAGACTGGGAGAAAGCAAGGAAGACATCTTCAAAGGGTTGACATTTGAGCTGGGCCTTCAAGATGAATTCAGCTTGGACGTCTTTTTCTCCTGGAGCTCTGCATTTGTTTGTTCACCTCCCACTCCACCAGTCATAATTCTAATTTAAACTTTTCCTAAGCCATGTTTGTATCTTTAGCTCATTGTAGCCTTACAATACTTTTTTCCTTCCCAGCCCCTCCAGCCCCTAAGTTACAGAAGGCAGGGTGTAGTCTCCCATTTTACAGATGGGGAAGTGAGGGCGCTATAGGTTAAGGTTTCTTGTTCTGAGAAGTCAAGTCTGCTAGCCCAGTTCTGATAAAAGATAAGACACAGCCTGCCCAGCCCGCTCCTTCACCTTGAACTCCTATTCATCCATCAAAGGCCAATTTTAAAATACCCTCTTAATGTGTCCAGTTTAGACTGCGCTTTCCCTGAGTTTCCCTCTGGGCTTTTCCCCAGCATACATCATGGGTAACCTTAACCACATGCAATTCAATTGTCCATTGACTCTCTGTTTTCCACTAAATGGTGAGTTTTTTGAGAGAAAGAATTATTTCATCCATTTTTATATGCTGAGCAGAGTGCCTGGTTCACCAAACCAGGCACCCCCGTGAGGACCTCCTTGCTGTCTCTTGCCACACTGACTAGCTCCACCTGATTCCTCCAGCCATTCTCCTCACCTCCCCCACATCCCACCGGCTGCCATCACGACAAGCTGAGGGCGGGTGGTGGCCCTCCTGGATCTCGGGGCCAGCTCCATGGTCTGGTTTGTTGTTAGGAAGCAGCCCAGTAAGGAACCTAGAAAGCAGAGGTGCTTGGCTGGGAGCTTCCCAGCGCCCTCAGAGTCACTGGCCTGGCTGCTGTCTTCATTCAGCCAACATCTACCCCGCGCTGGGTGCGGAGCGCACCGCTGTGGGCGGGACACGCCCGGTCTTCTGTTGTTGCTCAGCGTGTACCGCAAAGCACACACCAACCCAGCAGTTTCCACACGTACAATTCACCGACGCGGATTACGTTCGGCATGTTGTGCAACCGTTCTCACTCTCCTTTCCGGAGTTGTTCCTCCCCCATTACTCACTGCCCTCTAGGTTCCTATCTAATCTTTTGAGTGGCTGTTGTCCATTTGATCCCATATAGATAGCTCTTAAAAAAGCATATTGCTCAAGGCAGACTTTTTTTTACTAGTTAAGCTAAATTATTGTTTGGTTTTATAAAGACCTCAGGCGATATTTTTGGTTTAAGGTTTAAAGACTATCTCAGGGCAACGGTTTCAGGGGTTCATCCAGCCTCCATGGCTCCAGAATGACTCCTGGTCTTTTGAGAACTCCCAACCAAGTTAAAGTAGCTGCCCTGAGGTAGCCACACACACACACACCCATATGGGGATCCAGATGCCTTACACCCTGCCTCACACCCAGACAGCACTGACCACCTGGTGGTGAGGGCAGGGCAGGGGCTCAAGGACTCTACCCACCTCAAGTGCCCCACCCACTCCCTTACACCATGCCCTTTAGAGAACCAAGGACCTGCATTTACCAGCTGGCTGCCAGGGCCAGGGATGCGAGAATGTGACAGCAAGGTGTCGGTGGTCAGACCACGGGGTGGGGGTGGTTCTGAAAAACACAGACACCTGGGCTCCCAAGCTAGACCTGCGGAATCAGACGCTCAGGAAACTGGATCATTGAAACCCTCCCCAGAAGTGTGACAATAGGAAGGTATGTGCTTCCTGAGATGATGCAGTATGAAGTACCCAGCATCCCCCATGAAGTCCTCTGGCCAATGATGTTTAACCAGAATCTAACCAAGCCTTAAGAAGTAACTTTCAGTTGTCAGGAAACATGGAGGATAGAGGAACAAACCAAATGACACCATGAAGAAGGAAGTAACCAGACACATTCAGAATGTGGGCCATTCTGCAAGACTACTGGCCCCTACGCTTCAAAAAGTCAATGTCGTTTTAGAAATGTGTGTGTAAGGGTCAGGGGTGGGGCAGGGTGGAGGTGTTCTCGACTAAAAGGAACTGAAGAGATATAATAATCAAGTCACTGGATCCTGGTTTGAAAATCCTAGCCATAAAGGCACTTTGAAGATAGTTGGGGAAATTTGAATCATTAGGGCTTATTAACAACTTTGTTAAGTGTGACAGTTGTATGTGGTCATGACTTAGATTTTGGAGATGCAGGGGTGAAGGGTCATGATCACTGTAATTTACTTTGAGATGGTTCAGCAAAAACAAAACAAACTATTGATACATACATATATTATCCCAGCCAACGCACCTAAAGAGCAGCCACCACCTATCTTTCAGTGGAGGCTTGCATTTTACTATGACGCTGAACAGTTTTCAGTGGAGCTTCGAGACTAAGACAGACTAGGTAGAAAGGCCTGGCAATCTACTTTCGAAAATCAGCCAATGACAACCCTATGGATCATAACAGTTGGAACTGTAACCACAACTAATAGTGAGGATGGCACAGGACTGGACAGTTTTCTGCTCAGTTGTACATGGGGCTGACATGAGTCGTGGGAGGGACAGAGAGAGAAGGGACGGGGAGAGACGTGAGCAACTAGGGCAAAATGTTAAAACTGTTGAACGAGTAGGTGGGTATATATGTGCTGTTTGTACTATTCTTTCTAGTTTTCCGGTTAAAAATTTTCATAATAAAAATTTGAAAGAACAACAAAAACTCCAATTTCTGGGAACCTCTGGGACAGAACCCACGCGAGTCTCGAACCCGCGGCCTTGCCCCCAGGAGTCCTGCGCACTGGCCCAGTCTCTGGGCACCTCCTGCCGCAGCGGGGCAGGGACACCCGCCTCAGGGCCGCGCGGCCAGCGGCGCAGGTGCGCGCGGGATGGAGCCGGGAAGGAGGCCGGCGGTGAGGGGAGGAGGGGACTGGAGGGAGGCGCTGTGTCAATCCCTCCGCACTAAGGGCAACGTTCCCGCTCCTGCCTTTCATAGTGGGTTTTTCCACCACATTCCCGGGAGATCTTCACTGTACCTCGTCGCTCCACGGCGCTGAGGACACACAGGTGAAAACAACCCTGCCCGGCACCTGGACTTCCCCGCTGTATTTAGGGAGGCTCCATGCAAGTTCAAAGCGGCAGCTGCCCCGCCCTCCCAGCCGGGTTCCTGGTCTGCAGGCGAGGCAGCCCGGAGCGAGCCTTAACGTCTCCCTTTGCATACCTACACGCCCACTGCCGTCGAGTCGATTCCAACTCATAGAGACCCTATAGGACAGTAAGGATTACAGCCTAGGAAATCCTATGGGGCCTTCTACTCTGTCGTCTAGGGTTGCTATGAGTGGGAATGCACCCAAGGCACACAACAAGTTTGGGGTCCACTGCTGGCTATGCACGACCTCATTTAAATTTGCCGGCACTCAGAGGGCTGGTCCTTGGTTCTCAACCCTGGTTGCACCTGGAGTGGCCTGGGGGAGATTAAAAACATGGATGCGTGGAAGCTACCCCCAGCGAAGCGGATGTAGTTGGTGCGGATGCACTCCCTTCTTGATTGTGAGGACACGTCAAGATTGAGAAGCCCTGCCTAAGGTCACAGAGAAGCCAGGGCTCAGGAAGGCTCTGGATGTGCCCACGGGGGATGGGGGTCGGGGGACACAGCTGGGGGCTCCTCCAGCCTGTGCCGTCCCACTGGGCCCCCACCTCCTCTTTTTCCCGGCTCCCGTCCATCCTTTCCAAACAGTCAGGGCCAACCACTGATCGTGTCTACTTCCTCTCACGAAGTAGCCCGCCCTCCTCGTCGCTCTCCTGGCCTCTCCACAAACCTCCATCTTCACAGCAACGGAAGCAAACTTTTTTGATCCAGCAGCACATCAGTGAGAAATGTTTGGGCATGCCTCTCCATTTACATACACTTAGGTATAAATCACCGCGAATCACGGCACTCGTATATTATGGGCATTACAAAACACAGGGAACATCCTTGGAAAGGACGTGATAAAAAACGCATTTCACAAGAAACTATTTCTTCCCACAGCCTGGCACGTCGTCAGGTGACCCCCAGCGCTAGGCCCCGGGTTTGCCTTTCCAGACCTGCCGACATTCCTCGGGTCCTCTGGTTTTTCCTGCCTCTTGCCCCCTTCATTCTGGGTTCCCATTTACTTTTCTCAGAGATGCGAACAAACCTGCCTGGGGGCAAAGCATCAAGCCCTGTCTCCTACTGGGGTTACACATCTTTCTTAGTTCTTAAGGAAGCCTGGTGGCGCAGTGGTCGAGCACTCAGCTGCAAACCAAAAGGTTGGTGGTTTGAACCGACCAGCCGCTTCGCCGGAGAAAAACGTGGCAGTCTGCTTCCGTAAAGATTACAGCCGTGGAAACCCTAGGGGACAGTTCTACTCTGTTCTGTGGGGTCACTGAGTTGGAATCGTCTTGAAGGCAACGGGTTTGGTTTTTGGTTCCTCAGTTCTCACCCACAGAGACTTTTTCTGCCCAGGACTTTGCTTTCGTCACTCCTCTCTCACCTGAAATGCTTTCTCTCCACAAGCTCATGATCCACTCGGCTTGCAGTGCCCTCCCGGTTCCAGCCTACCAGCGGATTCGCGGGAGAAAAGACCCGCTGATCTGTTTCCCTACAGTTACAGCCTAGAAAACCCTATGCTGCAGTTTGGCTCTGTCACATAGGGTCGCCATGAATCGGAATGAACTCCACAGCACACAACCCACACACCCCGGTCTGCTCAGCTCCCCCGTGGGTCCTCGCCTCTCTGCTCTCACCCCCACTGCTGTGCAGCACCCTGTCATCCCACCTGAGCAGGCCCCTGCCTGCCCGAGGGCTGCTGCCCAGGGAATTTCTGTATTTCAATCTTATGTTGTAGTCACATTCATTACAAAAGTAGATAGGCATTTCTTCAAGGGGGAAGCACACTTTGGACAGAAAAAATAAAATCACACACATACACACCCCAATAGCAAACATTTATAAGTAGAAAAAAAATTAATTACCAATTTCTCTACAAATGGGAAGTGTGCTCCACATGAGGGGCAATATATCAATGCTGATTAGCACCATTTAAGGTGCGACAGTATTATTGACCCAAACATGCAGCTCACAGAGGTCCCCCTTGCTTCCCCACTCCCATCCTTGCCCTGATGTCTCTCAAAACACATTCTGCCTCTTGGGCCACTCGGTCCCTAAGGAATCACCGCGGCCTAAGAGAGGTCCAAATCGCCACTGATGTGGGGGACACAAAACACAGGGGGAGATGAGGCAATGGGGACACCTTTATGGGGACACTCAGAGCTGTAAATGAATAAAGGGGAACGCTTTTACAGGTGCACACCCAATGGTAAGATAATGTGGGATGTATTCATTCAGGTAAACAGTGATTAATAAGGTCACAAGGGCTAATGTACTGAACTCTGCTACAAGTAAGGTAGTAAGGGAGCCTATTTACTAGGGCACACAAAATGGTTTTTATTATTAATGATAATAAAAAACAAACAAACAAAAAAAAAAAAACAGCTGCCACCGAGTCCATTCCAACTCATTGTGGCCCCGTGTGTGTCAAAGTAGAACTGTGCTCCACAGGGCTTTCAGTGGCTGAGTTTTCGGAAGCAGATCATCAAGCCTTCCTTCCAAGGCACCTCTGGGGGAGACTTGAACCACCAACCTTTCAGTTAGCAACCGAGTGCTTAATCATTTGCACCACCCAGGGACTCCTACTAATAATGATAACGGTTAACAGTTTTTGAGCCCTGACTATGTGCCAGGAACCATGTAAGGCACCTTACATAGAATATCCTTTAATTCACCAAACAACCCTATGAGGTAATTATTATTGCCATTTGACAGTTGATGAAATGCGTTCAGAGAGACCAAGTAACTTGTGTTAGGTCACACAGCTAGGAAGTTGTAGCTCTAAGATGGCTAATAAAGCAATGAGGGGAGACATTTCTTAGGAGAAGTTCTGCATCGAGCATGTTGATAAAGGGCTGATGGAGGAAGGGAAGGAGGTGCCTCGGCTCCACCCTGCTGTCCAGGCCCTTCTCCGGATTAGCAGCCATGTAAATTCAAGCACCAGGGCCCCTGCCTATGGATCATTTCTCTTTTAAATGTTGTCATGGATCTTCACACTGGAATTTACTTCTCTGTATGTAAAACGAGGCCCCAGACCCACACCCAAGGCATCCATAGGGGGAGAAGAGACCCCTCTCTGAGGACTGGAGGGATTTGTGTGAGTGATATCAAAAAACTCGTTGGCGTCGAGTCAATTCCAACTCATAGCTACCCCATTGGACAGAGTAGAACAGCCCCATAGAGTTTCCTAGGCTGTAATCTTTACGGAAGCGAACTGCCACATCTTTCTCCCACGGGGTGGTGGTAGGTTCAAACCGCTGACCTTTAGGTTAGCAGCCGAACGCTTAACCTCTGCACCACCAGGGCTCCCTTTGTGTAAGAGATAGGAGACATGAATTCAGATAGACCTCACCTTGGTCCACAGAGAATTCAATGTGGCAGGGGGCTCATGAGACCTCTTCCAGGATGCCTAGCCCAGCAGACGTTGACGAATGTGAACACTGAGTTCCCAAGAGAGGCCAAGGTAGATGACACACATTCCAGCGGCTTCCAGTTTGCAAAGCATTTCCCACACACCATTTGGGTTAATTATCTCAACATCCCTGAGATGAAGATGCTATTGGCTCCACTTTACAAATGAGGAAACTGAGGCTCAGACGGAACCATAAGCTAGTAAGTGGTGGAGGTGGGGTTTGACCCCCATCTGTCAGACCCCAAAACCATACTGTTGCTATCTCACTGCTCTGCCTAGGTCACACCCCCGGGGTGATAACCAGTTCATTCCGGCAGAATGCGTTTAGTCAGCACCCACTGGACTAGGCACAAAGGGGGATGACCATGACATTGTCACAGTCCTTACCCTGGAGGAGGGTATAGCCTGATGGGGGAGGCCATACACACAGGAAACAGGGGGACGTTAGCAAGGAGATGAGCCAGCTTCCAACCTGTCCTGGGTGGAGATGAGGCCAAGCGAAGGAGGGTGGAGGAACGGAGGATGGACAATCCACAAGACCTCCAAGGGGTGTTCTTTGAGGTAGATTTTGATGCCTTGAGAGGAAAGGAAGAGGAAGGGCATTTCTGGAACATTTATGTGACTCAAAACACCAAAACCCAAAGAGACAGAGAAGACTGTGAGGCAGAGCCTACAAGGTTTGCGAAGGCCAGCTGGCTCACGGGGAAGGAGATTCTAGCATGTTCACCTCAGAAGCTAGGGATGCGCCTCCCCATCCCTGATGCCCTTTTATAACCATCCCTTAACCTATGGCTCCTAACCCACAGGAATTTGTCTGCCTTTAACCCGGATGACCTGCCTGGGTAAAAGTTACGGCAGGTATCCTGCCTGCAAACATTTCCCGGGCACACGCAGGGCCCTGTGCAAGGTGCTGTGGGTGATGATTCCACACTGAATTCCAGGGTCTCCCTGCCCATTCTGCGGCGTTGCTGACTCGCGGGTGATTTTTCCGCTGTGCATTCGCAAAGTGAGTCCCACCTCAGCGTCTTTGTCTTCCTGGGCCTCCCATGAAGGGGATGGTGGCCCCCAGCCCTTGAAAGGAACTCGTCCTCACTCCCTTGTGCACTTCCTCTCCCATACACACAGACACACAGACACACAGACACACACAGACACAGACACACACAGACACACACAGACACACAGACACAGACACACACAGACACACACAGACACACAGACACAGACACCCACACAGACACAGACACACAGACACACAGACACACACACA
>NW_004443964.1:20430843-20458496 GCF_000243295.1 Trichechus manatus latirostris
ACACACACACAGACACACACACACAGACACACACAGACACACAGACACACACAGACACACACACACAGACACACACACACACACACATGCACGCACACACACGTAAAGCCCAATCACAGTGCAGTGAATTGTCCATCTTGGTGGACTAGACAGAGGATGAAAAAAAGACTGATGGGGTTCTCAGTGGGGTTGTCGTTGGTGTTAGCTGCTGCCAAGTCAGCCCCTGACACAACCCCGTGCACAACAGAACAAAACGCTGCCTGGCCTGTGCCATCCCCACGGTCGGTTGCAGATCCGATACTTGTGCTCTATACTGTTTTCATTGGCTAATTTTTGGAAGTAGATCACCAGGCCTTTCTTCTTAGTCTATCTTAGTCTGGAAGCTCCGCTGAAAACTGTTCAGCATCATAGCAACATGCAAACCACCACTGACAGACGGGTGGTGGCTGCGCTTAAGGTACATTGGCCAGGAATCAAACCCAGGTCTCCCGTGTGGAAGGCGAGAATTCTACCGCTTCAACACCACTGTCCCCTCTCAGTCGGGTAGCTGTACGTAAAACAAGTAGAGTTGTCACCGAGTCCTGGAGTGGGAAACTGTATCAGCAGTGCTTGCAGGCCAGGGCTTAGTGATCCGGTTGACCTGAGTCCCACCCGGTTGCTCCCACCTACTACTGGGTCCCTATGGGAGGCCTCAGTTTCCTAACTGGAAAAATGTAAACATCACCTACTTCAAAGAGACTGTAGGGAAGATTAATTGAAATAGTGTAGGTAAAGCCCTCATCGCAGTCCCTGGCACATGGTAGGAGCATGAGAAGTGGTGGCTGCTATTGTTCTAAGGGCTAATGCAGACCAATGCCATTCTCCATGCCGGGCGCCATCTTACATGCTTTATACATATTAACCCGTTAGTCCTCCCAGCAATCCTGTAAGGATGGTACTGCTATCATCACTCCCATTTAGAAAGAGAAAGTGAAGCACAGGGATTAAGTAAGTTGCCCCAGGTTACCAGGGTACACAGGAGTACATCCGATCTGGCTCCAGAGCCTGCAGGGTTAACCACAGAGCTCTACTGTCTTTCTCCAATTCAGAGGAGAGAACTGCCATGCATTCATTTACTCAGCAGTCAGGGACTGAGCACCCACTAATGGGAATACAGAGAGGCAGTGACATGGTGCCTGATGCAGAAGACCACTACCTGTCAGTGTGTTGCACTGTGGTGGCTTGTGTGTTGCTGTGACGCTGGAAGCTATGCCACTGGTATTTCAAATACTAGCAGGGTCATCCATGATAGACAGGTTTTAGTGGAGCTTCCTAGACTAGGAACATAGACCTGGTGATCTACTTCCAAAAATTAGCCAATGAAAACCTTGTGGCTCACTACAAAACATTGTCGCTGTTGTGCTGGAAGATGAGCCCCATAGGTTAGAAGGCACTCCAAATACACAGTGGTCACAGCAATGGCTCTCTAGCATACTAATGATAGTGAAGACGGCGCAGAACTGGGCGACATTTTGTCCTGTTGCACATGGTGTCACCACGAGTTGGAGCTGACTCGATGACAACTAACAACAAATGCAGGAGAGTGACTTACTCTACCTTGGGTGATGGAGGCAGGCTTTGCAGAAATACTGTGGAGAGGGAGGGTCTGGCACAGCTCAGATAGATCCAAACCTTCCGAGTCCCCAGGGTGCAAAGCCCAGCTGGGTCTGATCAGCCCCTGGTTTCTAACTGCCTCCCAGGAGAAAGGAATCAGCTGATGACCAACTGATTGGACCAACCAATCGGCTGATTGCCTTCATTCATTCAGCTCAAGCTCCTCTAGAATGGGGGTTCCGGGCTGACCTAGCTGACACAGGATGATTAATAAAGGAGTCCCAGGAATCACAGCCTGCTGGTTGAGAAAAATAAGACCCTAAGAACAAACTGACATATGAAGGGGGTGGGAGAATCTTCTAGTTCATATTTTCCAAGTGGCTAATAGGTGTTACTTGGGAGAGAAAAGAGGTTCCCAGATTAAATACTTTTGGAAAACAGAGGAGTCATCCCTGAGGGCCTCTTGAGCTGCTGATATGCTAATGACGCCAGAAACATCAAGAGGCTGGAAGTAGCAGATGGCGCTCCCAAATTTATTTGACCTCAGAATCCTTTGTCAGCAGTATTTTGTGGGATGTTGTAAGAGCCACACTTTGCAACGTCCTGCTCTGACCCACAAGGTGTGTCGAAGAGCTGGGAGAGAGGAGAGGGGAGAAGTTAGTCTGGGAAGACTCTCAGGAAGATGGCAGGTCTGAGCTGGACTTTGGAAAATGGGAAGGTCATGGCCAAGTGGAGAGGGTGATGGGATTCTTTGGTAGGGAAAGGGGTCCTAAGAGAAAGATGGTGAAGGCCTGAGGAAGTGGAGTCCACTTGAGTGCATCTGCCCCAGGGCAGGAAGGGAGAATGAACCCTTGAGCATGAGACTAAAAATCCCAGCAAGCGTTATCTGGTTTTTGGGATGTACTGAGAAGCTCACAGCTTCCCTTTCAGAAGGAAGGAGTCCTAGTATTTGCCTGAAGATTATGGGGCAGAAGACTAAATGGGCACACCAGCCCCAGGGCAAGGACGAGAAGGCAGGAGGGGACAGGAAGGCTGGTAAATGCGGAACCCAAGGTCGAGAAGGGGAGTGTGTTGACATGTTGTGGGGATGGCAACCAGTGTCACAAACAACATGTGTATTAATTTTTCATGAGAAACTAATTTGCTCTGTAAACCTTCATCTAAAGTACAATAAAAGAAAATTTTTTATACTAAAAAAAAGAAAAAGATTATGGGGCAGGATTCACCCTCTGGCCCTTCTGAGATTTGCCATTGCATTAACTCAGGAAGGGCAGCCCATCGGGGCAGAGGGGTAGGGAGACAACCAGGAGGGAACCGTACCCTGGGTCTGGAGGGGTTGAGGGATGGCGCCTCCCAAAAGAAGTGGCATTATTTCTGGATAATGGACAGGGTGTTCACAGTCCATGTAGGCACACTCAAAAGGTGCCCTGGTGGCACAATAGTTAAGCACTTGGCTGCTAACTGAAAGACTGGTGGTTCAAACCCACCCAGCAGTTCCTGTGAGAAAGACCTGGTGATCTACTCCCATAAAGATTACAGCCTAGAAAACCCTTTGGGGCAGTTCTACTCTGTCTCCCGGGGTCGCTATGAGTTAGAATTGCCTCAACAGCACCAAGTAACAACAATGGGTCCACCAGGAATAAAAGCAACCGACAGGGCACGAAAAAAAGAAAAAACTAAAGGATGCTCGATCCCACTCGCAACGCAGCCATGGGAGTACAATCAAGAAGGAGAAAGGGTAAGAGATCATGGAGGTGGAGCAGCAAGTGAGGACGGAGAAGCGTTGGGTTCGTTTAGCTAATTTTGCCCAAGTCACCAAATGTTCAGTAAAGCCTTCTGTCCCTAGGCAGACTGTGTGAGCGCCTGGGGGAGGTGAAAGCAAGAAAGATGAAATTAGGAAGGATTTTTACCCAGACACATTTGTTTTTCCAAATGTGTGTTTTATGTGTTGACATGCGCACTGGGGTCCAAATCCCACCTCTGCTTCTACCAACTCTGGGACCTTAAAGCAGTCCTATCTCTGCAAAGCAAGACTGCAAAACTCATTTTACAGCCTCCAAATTGACAAAAATGAAGTCACTTGATTCAAAGTGTCAGCAAGAATGTGGAGCAAAGATGAGGGACAAATGGGCACAACCTCTTTGGAAATCAGTTTGGTGTGGTAAAGCAGGACATTTTTACATCCTGCAGCCCAAAGTTCCACTCTTACGAGGGTACCTGGTATCCGCATGAGCAACTCTCTCTCATGGGCCTTTGATAGGAGAAGGAATAAACTAATTGTGGTATATTCAGACGATGGAATATTATACAGCTATGAAGATGAAGGACTACAGTAATATCTAATAGCATAGTTTGAAACTTAGAAACACAACGCAGAAGGGGAAAAGCAAATTACAGAGGAATACATACAGTTTAAAGGAGCCCTGGTGGCTCAATGGTTAAAAGCACACAGCTGCTAACCAGAAGGTTAGTGGTTCCTACTCACCCAGTGGCTCCTCGAGAAGAAAGACCTGGCAATCTGCTCCTGTAATTACAGCCTGAAAAACCCTATGTATGGGGCAGTTCTACTTTGTCACACGAGGTCGCTGTGAGTCAGTATCCACCTGACGGCACCTAACAACAACAGCGTACAGTATGACACTATTTTTATAACGTTTAAGATAAGCTTAAAACTAAAAATAAGCAAAACTAAAAAATATCGTTTAGGCATTTTTACCTGGGAAAATTATAATTTTAAAGTAATGGACTAAAAATGCAAAATTCAGAATGTGTTTACGTCCAGAGGGAGCCGGGGGGATGGGATGGAGAGAAGCCCACAGATAGAGGCAATGACCTTGGTCATGTTCTGGTTCTTCAGGGGTGTGACAGGTCCCAGGTTTGTACTTTGTTATTATACTGCATCTTACATAACAGTATATTTGTTCTCTTGTGTGTATCAAGTACTACATGATAGCAAATATTTTTCAGAATAAATCTCTGATGGCCACCCCATTTCATTTGGCCTTTGCCTTCCCAGAGAACTGAGGCCTTTGTGAATATTGTGGCCGAACAGGACACAAGGTCAGGCCAGAGTCTGCATTACCTTTTATCCACTGAGTCACAGACTTCTGTCCGTGCCCATCACCCACCTTCTCTCTTCAAATAGGTTAAGTAGTTGGGATCCACCAGCATAAGGAGCCCTTGTGGCGCAGTGGTTAATCACTCAGCTGTTAACTGAAAGTTTGGCGGTTCAAACCCACCAGCTGCTCTTAGGAAGAAAGATGTGGCAGTCTGCTTCTGTAAAGATTACAGCCTTGGAAACCCTATGCGGCAGTTCTACTCTGTCCCATAGTGTCGCTATGAGTCAGAGGCAACTCCACGGCAGTGGGCTTAACCAACTGGCTTTCTCTCTTTTGGAAGAAGTTCAGAGCTTCCTGTTCTAAAAAGCTTGGCCTGGGACAGAATTCTTGTTTAAAATTTTGGTGAAAGTATACACAGCCAAAGATACACCATTTCAACAAATTTCCACATGTACAATTCAGTGAAGGATAGAATATTTTTATAACTCTTGCTACATTGGAACGACTGAGGCCGATCTTCAGGAAATCCTTAATTCAGTCAATATTTATTCACTTTCAATTCAGTTCCTGTGCATTATTTCATTTCATCCTCACAACAGCCCTGGGATGGGAATTTTAACCCCCATTTTACAGAGGGAGAACTTGACATTCACAGGTTTTTAAGAAACCACTCAAAGTTGTAGAGCGCTCAAAGTTAAATGGCGCATCTGACATTCACACCTTCGCTGGTTCGAGCCCAAAGCCCACCCTGTTTCTGGAACTTCTTGCTGCCTTCCAGCACAAAGTCCAGAAGCTCAGAGCTGGCCTCTCTGGAAATCACAGAGTGAGGGAGAATGCTGTCCCTGAGGAATGGAACCAGCGGAGCCTGGACTTGAGCTTGCTCGGGAAGGAGCCGAATTCATCAGAATCACTAACTGCACCTGTGGTGTTCAGGAGGCTCCCCAGGAATATGAGACACATGGAAGCAAAACCCCTGCCCGCAAGGGCTGACCCACTTGTCAGCAAGACAAGACAGATATACATGAAGAAGCAACTAAGAATACAGAAAATCCATGACAAGTGCCAGTAGGACTTCCCTGGAGGGCTTCCTGGAGGAATCCAGCTGGAGCTGGAAGACTGGGCCTGTGGCTGGCAGGTGACTTCCACCAGTGTCCTGACACCCCACAATCCTTCTTTGAGGGTCCACTGTGGGCCCCGTCCTGTGCTCAGTGATGTGGGTATGAAGATGATGGAGTCCTGGTCCTGTCCACAGGTGGCTCACGGTTTAGTCAGTGAAGCAGATACACCCAGAAGTGGCTTGGCTGGGTGAGGGTGCTGCGGGAAGCCTGCGCAGAGGACATGGGGCCTGCCTGAGCTGTTGTAGAAGAGTGAACAGAGAGACAGCGCGATGAGAACGGTCATTCCGAGGGAAGGCAGCGGCCTGTGCACAGGCATGAGATGTGAGGGGGTGTAAGAATAACACAAACAAGAATAAGGAGATTAATGATGGCAAATTGTGTGGGTTCTCCCTCTGTAGACACCAGACACTTTGCTAAGTCTCACCAGTGTTATATCCTTTAATCCCCGCAGTAGCCTTTGTTATCCCATTTTACAGATTGAAAACTAAGGCCCAGAGAATTGAAGGTAGGACTGCTATTGCTCAAAGCCCATGCTCTTACCTGTGCAAGTGAAAATAGGTCGAAGGTAAAGATACAGGGTGGAGGTGACGGAGATGAGAGTTAGTCAGGGGCTAGACTCTGCAGTGCCTCATGGGCCATGCCAAAGTGGCTCCATGGAAGAAAGGCCTGGTGAACTAGTCCTGTAAAGATACAGCTAAGAAAACCCTGTGGAACAGTTCTACTCTGTAACACATGGGGTCGCCATGAGTCAGGGGCCGACTCAGCAATGGCTAACAACGATAACATCAAAGAGTGTGGAACAACACAGTCATATCTGCTATCTGAGCACTCTTCTGATTAGCTCGATTAAAAATGACAAAACTGACCAAATAAGAAGGCAGTCCAAGCTTAACGAAAAGGAACTTGACCGTACAAGGTGACCACAAGTTGTGAGGGAGCCAAAAGGGTTGCTGATGTAGAAGGAAGTCAACCTGCTAAGGTAGAAATGTGTGGAGATGCATAGATTGAAAAGGTAAGCTTTCTTCTAGATTCTGTGCTAATTACACCCTTTTGGAACCCCGTTTCCTGTCTGAGTCTGCAGGCCTGGCTAGAACTTTTAGGGTTTGGGGAGAGAGTCCAAATGGAAGCTTACACACCATGTGCCCAATATTTAAAAATATCATGTCAGTTGACAACTGTTGAATATAATGTGTTCTGTCCAACTCACTGAGCAGTGCACTTATGATTTGTGTATTTTCCTGGATGTGTGATCTACTTCAATAAAAAGAAAAAGAAAGTTCTATCCTCCTACCTTGATGAAATACCTGAAGAACCACCTGGAAGGCTAGGTTCTCCGTGGAGTTCTGTGCCTGAAGCCTTCTCACCCCTTTCCATCCCACACAGGACACCCCAGCCAAACCTCCAAGCTCCATCCACAGTCCCTGCAAATGGCCTTCCTTTGACCACCTCTCTGGCCTAGTAAGAGCACGGCCTGACCCAGGAAGAGGCCTATGTGGCCCAGAAGTAGGCTCATGGCCACCTGGACAGGAAACTACAGGAGGCTGGGTACCAGGAACATGGTGGGAGGAAAGGGGATGCTGGCTCTGGGTGGGTACAGCTCCTTGGTTCCAAGATTCCTTGCCCCTGGGGAAGGCACAGCTCTAAGAGACCAGAGCCAGAAAAAAACAAAAACAAAAAATAAACCTGTTGTCATTGAGTTGATTCTGACTCACAGTGACCCTATAGGACAGAGCAGAACTATTCCATAGGATTTCTAAGGAGCAGCTGGTGGATTTGAACCGCCAGCCTTTTGGTTAGCCAAGCTCTTAACCACTGCGCCACCAGAGACCAGAGCAGAGCCCTCTAAATCGAAGGGCAGAACTCCTCTTGCCCTGAGGCAACCTCTAATGACAGTTCTGGAGGTCAAAGCATTTACAAAAAGATGTGGAGAAAGAGGAGAGAGAGAAGAGGGAGACAGTCTTAGGCTGGATTCTCTAGAGAAGCAAAACCAGTGAAGTGTGTATATATGTATACATATATATATATAGAGAGAGAGATATTTATCTCAAGGAAATGGCTCACACAGTTGTAGAGACTGGCAAGTCCCAAGTCTGTGGGTCAAGCATTAGGCTGGAGGCTTCTCCTGACTCATGTAGCTACAGGGGCTGATCAATCCCAAGACTGGCGGGTAAGACAGCAGGTGGCTGGCTCACAGGCTGTGGAGGCTGATGAATCTCAAGATCAGCAGGCAATACAGCAGGCCGCTGGCTCAAGTCTCAAAAACTGGAGGTCAGATGATGACAAGCCAGATGCAGCACCCAGAGCAGGCAAGCAAGCTTTGTCAGAATGTCCATATATCTATTGGATGCAGGCCACACTCCCAGGGAAACTCCCCTTACAGCTGATTGGCTGATCACATCATGGAGGATGACTACATCATTACATAACAGCCAAATTACATCCTTACATAACTGCCAAACTACATCATTACATAACTGCCAAACCTCTGAGAATCATGGCCCAGCCAAGGTGACACCCAACCTTAACCATCACAGAGACCTACAGTGGTTAAAGGTGTGTAGGAGGCTGGTTCGGGTGAGAGGCACTGTAGCATTCTGGAGCAGGGAAGACTCAAAGAGAAATGCATCCCAGCCCTCAAGTGCAAGCTAAAAATCTCCAATGATGCTCATAGGAACAGGAGACCAAATGAGAGGGTCTAGGCTTGGACTAAATTAGGAAAGACTATAGTCAGACCTGTTGAGGTCTTAAGCTGTAGGGACATAGCATGGTATCACTGAAAGGGTTTGAAGCCTACCAGGCCTACCTTCAGGCAGTGTGCGTAATGGTTGGGAGTCTACAGTTTGCCAGCCTTGGAGCCTTGGGCAAGGGAGTAGCTCTCTTGGGGCCTCAATTTCCTCATCTGTTGAAGGGGCTAACAGGAGTACCTGCCTCCTGGGGTTGTTGGGAGGATGGGTTAATGCACATGCTGTTTCCTCAGAGCACACAGCACCTGGTACACCAAAAACATCGAATCCTGGCTCTGCCACTTACTTCCTAGCTCCTCACTTGGGCTCTCTGAGCCTGGGTTTTCTCACAGGTAAAAATGGGGATGAAGATGCCTATCTCATGGGGCTGTTTTCGTTCCAAGGACAGGGCCGAGATCATAGACTCCCTCCTGACTGACAGCTTTGGAAGGTTCTGGAGTCTCTCTCCCTGTACAAGCTTCAGTTAAGACAGAAGACCTCCTGGCCTGGGGGTTAGACATTCCCTTTCCCGAAGTTAAGGGACTGGGAGGGGTGGTCTCCACAGGCACTGCCCAAAGGTAGAACTGAGGAGAGGCTAGGTCTCCCCACAAGCAAGCAGCTAGTCAGAGCTGAGACCTATAGCCTGCTGGGTGTGGCCAGCCTGTCCCTGGCCAGCCACTTTCCTCTGCCCTCCAGGCCATGCCAGTGCCTCTCTACGGTTTTGTCAATGGGAAGAGCCTGGGCTGGCAGTGAAGGACCCTGGTTCTCGCCCTGTGTGACCCTGAGCCAGGCCTTCCTCTGCTGTGCTTTCCCACCTCCCAGGGATTACAGTTCTCACAGTGGCTGCTGTGGGCGGGAGCAGGCGAGCTGGAGAGACAGGGTGGGTGCCCTCATGGTGGCTGCCGGGCACTCGGTCACCTGTGGAATGGTTAACTTCCAAGGGAAGGGAAGGTGGAGGAATCAGATGTGAAAGGAGTCAGAGGGAAAGGAAAAAGCACAGTCAGTGATGGAAATGAGATGCCCAGGAGGGATATTATGTATCAACTTCAAGTTTAGAAAGCAGCAGACCATGGAGAAGAGAAAGATGGCGCCTTCCCGGAGACCAGGCTTTGGTAGACTTAGGAAAAAAGCTGATGATAAAGAAACAGAAACTGGAATTCTTGCAACCCCAAAACTATCTAGTTAGAGCCAACTCTCTGAAAAAAGGCTATGTTTATTTTTGTTTTTCATTTGTGTATACTTTGCCTCTTTCCAGAAAGGGTATGAAGTGGCTGACAGCAAAATTTATTCCAAAGATGACATGTATTTATTGAGCATCTACTATGTACATGCCAAGCACAGAGAGTGGAACAGTGCACTAGACATGAGACCTGCCCTCCAGGAGCTTGTAATACAAAGCACATCAGATTAAATAACAAAATGAAGATAGAAAATCAGGATCAAGGTGAAGGAGGGGGCAACTATGCCAAGTCAAGGTCAATGTAGGTGCAAAGATTGAACTTCAAATTTCACTCTGGGTTTCCTAACAGCCAGAACATAAAGGGAAACAAACTTTATCTGAAAGAAGAAAGCAGACTAGCTTCTCAGGGGGAAATAAACTGAATGTTGGATTGTAAATATCAAGTAAAAATCGTCTATTTCAGAGACACTAACACAAGGATTGGATTTGGGGAAGAAAGACAATTCTCTCTGATTGCTTTTTTGGCGTATATATATCATGCAGAACAGACGCAAAGGAGCCAAAAGGACTAAATAGAAGGATAAAGGTTATAGCCAGAAGTAATCTTATTGTCATTGTTGTTAGCTCCTGTTGAGTGGACCCCCGATGGTTCACAATGGAACGCTATGCTACCCAGTCCTGAGCCATCCCCATGATGAGCTGCAGACTGAACCATTGTGATCCATAGGTTTTCACTGGCTGATTTTCGGAATTAGATCGCCAGGCCTTTCTTCCTAGCCCTGCACAGTCCAGAAGCTCCACAGAACCCTGTTGAGTATCATAGCAACAGGCAAGCCTCCACTGACAAATAGGTGGTGGCTGAACATGAGATGCATTGGCTGGGAATTGAACCCTGGTCTCCCATACGGAAGGCAAGAATTCTACCACTGAACCATTTAATTAGAGGTCATTTAACCTATCTCCTTCCTGTTTTACAGATGTGAACACTGAGGCCCAGGAAGCAATAATTTGCCCAAGGTGACATCCCCAGGGAGTGACCCCTTACTGAGGGCCTGGTACAGTTGGGGAGGTTAGCAATGTACAGTTCTAGCTTGAGTACAACTTGAGGACATGTGGAAAGTTTGCCAGCGACTAGTACCTATCCTCAAATAAGAGAATTCCCATAAGTTCAGAAATAGTATCACTAAACCCAAAGCAGCAGCCTTCAAGATAAAGGTCAAATGTAATCTTGCCTCAAAACCATCTTAAATCCTTCGGGGAACAAGATAAAATATCTAGATAAACAGATGGTTGCCCCAGATATGAAGTCTGCTTTTGAGCCTGAATGGCGGTGGAAGGAAAAAGGATGTGAGCCCGGCAGCAAAGTCTTCTTATACCACGTACAGGCTGGGTGACTCTGACTCCTCATCTGTTAAACCAGAGAATTACATCCTAGATCATAATGCATGTATAGGACCAGCACATAGTAGGTGGTCAACAAACCTATTGGCCTCTTCCTAGGTGGAAAAACCAGTCCTACCAAGTGGAATTTTAAAACTAAAGACTTGAACACCTAAACATAGCGTGAGTTGGTGAAGGTGGAGAAAGAAATAGTACACAGAAGGGAAACATTTGCAAAGGGAGCTGGGAAGGAAGAAAATAAACTCAAGGGAACAGAGACCATGAAGATGAGGCTCACCTCAGCCTCTGGCAGCCTGCGCAGGTCAGGGGTCCCCTTCACCTTGGGAGACCCTCCTGAGGGCCACCCACACTTCAGGGCTGTTAGGTGCATGGCCTGAGCCAAGCAAAGCCTGAGCTGAGCAGGACAGACTGACCCGGGCTATGGGGGACTGCTTTCAACGTCAGCAAGAGCAATGGTCTCTGAGCCTCGGGTCACATTTAAGGGGCTGGGGTTTTTATTTATTCTGCTCATTCAATGCAAACTTTACTGATCCCTATCATGTGCTGGACAGAGGGAGGAGGCCACAAAGTGATTAAAACACAGGCTCTCTCTTGGGTGGGGGGCGGAGGGAGGGGGAGGAAAGAATCTGCATTCTAATATAGGAAAATAAAACCAGTTGCTGTTGAGTCAGTTTTGACTCACAGAGACCCCATGTGTGTCAGAGTAGAACCTGTGCTGCATAGGGTTTTCAGTGGCTGATTTTGGGGAAATAGATTGCCAGGCCTTTCTTCTGAGGTACCTCTGGGTGGGCTCCAACGGCCAACCTTTCGGTTAGCAGCAGAGCGTGTTAACCATTTGCACCACCCAGGGACTACTAGAGGGAAATAAGACACCCAAACACCATGGTAGAAGGCAATGGGAATATTTCACAAGCCTGTCCCGTGGGGGAGAAGAGGAGGGAGCGACGACAGGATGACCTATTCGCTGCTTTGGGGGCAGTGGTTCAGGAATCTAGGAGGGCTTCTGGAAAGAAGAGGCTTTTGATCTCAAAGTCAATATGGAATTTCAGCAGTTGAATGTGGGAAGGGGAGAAAGGAGGTGGCAAAGTATTTCAGTCAACAGGCCCAGAGGTCTATATCCAGGTTGGAATGGGATGCTGAGGAGCCCAGGAGGACTTCTGAAAGGTACAACTGCATTGGTGGGTAGAGGCCAAATCATAGGGAGCCTCAGTGTCAGACAGGAAGTGGGGAGCCACAGGAGGCTTTAGAGCAGGGGAGTGACACCCTCAGAAATCCATGTTAGGAAGATAAGTGGTGAGGATGGCAAGGACAGAGGGGAGCTGGGCAGGAGGTGGTGGCAGTGCGTGTTCACATGCGCACAGTCCCAAGTCCCCATTTGCATTCCGAATGGACCCTGAGAGATTGGTTTTCTTCACTGGCCCAGCTGGCTCTGGCAGATAAGTGGGACTCCGTGCCCGGGGCAGGTTTTGCAGAACAGCCCTCCCGACAGACCTGGGCGCTTGGTCCTCTTGCTCTCATCCCCCCTACCTCCCCAACACGCACAGACACGCACTCAGTTCTCCCTGGGCTTCTGGCCTAGCTTGAGCAAGTGGCCGGCTGCATCTCCCAGTCTGCTCGGCCTTACCCAGGCCATTAGGATTTCCTGATGACCACATGTTTAGAAGAGCCCCTGCCAGCTCCCAGCCCTTCACCGTCACCTCTCCTCACCCCCACCAGCGTCTCCCGCCACTGTGTTCCTGGTTGGAAATCTCACACAACATCTGCCTCAGCCAGGGTCGGGTCTGTGATCTCTGCATTAAGTCTGGAGAGCCTTTAAGCCAGGGAAGAGGAGGCCAGTGCCAGAAGGCATGCCCTGTGGCCACTTGGCTCCAAATCCTTGGGCTCTGCTCCTTCTCCCGGGCACTCCCCACTGAGCCTCACAACCCCCTCTAGAAAGGAGCCGAGAACCCCCACCATCCAGGACCCCGTCCAGCCCCTTCCCATACTCCTCTCCTGGAAATACCAGCTGGCTCCTTAAGCTGAGAGGCTCAGAGTCCTGCTGGGACATTCCCAACACCCTCCAAGCAGGGACTGGCCCTCATTCCTCTTTTCTGGTAGGACCAGCAATGATAGTTCACGTCTCTGGAAAGAACTTGACAAATCTCAGAGCTTTCATAAAGGTTATTCCAGCTGAAGCTCTTCACAGCCCTGCAGGCAGGCAGAGCAAGAGGTGTTATTATCACGGTTATTCTGCAGATGAGGAAACTGAGGTTTGAGGAGATTAGAGACTCATCCAAGATCTCACAGTTCCCACTCCACCCTGAGGCCAGCTCTCAGTGACACCCCTCACCCACCACCACCAGGCACAGAGAATTCAGATAGCTGGGTCATCCGAACACAGAATACAACCTCTGCGATTGAAACCTCAAAGCTAGAAAAGTCCTTGGCCAGCAGCTTCTCTGACTCCTGCATTACTGACGCGCAGTTAAGGAATTTGCCTGTGGTGCAAACAGTTAAGCACGCGACTACTAGCCAAAAGGTTGGCAGTTTGAACTCACCCAGAGGCACCTTGAAATACAGGCCTGTCGATCTGCTTCTGAAGACTCATGGCTTTGACAACCCTTTGAGCTGTTTTACTCTGCACACATGGGATTGCCATGAGTTGGAATCGACTTGATGGTAACTAACAACGATTAGTGGCAGAGCCGGGTCTCCGGTCCCCTTGCTCCCTGCCCAGAAACCTCCCACCACCTCCGCTGCTCGCCTCTCCAAGCAGATTTCTGCGCCCCTATCCTCCTCTGGATGTATGGGTGTGCCTGACATTTCTGGAATTCGCTCCACACACATAATGAGGCCATTTTGAGAAGGCCCGCCTCAGGGGGAACCAGAAAGCTGTCTAGTGTCCCCATCCTGACCCCTGCCAAGTCCTCCAGGCCGTGCACACCAAGCTGCAACAGATAAATAGACTCCATTGGTCTGGGCAACTGTCCCCCCCGGATCCCCTCACTCCACACCTTTCTAGCCTCGAGAGCTAGAAGTGAAGTCTTTGGATTTCAAAGCTGCGATGCAGGCTGTGTAGGAACTCAGAAGCTTAGAGAGGTGGCACCAAGCAGGGGGCTGGCTGCTGTGAAGGCCAAGCATTACTGGAGGGAATTCAGACGGCAGCACAGCAATGGCTAACAGAATGGGTGCTGCTTGTCAACAGCACAGAAGGGATTTCGCTTCTACCAGTGGAACTGCAGGGACTCCCTGAGTCGTTAGGAGTCCCTGAGTGGCGCAAATGTTTAAGTGTTTGACTACTAGCCGAAAGGTTGGCAGTTCAAACCCACCTACAGTGCCTCAGAAGAGAGGCCTGTGATCTGCTTCTGAAAGGTCACAGCCTATGGAGTAGCTCTGCTCTTGCACACATGGGGTTGCCATGAGTCGGAATTGACTCGACGGCAGCTACCAACGACAACCACAGCCTGAGTTGTTAGTTTAACACGAACATAGGAATGCTCTTCTTCCTCCAATACAAAGTCTGGAGAACCTTCTGGACTGGAGGCAGCCATTGGACTTGCGTACCACAAATTGCCTTGCACAAAAGAACTGGGTTTCAGCCTCAGAGTGCAGGGCCTGGTCCCCCGCGCTGGCCCCTCACCCTCTGAGACCCGAATAACAGAAAGGGAGCCTCCTTGAAGGAAGGACTCAGGAACAGCAGGGGACAGGCCATCGGCCGGAGTGTGATATCATCACTCTCAGGGAGACTCTGGAAACCCTAGGTCTGGCCGGGTTAGCTCTTCACTTGCCCAAAAGCAGGGAGGAAACCAAGTGACCTTCCCCAGGAGTCCTATTTCCAGCCCCATCTCCATCCCAGCTTCTCTTGGAGGAGTCCCAGGAGACAGTACTCCTGCCTCCCACCTTCCTACCTCCTCCATCCCCAGAAGCCATTCCTAATCTCCGGGCCTAGTCTCTCATTGAGAACAGGGAGTTCCCTCTCCAGCAGCAGGAGAAAGAAGGACACTCGTGGAGTTGGAGCAGCCATGGGGCCAAGGCCTGGAGGGGGAGGAGGTACAAGTCTAGCCCTTGCTGCCGTCCCGCACACACCTCCATCCCCAAAAGAATGTTATTAAGCAGCAGGCCTCTGCCAGGAGCCAAGCTTTCTGCCTTCCGTCTATAAATCACCTTCTGAATCATCTTTCAGCTCCAAGAGGAGCAACTTCTGCTCCGGCTGCTCCAGGCGGCCCCAGTGCCACGCCCCCTGGTGAGCCTGCCTCCCCCACCCCTCCCCGGGCCCAGCCAGAGGTGGCTCCAGGTCCCAGCTGGAAATGGCAGTGGCTGCAAGAGTCGGGCAGACTGGGGAGGTAAGGGCGAGGGAGAGAAGGTTAGGGGAGTCTCCAGCACCCTCTCCACCCTGCCCTCCTCTTCCTGGGCAGGCAAGGAGCTGAGGTTGGGTTCATGTGGCCCAGCTCCCTTAATTTAAGAAAAAAGCTACAGGCTCATGTTCACCAGCGCCAAGCACTATGGGGCAAGCTGAAAACAGAGTGAGGCAGGGCCAATCTAGGAGGGCTCCCTGGAAGAGGCAAATGTGGAGCCAGCACTTAAAGGAGCCAATAGCTCACAGACAGAGTGAAGATAGCTAACATTATATAGTACTTCCTGTATACCAGACATTATTCTAAAGGCTTTACATGTATTAACTCATTTAATCTCCACAACTGCCTTTTGAGTTGGGAGCACTCGCTATACTCATTTTACAGATGGGGAAACTGAGGATCAAAGAGGTTAATTTGCTCTAGGTTACCCACTAGAGTCCCTGGGTGGTGCAAATGGTTAATGCACTTGGCTGTTAGCTGAAAGGTTGGAGGTTCAAGTCTACCCAAATGTACCTAGGAAGAAAGCCCTGGCTATCTACTTCAGAAAAAGCAGTCATTGAAAATCCTATGGAGCACAATTCTACTCTGACATATATATGATCACTGTGAGTGGGAGTTGGCTCCATGGCAACTGGTTTTAGTTTATCCGCTAGTATGTGACAAGCCAAATTTGAACATGAGCAGCTTGGCTCCAGAGGAATCTGGGTGTTGGGGGAAGTCAGGTTTAGAGGTACAAGCAGGTCGGTTAGGTAGTTGTGGAGTCAGCTTTGGGATTTAGCTCCGGTGGGGCTCGGAAGTAAAGGGGTGGACTGAGTAAGGTAGCTCTGCAGTTCTCCCGTGGAGTTCCAGGTTTCACAGCAATGAACCGAGCCCCTGTCATAGCCCTGTGGACTCTGAGAGGCAGAAGGGACCCCTCCGTGTGGTCAAGGAACACGAAGCCCAGAGGGAGGCAGGGACTTGAAAGCACAGAAAAGGAAAGGAACTCATCCTAGACTGCACAGCCAGTCAGGGATAAACTCAGAACTTGAACACAGGTCTCGACTCCCAGCTCTAACCATTTCCAAGCACACAAGATAACATGAATATATAGATGTAATATCAGGATGGCCCTCATCTTTGAGGGAGGGGTTAGGTATACCCCTCCCCAATTAGGGATAGGTGGTGGAGAATATCTTTCCCTCCTTGGTGGCTTTAGAAGAGATTCTGCAGCTCACCACTCCCTGAGTCCGTAAAGACCCTGCTCCCCACCCTCCCAGGGTCTGCTAGCTGTGTCTTCCACTGAGAAGACTCTCCTCTCCTGCCCTCCTGCCCAGACCAAGGAGAGACCTATTCAGAGTCTAGAGAAAACCCTATGGTCACTGCTTTCCCCCCACCCCCGACATACACCTTACACCTCATCTCCATGCCACCCGCCCAATTCCACATCCGCCCAAGCACCCTTAATATTTAGTAGCACCAGCTTGTATATTGAGCAGGCTGGGAGACTCCTGTTTGGCTGAGTCTATTCTTTGGGGATTTCTGCCTCAGTTTCTCCACCTTCGTCAGTGATCGGGCATGCACCCAGATGTACCCAGGGGCTGGTAGGGTCTGGCTGGATTTGGCAATGGATTCGCTACTGGCAAAGCTGCAAAGATAGAGTAGAGAAGTGCCTGCTAAAGGGCTTGGCATCAAAGTCCAGCTCGTGCCTCTTGTGACCTCCTCTCAAAGGTCTTTCCACTGGGGCAGGATTAATTGCAGGGCAGACTTCCCAGACCCGAGGCCCTCAGGATCCATGGGGTGGGGGTGATGCTCAGGGCCGAGGGCCCAGACTCCACCCATCACTCACCTCTTGGCCTCCAAGCTATTGATAAAATGCCCTGAGATTTGGGGAAACTTTCCCTGACAGCTGCCCCTTCCCCCATGTCTTCCCCTACATATTAAAGCAGGGTCTTCACAGGAGGCAACTCAGCTCAAGGCTCCCGCTGTTATTATGTTTGACTTGTTTAGTTTAGTTTTATTTTAGCAAAATGTGATCCTATCAGAAGAATACAAATAGATCAGCCACTAATTTTGCTCCCTTTGGACACCGAAGCCCCGCCCACAGTGGGAAGAGGTGGGGGCAGGAGGGCTGTTAACTGTCTTCCAAGAGACCTGGATTCATTTCCCCCGTTGTGTTCCCCCAGGGAGAGGCCTGCCCTCGAAGGGAGACCACCCGGTTAAAGCCTGGCCATCCGATCTGGTATCTGCCCATCTGTCTGTCTGTCTGTCTGTGGGATCAACAGCCTCCAGCCAGCTCAGCTCCTCACCAGCCCCAGCCCCAGCCAGCTGTAATTCCTGCCTGTTACAAGTGTTAACACCTGGCCTGGGGCCTTCCTCCCCCGCAGTCTCCAGGTGCCTCCCTGGGCCCAGCCCACTGACCCCCACAGGGTTTGACTGAACATGTTCTCAAGCCTCTGAAAGGCGGGTGAAGGTGGGAGTGGGTGGGGGAGGCACGGGACATCTGACAGATGGGCAAACTGAGGCCAGCTTCAGGCAGGCGCCGCCTGAGTGGGGGATGGGTCCCAGGATGATACAAAGAGAACTCAGGTGTCCTATTTCCCAGCTCACTGCCTTGTCTTCTGCAAAATGTTTTCACCCAAGCGGTGAGGCAGGGCAGGCAGGTGACCCCTGAGTGAAAGGTAAGGAAACAGAGGCCCAGGTGGGTGGGTCACTGGTCCACAGTCACACAGAGGCAGGCGAGTGGCTGACCCCCGCACAGGCCCCTTTCATCTGGGCCTCCACCTCTGGAATGTAGCAGTCACTGGCTGGGCCCTAATAAGACAGGTTCACTTTTCCCCCTCAAGAAGGAGAAGAAAGACAAGTTTCTCTACCAGGAGCTAACTGGGACTGACAAAGAGAATTATAGAAATCATTGCTGCTGTCACTGCTTCCTGTCCCATCTCTGCCACTACCTGGCTGTGTAGCCCTGGAGCACATCACTTCCCTCTGCGAACGTCTGTTCGAGCCCCCTTCTAGCTCTTCATTCTGGGATTCGGTGTCCAGAGCCCTCCCAGGACTGGGACTAGAGTGCAGGGGCCTCTGAGAGGGGGGTGCCTTCCTTGAGGGGGCGGCATGGACAGAAATGTCAGCCAAGGTGGGCAGGCAGGAGGGGCTCAGATGCTACAAGGACTGGACTTCGCCTGCCGGGGTCAGAGTGAGAACGGGAATCTGAGGCCCAGCCACTGTCCCAGCCCTGCCGAGGCCCCAGCCCTAAGAGGTGACTCACCCTTCACAACCAAAGAACCACCTGAGAAGAGAGGGCGGGAGCAGTCCTCAGGCAGACAGTGAGCTTGCACGCGGAAGGCTCTGCCCTTACCCCCCGCCTGGGATCCCGGCTCAGCTGTGCCCCTCAGAGCCAACCCATAGGACCCTTGTCTCCTGCTGGGCCTGTGATCAGGGGTCTTCCCTCCAGGACCATGGCTGCTCCCCAAGCACTGGTACTATTCATACCTCTAGGTCATTGTCTGCAAACATATCCATGGACACACAATCACGGGCCCAGCCACCGTCACTGGCACTTGGGAACAGCGTCATAGGCAGACCCAGACACAGCCCTCACACGGCTGTGAACGTGAGGATCACACACATACTTACAAGCATAATCTGGTCATGGCCATGAGCACTGATATTCATGCGCAAAGACCCTTACACTGCCATGAAGGTGTGGGCACACACAAATGACACATGCACACACACACAACTCATATACAACATTCACACACAACACACATACAACAGTACACACACACACACTGTACTCACACACTGACATATAGCACTCACACATATAGGACCCTGACATACACATACACAGCACTCACACATACATACAACTCGTATCCAATATCCATACACACAACACACATACACACAACAGTACACAAACACACTACTCACACACATGGACATACACACGGTACTCACACCGATACAACACTGACATACACATACACAGCACTCACATACACAACAGTCACATCACACAGTACTCACACACGACACTCCCATACACACACACACACACACACACACACACACACACACACGACACACTCACATGCCCGGGCATGAACATAGTCACACACAGCGTCACAAGAGTACACAGGCGCTGACCCTTACGTGGGCATAGATACTTCTAGACTTCTCTCTCTTTCTCTCTCTCTCACATACACACATCACAGAATCAGCCACTTGCTAACACTTGTGTGCAGAGACACAACACACATCCTCACCTTGTCACAGGTGGCGGGTCCCCCAGGGACCCCGGCACGAGTTCGCACTCACAGTTGCCTAGTCACAGTCACAGACACTCCCACATACAGAGACACACTAGTGTATAGATGACACTTTTTAGGCTCATAGACACACGCATACATGCACACACACAGAGGTGGCCACAGGCACTGACACACACACGAGCATACCTTGATCTGCCCGCCCCTGTGTCTCTCTCTCACACACACACACACACACACACACACACAGGTCTCTCCTCGGCTCAGACAAAGCAGCAGCCCTGGTCTGCCCCCCACCGCCCCCCGTCAGTTTGCCTGCCCACCCCAAGCCTTGTGCCTAGCATTACCATAGGGCCAATGTCCAGGCCTTCCAGGTTTACCGTCTTTCCCATCATTTCTTCCTATCGGCCGGTCCCTATCTCAGTGCTCCCCAAGATACCATCATGCCCCAGACACACCACCACCACCTACCGGCTCGGCTCTGCCCCGGGAAGCGCCTCCTCCAGTACAGAGGGCAGGGGAACCTGGTCTCTCTTCCTTGGTCCCTGCTGCCTGCAGGGCTCCAAGCCTTCTATTCCTATCCCCCCACCCCCCACCAGGGTCCCCATGAAGTCAAAGAACAGCATGGCCTTGGCCCAGGGATAGGAAGAAGGTCAGGGATGGCGGGCGAGGCAGGACTGATTTTGGTAGCAGCCTTCCCCAAAGACAGAGCCCTGGTCCCGGAGTCCCTGGCCGCTCCACCGACTTCTTTATGTACAGGAGGCCTCAGGCCAGCCCAGTGCCATGGGGAAGGATGGACCAGGCAGAAGAAAGACTCCTCCTTGGGTGTCTGTCCTGGGACCAACTCCCAGCACCCTCTAAACCGAGACTGTCCGCCATACCCTGCTCCTGCCCCCCCCAGCCCTCAGGGGTTCCCAAACACCCAGATACAATCGCTGCCACCCCCAAACAGCTAGAGGCAAATTCGGGGTGTGGCCCCCAAATTTCACTGGCTCTACTCCCCTTTCCCCAGGCTCGGGGGTAACAAGGGAAGGCAAATGGGGGCACACAGGCAGCACCCGTACCCCAGAGGCACTCCTCTGAGGCTTTCACCCCAGGGGCCACAGCCCCACTCTTCCTCACAGATCCCAAATTCTCCTTTCTTACCAGCCACCCCCCAGACCCAGGCTCTCCTCCGTCCAGGAGGGGAAGATTCTTTAATTAAAGTTTTCTGGAATGCTGGGGGCTGGAGACCGGGGAGAGGCGGGGTATAATTTAGAGAACTGGTTTCAGTGTCTTTCTCCTCTGGCCCCTAGGACCTGCCGCTTGGAAAACAAGGGGATTCCCCGGATCTGGGGCACCCAAGGGGTTGTCTATTCCCCAGTTGCCCCCTCATACACGCACACACATCCCCAAGCACCGTGCCTGGTTCCCCAGCCGTATTTACTAAAATGTCTTTTGTATCCGCATTTCTCAGGGCCGGAATGCATCCTTCCTTCTCTCCCTTTCTCCTCGGTCCTCGGTTTTCCAAAAGGAAAGAATTTGACATGGAGAATTGGGGTTTTGGTCAAAGAACAACCAGCCCATCCCCTCCCAAACAACTACGTTTTGAAGAACCCCCCCTCTTTGCCAGGATAGACAAGCAAGAAATGAATAAAACCCGAATTTAATGGCATCACAGAGCAGCAAAAACCATATTCACTTCACAGGCTCAAGATTAATCTAGAGCAGAGTGGGGAGAATCTAATGAACCCCCCCATTCCCTTGCCCCCAGGACCACTGAAGCCTTTGCGTTCTGAAACACGAAGGCAAATGGGGGTTATTGTGGGACAATCTCCTGACGGAGGCTGCCGGCGGAGACACGGGTGGCAGGGAAGGAACAAGATGATTTTGCCCATGAAGACCCCAAAATGGAGAAGAGGAGTGGCTGGGCCCCAGGGACAGCGCTGGATTTCCAGAAACCCCGTTGCAAGCAAATGGAGGGTCTCGGGGCTCCCAGGCTGAGGCGGGTGGAGGGTTAGGATCTAAGAATAAGAGACCTTTGGCGACGGGGAAAGTCGTCTAGCTTCTGCAGCGAGCGGCGGGGAAAATGGTGATCATCAGAGAAGCCAGGGGTTGGATTCTGAAGGCGACACCAGCAGAAAATCCAGGAGGGGCGAGCGGGTGGGGGGCTGGAGGGAGGCAAGGAGAAAAGCGCCCCGGCCCTGCCGCAGCCCACCCCCAGCCGGCGCCCCCCACCTTCCCTGGACACGGAGGGCAGACAAGAGGCGAGCCTTACCACCAAATTGGGTAGCCGGCGAGGACCCTGGTGCCACAGAGCAGGAGGCCGAGCAGCCCGAGCAGGTGAGGCTCCATTAGAATCGGCGCCGAGGAGGAAGTTTGCCCGCGACCATGAAGAGGGGGAGTGACGCCCCCAATAGTTGGAACAAAGTCCACTTGAGATTGGAAATGACTTTCGGGCTTGTCAGAAGCGCACCTCCACCCGCAGCCGCCCCCCTCGCGAGCCGAGCGCGGAGCAGCCGGGTTTGAGGATGTCAGCGAGCAGCCAATCAGCGCCCGCGGCCTAAGGTAAGAGATGAGGCTGTAGTTCAGCCTGTCAATCACGCGCCCCTCCCGCCCGGCCCACGCCTCGGCGCCGGGAAGGGCAGCGCCCGGCAAACTTGGGCAAAGCCCGCTCCCCGGACCCGCTGGCAACTTGAGGGGACACGCACGCTGGACCCTCTGCTGGGCTGGGACTGCCGCAGCCGCAAGCCAGCCAGGTTAAGGGAGCTGGGGCTCGGACGGGGGCGTTTTCCGAGGGGCCGGGATGGCGCGAGCACTGACGGGTGGCTCCTTTCTCTTGGGGGACCGTGCCCCCTTGGCACTTGGGCCCGTGAGGAATCGACAGTGGAAAGCACAAGGATGTTTCCAGAGGCCTCGCTCCGGCAGGACGGCACTAGGGAGTCCCCGGGGGATTAGGAAAGGCACCCTCTCCGGGTCTGCAGCCTCCCGAGCCCTGGAGCCCGCGGGCCGCTGGACCCGCAGGAGGTCGCCTCCCCGGTGTCAGAGAGACGCGCGAAAGGGTCCGCGGACGCTCGCAGGTCGGGCTGCGGCCGGCGCCGGGGGCCAGAGCCGAGTGTCATTTGAGTCTTTTGTCAGGGATCAGATCGGTATCGGGACCTCCTGCTGCCTTTGCATTTCCTGCAACTGACACCAGCGGCCAGTTGCATTTCCTGCTCTCGGGGCCGGGTCACTTTCTCCTCCGCCAGGGCTTCAGGCCGCGCCTCAGCCCGGGTCGGAAGAGCGACCCGCAGCCCATTTGGGTCTTGAGGGTGAGCCCTTTGGGGCCGGTGAAACGCAGCAGCCGGGCCGAGAGCAGCTGGGGGGCTCGGAGTAGTCCCGCTGCCCTCCAGCCCTCCTCGCCCCCGCCCCCCCCCCAACTGCCGGACCCTCCTCGTGGAGGCCCTGATCCTTCTGCTGACAGGGGGCTTCAACCTGGGGTTAAGGGGTAAAGCCCCTCTTTCCCTGTGTGGACACCAAATGCATACAAATACTCCACTTCTCCTGTAGGACAAGAAGTCCCTCCAAACCCGCCATGAGGGTCCTTTCTCTCCTCTCCGTCTCCACAACCAAGCAAGTAGGTCTCAGCCCCGAGTGGTGCTGAGATTGGGGCCAGACTGAGGGTGACTCGCCTTCGTCACCTGGGTAGCTTCCCCCACAGTTCCCCTCCCGAGCCACCCGAGGCAGCACCCGGGGCGCTGGAGCAGTCTGGGCCTGCGGCCGGTGAGGGGGGCTGCGACTGCCGAGAAGGAGAGAACGAGCCGACTCCGGTCCCGCTGAGACCCGGAAGGCAGGCACTCGACCAAGTGGGGGGCGCGGCTGCAGGAAGTCCCACGCCCAGGGGCCCGAAATTCCTGGCCTTTGATCTGGGCCCACGGTGCCCACGGCTCGAACCTGCCGCCCTGCCCTTCCCGCGAGCCCTCTCCGCTCCCGGCTGCTGCGGGCGCGGGGAGCGAGGGGACTGGCCCCGGGGGCACCAAGGGTCGGGAGAGCCGCCCGGGCTTGTCACGGCTTCTGCTGCGTTCCTAGTCGGGTGCTCGACTGGAAGGGGTGGAGGGGGGAGAGATGAAAGAGAGGAGGGCAGGGGAGAAAAGGGAGAGACGGAGTCCGGGAGAGAGAGAGAGAAAGGGAGGGAAAGAGTGAGAGAAGGGGAGGGGAGATGAGCGACCCAGGGAGTCCGAGGGAAAGACGCGGGGAGAGGGCGAAGGAGCAGCAAAGCGAAGCAAACACCCGAACTTGCCCAGGACCGGGCGAGGGCTGCGGAGATGCGGCCCGCAGACACTCCCCCGTGGCTCGGCTGATTCTCGGGCGCCCCGTTGCTGATTCACCTGGAAAGGGGGTCGCAGTGTGCCATTGTCCAGAGTGCTGAGTCCCAGGACCCAGGCTCTAGGAGGAGGGAGTCCTCCACCCCCACCCCACGTGGACCGAGGCCTGAGTTCTCTGGCCCCCATAGACTCTCAGCTGGTGTTCTGATCTAAGTTGGCAATTAGAGCTCAAATCCTATGGGACGACTTGGGGGACCCAGAATCCCATAATCATCTTTCTGAGGGCTGGTGGGGGGGGGGGCGCTGGGAAGCTGCTTTCCCTGGCCACCAAGAAACCACTGGGGTCAGTGTGGCGCAGAGGAGGAGGCTGGACTAGATGGCCTTTTGGGGCTATTTCTGGACCCCAAGATTCCACAGGTGCCAGCTCTAGGAGATGGGAATAAAGTGGGTGCCCTGTGCCTGCGGGTGGGTGGGGGGCTGGCTGAGATCTTCCCAGGGGAGCCCAGCCAGCGCTGTGGGCTGCACAGACAAAACTGGTCATTTCCTGAAGGACTGTGAGTACCCCGGATGCCTCTTCCAGGCAACCTGGGGACATCGGCAGCCCCAGGTCTGAGCATCCGGGCGGGGAACGGGAGACAGAGATGGGAGAATGCCTGGGAAACAGAAGCGGGTGCGAGGGTGGGATTCCGAGGCTTGCTGGTCGCAGGAGCCCGGCCAAGCAAACGCAGGAGAGGAGTGGAGGGGCGGGGTGGGAACCTGAGAGAGGCCAGCGTGGGGCGCTGGTGAACGGGGGCGTGGGTGGGAATTCCACCCCCCCCCCGAAAGCCTCCAGAGGAGGGGATTCATGGGCCCTTTCCTCTCCCGCGCTGGGTGTCCTTCCTTCAACACAGTCTTAACTCCCTTCCTCCTGCCCGCCCTGCGCAGCCGGAGGGAGCGCCGGAATGGTCCCTGCCCGGGCGAGGAGGGCGCCCCTGCGCCACGTGTCACAGACAAACACCCTCTGTATTTAGACACCCCGAGCCCCAGGGAAGGTAGGCTGCCCTTGATGGGCAAAGGGTTAAAGTCACAGCTAGGGTGGGTGGCTTCCACGAGGTGGACCTCCCGGCCTCCGCCCTGAACTGGAGAAGGGTGCTCTTGGCTGGGGGCCGAGAAGGCAGTGAGGGCTACGGGCAGAGAGGTGGCACGTGGGAAGCACTTGCGTTTTGTGTGTGAATGTCACAGACCTCAGACTTGCGGACGGATCCCCCATCCCCGCCCCACCCCCACGCCTTTAGCTGTCGGGAGGTACCTTTTGATGTGCGCTCTCCCGCGGCACTCGGTCGGCCGCTGTGTATTGAGCGCCGCTCGGCGGGGCCCCCTGCCGAGGCTCCGAGGACACAAAGGAGACCGCGCCAGGCCCCCGCCAGCCCGCCCGCAGGGGGCTGCCCGTCTGTCGCAGAGAGGGAGGAGGAAATCTCCGATGGAGGCGCAGTGTGATTCATTTTCTGCTTGGAAGATGCTCGGGGACTGCCGAGGCCCTGAGCTGGACTCCCAGACCAGCCTAGGGAGGCTGGAGGAAGACAGAAAAGCCACTGCAGGCGGGGAAGCAACCAGTGCAAAGGCCCAGAGGCCTAGAACAGCTAGACTCGAGACTCAGGCGGAGAAAGGCGTGAGGGGGGCGTGTGGGGTTCTCCACCGCCTCTGGTCCCTAGAGAGCGCATTTTCACCTTTTCCTAAGAGCTATAGGAACCGCAGAACAGTTTTAAGGGAACTCCCTAGAGGCCACTGGGAGGCTGGACATCAGACACCAGAAAGGGCAGCCTGGAGGAGGGGGCACCGCGTGGGTGGTGGGCGCAGGAATTAATCGGACAACGTTTCTTAAACCGCCCAGCTTGGTTCGCTGGCATCGAGGCAGCGTCCAGGAGATGCCCGTGGGGTGAAAGCTCGCGACCTGCACAGGATAGGCACATAGGAGAGCAGCAGATGCCCATGGAACAAAACCACACGGTTGTGCGTGCAGGGATCTGCGCCGGAGCCTGACAACCACACCCTCTCCAGGCTCCAGCGCGCCCCCTAGCTGCGGTGCTGTTAGTAAGGCAGGAAGTCAGCAGGCAGAGGAAGGCGGCGGCGCCACCCCGGCGAAAGCAGGCGCCTTCGCTGGTGAGCAGCCGAGATCTTTGGAGATCCTGGTTAAGTACACAACCTCGTGAGGGAATGACTTTAATTTACCTCACAATCCCGAGCTTAGCTGGGGACAGAGTGTGCTTGGTTTTGCGCTCCCCTCACCTCCGCACCTAGGTGACTCGTCTAAGAAGGTGGGCCAGTTCCACACGCAGGACGCGGGGCGGGCTGAGTTGACGCGATGTCCCCGGCTCACACTCCTGGGCGCAGCCGGGCGGGGGCCCTGAGGACGGCCCGCGCTGGGCCTTGACTGCCTCAGCCTCCTGTGGAGAGATGGGAGGCTGCCAAGAGCAGGGTGAGGTCACCGAGTCCTCCCCGGTCCACCCGGACCCCACGTTCACAGGTGCAACCCGCGGGAACGTGAGAGATTTTCCCTGTCACGGTAGTTCCTCCTGTCTAAGTCATCTTCAGCTCCCCGGGGGGCATTTTGGAAAGTGTTTGGTTTGGGGTCAAAGTCTTTTAGAAGAGAGGGAGCAGCAGAAGGAATGGGTGGGGGGCGCCTGAGTCTATTCAGTTGAGAAGTGGAGATAAAACTTATATCTCATAGGGAGTTGTCAGTGTTAAATGAGAAAGAACAGTGCTGACAGGATGCCAGACCGGGGATGGTGAATAACAAATACTAGATTTCTTTCTTCTCCTCTTTGGAGCTTGAGGAATAAGCTTCTCTCTCAGATGTCTCCTGTCCCTGTCAGTCCTCCTCAGGCACCTGGGAATCTCCTCCAGAAGAATTTATCCAGGAGAGTCTCGCCTGACATTCCAACCTGAGACTTAGCTCAGAATCTTCCACTAGCTGCTCCCCACCTTGTTCCCCTGGGCCCCTTGTTGATGTTGTTAGGTGCTATCAAGTCGGTTCTGACTTATAACGACCCTATGTACAACACAAGGAAACACTGCTGGGTCCTGCACCATGCTCACAATGGTTTTTATGCTTGAACCCATTGTTGCAGCCACTGTGTCAATCCATCTCATTGAGGGTCTGCCTCTTTCTCGCTGACCCTACACTTTACCAAGCATGATGTCCTTCTCTAGGGACTGATCCCTCCTGACAACATGTCCAAAGTATGTAAGATGTAGTCTCACCATCCTTGCTTCTAAGGAGCATTCTGGTTGTACTTCTTCCAAGATAGATTTGTTCGTTCTTTTGGCAGTCCATGGTATAGTCAATATTCTTCACCAACATCACAATTCAAAGGCGTCAATTCTTCTTCGGTCTTCCTCATTCATTGTCCAGCTTTAGCAGGCATATGATACGATTGAAACTATCATGGCTTGGGTCAGGTGCACCTTAGTTTTCAAGGTGACATCTTTGCTTTTCAACACTTTGAAGAGGTCTTTTGCAGCAGATTTGCCCAGTGCGATGCGTCTTTTGATTTCCCGACTGCTGCTTCCATGGGTGTTGATTGTGGACCCAGGTAAAATGAAATCCCTGACAACTTCAATCTTTTTTCCGTTTATCATGATGTTACTTACCGGTCCAGTTGTGAGGATTTTTGTTTTCTTTATGTTGAGGTGTAATCCATACTGAAGGCTGTAGTCTTTGATCTTCATC
>NW_004443964.1:20458596-20477878 GCF_000243295.1 Trichechus manatus latirostris
TGCTCAGCATACAGATTGAATAGGTATGGTGAAAGGATGCAACCCTGACACACACCCTTCCGGACTTTAAACCACACCGTATCCCCTTGTTCTGCCTGAACAACTGTCTCTGGGCCCCTTATTCGGCTTTATTTATCTGCAAAGCACTTAACACTGACATTGTCAGAGAAGGAAAACTCAAATATTTTCCACTAAAGCAAGCAATAGAAAAGTGGTAAGACCGCACCCTGTCAAAGGTGGAAAGCTTTCCACACTCGGAAAAACAAGGCAGCTGCGTCAAGTTCCGGCTCTCACAGGTTTCACCGTACATACAAACTTATTGCCATTGAGACTCATATAGGGACCCTATAGGACAGAGTAGAACTGCCCCATAGGGTTTCCAAGGTTGTAATCTTTATGGAAGCAGACTGCCACATCTTTCTCCCTCAGAGCGGCTGGTGGATTCAAACCACCGACTTTTCAGTTAGCAGCCAAGCGCTTCACCACTGCACCACCAGGGCTCCTTACATTACATACATTATGTGTCAAATATAGCTGTTTAGTTGCTCAGTTATATGGTGTCCATTTCCTCTTCTAGAATCTAAACTCAGTGACTGCTGAACCCCCGACACCTAGAACAGTGCCTGGCACATAGTTTTGCTGTTGTTATTTGCTGTCTAGTGGGCTCTGACTCACCGTGACTTTATGTAAATAGAATGAAACATTGCCTGGTCTTTCACCATCTTCATGAGCATTGGTATGTTTGAGTCCATTGATGCAGTCATTTTGTCCTGCTGTGTTGCTATGATATTGGAAGCTATGCCACTGGTATTTTAAATACCAGCAGGTTCACCCATGGTGGACAGGTTTCAGCAGAGCTTCCAGACTAAGACAGACTAGGAAGAAAGGCCTGACACTCTACTTCCAAAAATTTGTCGATATACATAGTCGATAAGTGGGGAGTACCTGTTGCCATCGAGTCGACTCTGACTCATAGCAACCCTATAGGACAGGGTAGAACTGCCTCATAGAGTTTCCAAGGAGCACCTGGTGGATTCGAACTGCCCACCTTTGGGTTAGGGAAAATCAGCCAGTGAAAATCCTATGGATCACAACAGAATATTGGCACACAGTAGGACCAAATAAACATTGTTGATGGCTGGCTGAGGGAGGGAGGAATAGGGGTAAGGTCTCAGACAGAAGGATCCCTGCCCCATGTCTGGGTTCCTTATGGCACTTCTGGAGATCCTCATCTCCTCCATTTTGGGCAGATCTTGGCCCCGACAGCTCTCAGCCCCACCAGGTTTTCCAGCTCCTGCTTCCCGCTGAGATGACACCTGTACTGCCTCTAGTGAGATGAGACCAGGGGTTGGCCGCCTGTAGGGAAGTTGACTCCATACGAGGCACCTGGGGCTTGGGACCCATCTTGCTCCCCTTTCCCATTCCACATCGACTCCCTCTACCCCTCTTTCCCTCCTTCTCCTTCCCTTTCTTCCTCCTCTTCAGCCTTCCTCCACCCCCCTGTATCCTGCCTGTCTCTCAGAGCCCAGCCTCCTCCGTCCCCTCCCCCCCGTTATGGCTGGCCTGCCTGAGGCCTTTGGGGCACTACAGAAACCAAAGCCACTTCTTGGCCTGGGTGCGATTCCATCGGAGGAAGCAGAGCCAGACCTCCATGTGGCCGTCTGCTTGCAGCAGCCACGACTCCTCTTGATCAGGGCTTTTGTTTCTGGGTGTTTCTTCAACTGCCCTGTATGTGGGACTTAACCAGGCATGGGAGAGGAGGGAACCCCAAATGCAACCCAAGAGAGGTCAGAGCCCTCTCAGTCTCCTCTGTGCCGGTCCTCATCCAAGCTGAGGCCTCCGCTCTGCCTGGCTCTGAGGGCAGGAGAGCGTTCCTGTTTTTTTCTTCATCCATAAGCATAGACTGCATCCCTGCTATGGGCAAAGCCAGGGCTGGACCCCAGGGGAATGAGTCCCTCTTCAAGGAGTTTGTCTTCATCCATTAATAACCCACTCCGCACTCCTGCACACAGTAGGTGCTCTATGCTTGTGAAGGATGGTTCCTTCATTCAACCCCCTTTTCTGAGTATCTCCTGTGTATGTGCAGCCCCGAGCCAGGGTGAAGCCTGGTGAGCAAGAACAGCCAAGATTTTGGCCTGCACGGAGCTTGCTGTCTCTGGGGAGTTAGTCATTCATCAGACGAGCACATAAATGTTTCCTTAAAAACCAAGATAAGAGCTGTGAAGGTTTTTTCCCTCTCAGGGGTCTTATGGAGACAACTTTCACAAGAGCACACTAGGGAGATGGGCTGGATGGAACAAGCCTGACATTACCCCGGTGCAGAAATTTCTGGCCAAGCCCTGATTTGCACTCTCCAGAACTCTGCCAGCTAATTATCTTCCCCACAGACCAGTGTGGTTGGCTGTGTGCGTTGCTGGAACCTCAGGATGGGCCCAGTTGTTGGGCCCTGGGAACCAGCACACGTCGATGAGGGCCCAGTGGCAATGGGCTGGCAATGGGATCAGAGCTTCCTCACCAGCAGATGCCCAAGAGCAGGTGACTGGGCTGGGACAGGTGTGGCAGATCCTCGGGTAGACCAGGAACCCTTGCTAGGGGCACCTCCTTAGTCCCTTTGCTTCGGCTTCTGGGTAAGGCCTGAATGGGGCTTCACGTGTCTGGTAGGGAGACCCTCTGTCTGAGTGGCTCTCTTAGAGCCCAGATCTCATGCTACCATCACAACCCCAGTGAACCCCAGCTCTGTCTCTTATTCTGTAACATTGGCACGTTACCTAACCTCTCTGAGCCTGTTACCTAACCTGCAAAATGGGTACAATAATACCTGCCGCAAATGGCTATCACCGATTCAGTGGAGTCATGTCGGTGTGGTGACTGCAATGGCCCCAGGGACGTGTTAAGTGATTGGTAAGCAGCGTCTTTGTCATTCCTTTATGGCAGCCAGCTGCTCTTTCCTAAGCCTCTCATGGGCAAGGGCTTCTATTTATGTTGTAGAGTAGCACATGCTGCTGGTGGCTCCTTCCTCCAGACGGGCAGAGCCCCCAGTTTGTTGGTATCTACCCGTCCCCCACCTGGCTCAGAGATAAATTCTGACTGGTCAGAGCCAATCATGGGGCTTCATCTCCTTGCCGGGGATTAGTTTAGTAGGCAAGTGATCCAGTTTAGGCCAATGAAGCCTAATGGGAGATCTGCTGGTGGGTGCAAGAGAATTCCTTTTTTTTTCCATTGTGCTTTAGGTGAAATTTTACAGCTCAAATTAGTTTCTCATAAAAAAATTTATACACACATTGTTATATGACCCTAACTGATATCCCTATAATGTGACCACATATTCCTCCTTTCTGCCCTGGATTTCCCGTGTCCATTCAACCAGCTTCTATCCCTTTCTGCCTTTTCATCTTGCCTCTGGACAGGAGCTGCCCATTTAGTCTCGTGTATCTACTTGAACTAAGAAGCACACTCTTCGTAAGTATCGTTTTATGTCTTATAGTCCAGTCTATTCTTCGTCTGAAGAGTTGGCTTCAGGAACGGTTTCAGTTCTGGGTTAACAGAGAATCCGGGGGCCATGTCTTCTGGGGTTCCTGCAGTCTCAGTCAGACCACTAAGTCTGGTCTTTTTACCTGGATTTGAGTTCTGCATCCCACATTTCTCCTGCTCCGTCAGGGTCTCTCTGTTGTGTTCCCTGTCAGGGCGGTCATTGGTGGTAGCTGGGCACCATCTAGTTCTTCTGGTCTCAGACTGATGGAGTCACTGGTTTATGTGGCCCCTTTTGTCACAAGAGGATTTCTGGGACAAGTTTTTGGGGCTCTTAAAATGAGACACACAGTAAGAGATGTCCCTTTTCCCTGCTGTTGGATGTCGTTGTGTCTGGAAGGGATGCCTGGAGCTGCAGCAGCCATCCTGTGACCTTGAGGAAGCTTCCTGAAGACAAGACTGACCAGTGGAGGAAGACAGAGCAAAGAGAGGGAAAGAAACTGGGTCTCTGACACCATTGCTGATACATTAACTGATCCCAGAGGAGTCCTGCTTCAGAACTTCTTATTATGTGAAATAATACATTTTCTTTGTTGTTTATGTCACTTGAGGCTGTTACTTGCAGCCAAAGGCCTCCTAATTGATATCTTGCCCATAGTGTCTGTTATAGGACTGTTAGATTAAATGTTGCTGACTGACCTACAAATTGAGTTGCTTTAATTTAAGGGCTGGTGAGGGTTAAGGCTTTTTTTTCTTGGATTAGGGGTTTAGTCTGGGTGGGGGTGGGGTTGCAATTGGAGCCAGGAGCTGGGACACTCACTCTGAGGCAGTTTAGGCAGAAGAGGAAACAACAACAAGAGGGAGAGTGTAGGGTTGCGACGGGGCTTAAAATTAATCCAGAATATAGTCACATCTGGGGGCTACCTTTGCCTCCTTAAGAAGCTGCAGCTCGACCACTAACGGATACAGAATTTTTAGGGGGGAGGGTGATGAAAATGCTATGGAATTAGATAGTGATGATGGCTGTGTAACTTTTTGAATATACTAAAAACCACTGAATTGTATACTTTAAAAAGATTAATTTTATGATATGTGAATTATATATGAATTTTTTTTTAAAAAGAAGCTACAGCTCAGTGGGTCTGCTACCTTCTTCCCACACTCTCTCCTTCACCTTTGACTTCAGCTCTCCCTTCTTGGGGTCTCCTCAGGTTCTCTGAATGTGGGGAGAACACCGCCCCCCAACACAGGCACTTCCTAAGGTTGCTACTGGGAGGGGCTGGTGGAGGGCTTGTCAGGGAACAGAGGGCTACGTTTTGCCTTGCACCCCCCTATTTTGACTCCTCTACTCACCAGCCTCCCTCTTTGACCCTAGGGGACAGTATCTCTGTAAGGTCTGGGGCCCACTGGCCAAACGGAGGGGGTGTCACAATGAGGCTGTAGGGAGCACCCTGGCGCTGCAATCAGAACAATGTCAAATCCTGGCTCCTCCACTTCTTAGCTGTGACTCTGGCAAGATATTTAGATCTTTCTATGCAAGACGGATTGACACAGGGGCTGCAACAATGGGCTCAAGCATAACGATTGTGAGGATGGCGCAGGACTGCGCAGTGTTTCGTTCTGTCGTACCTAGGGTCGTTGTGAGTCGGAACTGACTGAACGGCGCCTAACAACGACAACATGCTTCTTCCTTAAAGAGACGTGGTGGTGCAACAGTTGAGCACTCAGATGCTAACCTGAAGGTTGGCGGTTGGAACCCACCCAGCAGCTCTGAAGGAAAAAGACTTGGAGATCTGATCCCATAAAGATTACAGCCTAGAAAACTCTATGGGGCAGTTCTACTCTGTCACGTGGAATCGCTATGAATCAAAGATCGACTTGATAGCACCCAATCTAGCAAATAGATAAGATAATTCCACAGCTCATTTACTCAAAGATGGCATCATTGACTCAAAGAGCTTGAGACACAGAGTGGACAATAACCGTTGGTTCCTTAACACTTATTACTAGCTTGTGACCAAATAAGTGCCAAAATCCTGGCCAGACTGTGTAGTGTTTGAGGACTGATGGTGGTAATGATGATGTTCCTACGTTGCTGGGCACAGGAGGCTTGCTTTCCCTAGTCCTTGCGGTCTGCTCCTACCTGGACCACCCCAGGCCTCCTCTGCCTTTTGCTCTGAACATATAGGGGAATGGTAAGACGAGAAATCATATTTTCCAAGTCTCAAATCAGAGTACATGGCATAACCAAAACATACTTTTTTTTTTTCTGCTCCAGAATTTAAGTAAGTCTGAAATACAGTTTGGCAAAAAATTGGAATTTCGAGGGCATTTCCATGGCTAATGATAATTTTTCCAGAGCTGGCAAGATGAAATTAGATGAGACATGGAAGTGGTATTAAATAATCACTCAGTAGAAAGCACTTTTCTCCTTCAATCTCTCTGAGTGTTGTCAAGGAGGAAGTCTGTTTGGTGCTAACATGACTTTACCACCTCTCCAGTCCTTTCTGATACAGAGAGAAGGTCACATGTTCAGGGCCTTTGGGGGCTGTAGTATCTGGCTAGAATGAAATTACATTGTTGAAAATCGTAGGGATCTAAAGTTTCCTTTTTAATTGAAGTTATTAAGGTAAGAACAAAGCAAATCTATTTAAAGATGAGTGTTAAGAGAAGAGCAGCACAGGCTGCGTGTGAATACGAAATCCAGGTGGCACAGAAATGCCTGGAGTGTGGAAAACGCTGGGTCACACGGACAACAGAACTGAGGGCTTGCCATCAGGGGTGCCCTACGAGTGCCAGCCTGTGTGGCCAGGGCATTTTCTTGGTGGCCTGCACCTGCTGGTCACCCAGGGCCCCTGGGAGTGACTTAGTTAGGCTAAAGCTAGCAGAACTGGGGGGCATGCAAGTTGCATCCACAGCCACAAGCTGGGATTCTCTCCCAGCATCGGCCCCACCTTGAGGTATCAGATCGGAGATTTGGGGTCACCCATCCAACCTTACGGGTGACAGGGGAGCCTGGTACCAGGGCTCTGTGACCCAGATACTCATGGTGGAATGACGTGTAGGGGAGGGAGTTTAACTGCTTCCCAGTAGTCCAGAGGGGCTAGGCAAGGGCCTGGGCTCCCCGTTCTGTCTAGGCCTATGGAGGCTTTCTGTGGAGGGGAGCGGGGCAGGGTGGGGGGCCTTGGAGGAGCCGGCTCACGGTCCGACCCCCCCGGGACAATGCTCCAGAGCCGGGCAGTTCAGGACACCCAAAATGCACTGGCCTCAGAGAGCCACCTGATTCCCTCTAGTATGAAAAAACCACAGGCAAAGGGGACAGGAAACCAGGGGTCCAGTCCCAGCTTTTCCCTGACTGGCTCTGTATTCCTGGGCAAGGCGCTCACCCTCTCTGTTCTCAGTGTCCCTCTAGATTAAAGAAACCAAATGAGCAGTCTTTCTGGTTCCGGCACTCACTGATTGGATGGTCTGTCTCCCGTGGCCCCTGTTGCTCACCACCCTCTGTGTCCCTGCCCCCTTCCAGGGTATTCCAGGGTACTGGGCTGCAGCTGGTGGCAGGCCTCTGGCTGGGGCCACCCCAGCCTCCAGCAGAGGCTTGTCCTTCTAGGTGTGCCCTTGTTCTTGTCCAGCCTGAGGCCCGTGCAGGGTGGACAGTGCCCAGGGGCACTACTGGCAGGCGTAGGCTGAGGGAAGAGACTGAGACAGTGACAGGAAAGAAGGGAGAAAAGGGGCGGGGGGTGGGGGGGTCCTAGTGCTGCCCCTCGTGAACGTGCCGAAGGTTGCCAACTTGAGTTTAAGCCTTGGTTCCAGAACACAAAGCCTCCCCTCTGGGGGCTCGACCTCTTGGAGCCCCCACCCCCGGGGCCGGCTGAGCTGCCCTGAGGGAACTGGCCCCAGAAGGGCCTGGTTGTTGGCTGCGAAGTGGCTGGGAGGGAAGTTTTAATGATACACAACACAAGACACAGGGGGGTGGGGGGAGGAGAAAAGGGGGAGGTGGAGGAGAGAAGGGAGGCTGGGGGGGGGGCGGAGAAAGAAAGACCTCCTGCCAGGCCTGTTGCCAGGAGACGGCTAGGCGGCCAGAATCAGCCCTGCGCTTTTCACAGTTGCCTTTAAGCACCGAGAGAAAGCCCCGGCCATAAAGGGGGACATGTGTTGCTGGGTGTGTAAGGCTAGCCTCTGCAGTTAGGGGAGCCCCCGGACCCCACCCCCACCGATCCCCAGAGAGAGCCCCTCGCGCCCCCAGCCCTGCCCCCGCTCCTGGGGGTTATGGATGACCGAGATTGGGCTACAGAGTAATGGGAAAGGGACAGACTTGGGGAAGGCGGTGGCCCTGGCCACCGAAATGCCGCGCAGCCACCTCTGGGGTGAAATTCACCAGCCAGGGGCCCCAGGAGGCTGGCAGAGGCCGACAGGAGCACAGAGGCCGGGACTCCAACAGGGCATGGCAGTGGAAAGCATTCCTGTGGGCTCTGGCTGGCCACTGGGGCCTGGGGGTGTCTAGGGATCTAGGAAACCTCAATGGTGGCCTCAGGAGGGCTGTGCTGGGAGCTGAGAGGTCCCCCAACTGCACTCTGGCCCCCTGGTCCTAGTCCCCAGTCCCATGGTGGGTACGGGCAGCTCTAGGCTATGCCTTGGCCCTCAGAGACAGTCTGCTTGGAACACGGTCAGCGATTGTGTCCGTTCCCATGAGGAGCCATCACACACCACGAGAGTAAATGGAGGGTGAGGGTTGTTGACAAAACAAGGACTCAAGTATCCTAGGCCTGGCTGTCAATCAAGAGAGATGGCCACTGAGTGAGTTGTGAGATGGAAACTCTGACTCGGTACAGAGGCTGTCAGTACATGTGAAACAGGGGCAGCCTCTGCTCTGTGGGCTTGGAAGATGGTCTGGAACCTGGCGGATTTTATTTGGTTTTGAGTGTGAGCTCCGAGGGGTGAGGGCCCCTTTACTGTGGGTTCTCACGCCCCACTGAAAACAAGCTGTGATTCCTGTTGCTTCATGTATCAGTTAAATTAGAGCAAGAGCCATTTCTTTTGATCCAGTGGCATGTCACCAAGGCCTGAGTTCTAGTTCCGCGAGCATGACCAGTAACTTAAGAAGAATCAGTGTTAGCGTTAGGAAGAAATGAACCACTAACCTACCCCAACGTCCCTTCTGGTCATCTGGCTTCTGTTTGCACACTCAGGGGTACTGCTGGAGGCTCACCTGAGCCGGAGGTTCACCTGAGCTCTGCACACCTGATTCCTGCTCAGAGCAGAGGGCAGCCCTGCTTCCCCTGGCTGTCCCCCAGGGGAGCCCTTGGAGCAAATGATGGGTGTGTTGTGCGAAATGGCTCAGTAGAGGGCAATGCTGGACACAACTGAAGACTTGTCATGCCCTCCGAGGACTCTCTTACTCTTGGTATCTGTGCGCTGAAATGTTTCCACACATCCTGAAGAAGTAGGTGAGGCTGCCCACTAGGATCTGTCAGGGCTTCTGTTGGGAAGCCTTCCTTTTCCTCCAAATCTCTTTGCATCTTGTTCCTGCTGAAGGGTGTTTTTACAAGTTCTCTCTGTCTCCATCCTGGGCCAGGCCCCACGCCAGGTGTCAATGTTTGCATCCAGAAGGGCCAGAATCTCCATGAGGTGATAACCAAAAGGGCAGATTTGCCAACTAGCTTCTAAATCCCTGGGACGCCGGATGGGTTGAGGAGGGAGGGATGGAGGTGGAGTGGGCTAAGAGGTGTCCTGGGCAGTGGGTGGTGACTGGTACCAACTGCGTAAGGCCCTCTGGGGGGAGGGGGGAGGCAGCAGGACGTGTATGTGGAGGTGAGAGATAGGCCTTCAGGAAGTGCAGAGAGTGACTAGGAAGTTTTGTTGGGAGCTCTGAGGTATGACAGAGCTTTCCAGTAGGAGGGTTTAGTGAGCATCTTTAGTGGAAAAGCCCATCTCACTGGCTTGCACTGACTTTTCATCCTAAAAAAGGTCAAGGGCTCAAAGAAGCAAACACACCTGCTGGGCTGCACTTAGGAGTTCAGCCCTGTCCTCACACTTGGCACAGGTTAAGTACTTCCTGCCCGCCTCCTCCCCTTGCCTCTTCTCCACCAGGTACCTCTACCCCATCCAGAGGAACCGAGTTTAACCCGGAAGGTGTCCTTCTCCCCACTCACAGCTCAGCACTCCTATTATTCCACCTAACCCTTTGCCAGCGCCTCACCAGGCTCCTCCCACCCCCACACACTCTTCTAGTCTATGCTTCTCTGACTTGTGGGGGAATAGTCTCTGGAAGCCCACTCCAACTCCAGAAGTATCCTCCAAAATGGCTATTGATGAGCTTGCCTGTCAGCATCCCTACCCTAGACAGCGCTGAACCCCCCAGACTGGCCTCTAGTCTCCCTCATTCTTCTTAATGTGGGCCAGGGTCATGAGTTCATCTCTTGGGTCCACACTCGCCTCCTCTAGGTAGCCTTCCCTGACTGACAGCCCCCTTTGTGCCTTTCATCTCCTCAACAGTGTAGTGGTTCCTGACACAGAGTGGCTCAGCCTTTGGCAGTCACTGGGATTTGTCCCTAAAGCCCAAGGCGGGTGGTCAGGTGGGTTGGGGAGGGGTTAATAGGGGGGGGGGGGGGGGGTTGGGAGGTGGGGAACAGGTGTGTGTCTCCAAATGCAATGGAAGAAGAGACGCAGTGGGTTGGAGGGAAGGGAGGAGGGTCTAGGCTCACCTCTGTCCCCTTCACCTTTACCCTCTGTCCCCCTGCCCATCCCCCTGACCATTAGATTGGTACCCTTCACTGAACCACAGTCTCTTCCAGATATAGTCCTGCAAGAGAGGATGCAGGAAGACAGAGCCCTTCTCTCTGGGACAGGATCCTCCCTGTGGGGCTGCTCAGAGGCCAGGTCCCACCTTTGGGGCCACTGGGAACCCTCCAGTCTCAAAGGAGCTGGGCCACAGACCCAGGACAGTGGCCTGCGAGGATGGTCGGGGTCACAGTGACACCTGCTGGGCCTTCCAGGAATGGCAGCTGGAGAGTCACAATATGGGGGTGGGGTGGAGGGGGACAATAACACCTCACCACAAATCTTGAAATTCAGCTCAAATATGGATCCCTTGTCCCTTTTCAGGATAGAAGCACAAGAGGGTGCAAAGGAAACAGGTGCACTGGAATTCCAGTTAGGGCTCCCTGGGAAAGCCAGGACCCCAGGGACAGGAGCTGCATTCCTTAGAACTGGTGTCTTTGTTTTGAACTTCATCCACAGCTGAGTCTGATTTCTAGGGATGCCTCTTCTTTCTCAGAAGGAAGTTCGAGGTTGTTCCTTGCGTTTCTATGTGAAAACGAAATTCCAAAGGCAAAGAAAAAATATACCCTCAGTATATCTTTATGTTTTATTGCATTGATAAGATGAAGAAAAGTATGTAATACTGCAAATGTCAATGATTAGAAACAGTCCTGGTGGTCACTGTAATGCCAATTTCTGAATAAATTGCGATGAATAAATAAGGTAATAAAATGAATCAGCCCAGTGTGTGACAGCTGATAAATACTCAGTGTTGTTGGTTTTTGGGTGCCATTGAGTCTTTTTTGACTCATAGCGACCCCATGTGACAGAGTAGAACAGCCCCATAGAGTTTCCTAGGCTGTAATCTTACAGGAGCAGATCGCCAGGTCTTTCTCCTGTGCAGCCACTGGGTAGGTTCGAACTACCAACCTTTCATTTAGCAGGCGCTTAACCATTGTTCCATCAAACCAAAAAAACAAACAAACCAAACGGTCTGCCCTCGAGTCAATTCCAACTCATAGTGAACCTGTAGGACAGAGTAGAACTGCCCCATAGGGTTTCCAGTGAGCAGATGGTGGATTTGAAGTGCCAACCTTTTGGTTAACACCCATAGCTCTTAACCACTAAGCCACCAGGGCTTCCTTTGCTCCACTGGGGCTGCTTAAGTACTAAATATGTTGGAGCAATTCTTGATCAAATGAACCCCTCCCCCACCCCCCACCCTGTGGAGAGAGTGGTTGCCCTCCTGGCAGAGCCAGGCTGGAGGTGAGCAGGGTTGCCCAGGGCCATGGTGTGACATTTTGTTTGTTTTGATTGTGCTTTAGGTGAAGGTTTGCAGAGTAAATTACTTTTCCATTCAATAGTTTGTACACAGATTGTTCCAGGACATAGGTTGCACTCCCCACAATGCGTCAGCACTCTTCCCATTACCACCCTGAGTTCCCCTGTTCCTTTCCTCAGATTTCCCTGCCCCTTCCTGCCTTCTCATCTTTGCTTTCGGGCAAATGTTGTCCTTTTGGTTTCATGTAGATGATTGCTCTAAGGAGTACTTTCTTCACATGTGTTGTTTATTTATAGGCCCATGTATTATTTGGCTGAAAGGTGATCTCCAGGAATGGCTTCAGTTCCAAGTGAGAAGAGTGTACAAGGGCCGTAGACTTGGGGGCTCCTCCTGTCTCTCTCAGACCAGTAAATCTGGTCTTTTTTTTATGAATTTGAACTTTGCTCTACATCTTCCCCCCTACTCTAACCAGGACCTTCGACTGCGAACCTGGTCAGAGTAGTTAGTAGTGGCAGCCGGGTACCATCTAGTTTTTCCGGTCTCAGGGTGGTGGAGGCTGTGGTTCCTGTGGTCTGTTAGTTCTTTGGAGTGATTGTTTCTTTGAGTCTTTGGTTTTCTTCACTCTCCTTTGCTCTGGATGGAAAGAGACGAATATTTGTATCTCAGATGGTTGCTCGCAAGCTTTTAAGACCCCAGACGCTACTCACCAAAGTGGGATGTAGACCATTTTCTTTATGAACTATGTTATGCCGATTGACCTAGATGTCCCCCAAGGCTGGGGTGATGTTTTGAGGGAAGCTGCCAGCTGACCTGTGTCCTTCTAACACAGACATATGCTGCTCAGTAAACTCCTGGAATAAATAAAAAACTAGACGTGTGAATAAAGAAATTGAGGGATAAGGATTTCAGTTTGTAAAATAACCCTTCACTTTCAGAAGAACTCAGCATAGGACTCTTGCTCGTATTTCACAGATCATTTGTTTTAGCCCTACACCAAAATGATTCTCACCCTTTACTTATGAATCCAACTCCACCTGTAAGGACGGAACCACAGAGATAACCTACTCATGGACCAAATGCCGATCTTCCTCAAGCAGGTTTGGGGTATAAATGAGAAAAGAATTTTTTTGAGGGGGTAGGACTGATGTTTACTGAGGACTAAGCAGGTACCAGGTCCTGGTCCTGGTGCTTTACATTTGTTTCCACATCCTCACTAGAGCCCCACGTGAGAGCTGGCACCACCCTCACTTCACAAATGAGGGACCCTAGGCTCAAGGAGGTCACGTGGCCTCCCCAAGTTCACAGTCCTGGTAAGTGCTGGAGCTGGGATGCGAACCTGGATCCACCTCACTCAGAAGCAAGAGGCTCTGGAGTTACTCCAAAGGGCTGAAGCTGGACACATAGGAAGGCGGTGGTGTCCCCGCTTGGAATGTGTATGAGGGAAGGTTTGGAGGGGCAGCTAATGGTCAGTTTTAGACACAGAGAGACTCAACCTTCCACTCACGGGGCAGAGGACTGCCCTGGTAGATGTCTTTAGGGCCGACATGCACAAGTGTGTAGGTTGAGCACTGCAAAAGTGTACCCCACACAGGAGGGCACCATTCCCATCACAGGCATAGTAGGTTTATGTATTTGCAGAGACCATTCTTCTGACAGTTGGAAGTAAAGTGCCTGGAGAAGGAGACGTTGTTAGGTGCCCTCAAGTTGGCTCTGACTCATAGTGACCTTATGCATACAGAACTTAACACTGCCCAGCCCTGCACCATCTTCAGGACCGTTGGTGTGTTTGAGTCCACTGTTTTAGCTATTGTGTCAATTCATCTCATTAAGGGCTTCCCTTGTTTTTGATGACCCTCCGCTTTACCAACCATGACGTCCTTTTCTAGCGACTGATCTTTCCCGATGACGTATCCAGAGTCAGCAGGATGACGTCTTGCCCTCCTCAATTCTAAGGAGCACTCTGGAGGAAGTACCTGTTTTTAGACGGCTCAGAGGGGCAGTGTGGGTGGGCAGTGTCCACCAGATGTACGTCACATCTTCCTTGAGACCTCCACCCAAGGGAGGAAACGGGGCTGGGTGCAACTCCAGCCATAGCTCCAATCCCCCGTGCTGAGCGGGTGGAGGAACCTTTCCACCCAATCTCCACTTCTCCCAGGTCATCCGCAGGGCAACATGGAGCAAAAGCCTTCACTGTACCACTGGTCCTCTCGGAGGTATCTGGCTGAAGATTCGGGCTCCCACTCTTCCTGCTGGAGCCGGACCTCATAATTGTGTGGGGTGGGGCAGTGAGGAGTTGGGGGAGGATGAACCCAGTGGGTGAAGGGAAGGGGAGAGAGGCAATAAGAGAAAGGGAAGAGGAGGAAGATCACTGGACTAGGTCTTTTTTTTTTATTTTGCTTTTTCTTCTTTCTTTCTTTCATATAACAACATCATAGACAGTTTGAGAAAAAAGGAAAGCACTTTTCCCAATGCCACCACCAGTCAACATATAGGGACACTGCAGGGATGGATTGCCCAATAGGCAAGGTAAGCAAAGGCTTACTTGTGCTTACTTACTAATCTGTAGTGAACAATTTCACATGGTTTCACCACATCAAAGATGTGAAATTGTTCACTACAGATTAGTAAGTAAGCACAAGTAAGCCCATGCTTATCTTGCTTACTGGGTCATCCATAGGGATTGTGAATTTGAAAAGAGGCTTTGATTTTATAGGAAGGTTCTGTAGGGTTGGGAAGAGACAGATGCCAGCCATACCTAGAAGCAGAATCTTTGACGTGGTGAAAAAATGTGAAATTGTTCATTACAGACGATCTGGTAAGCAAGGTAAGCACCGTGCTTACCTTGCCTAGTGGATAATCTGCCCCTGGGACACTGAGAGTGTTTCCTGGAGTGGTATTCATTGCAAAAGCACTTGAGTAGATCAAACTTCAAGCAGATCCAGGCCATAAAAGCCTGGGTTTACAAAACAGATCATTTGGTATGTAGACGGGAGTATTCACCACATAACAACTGTTCACAAGGGTTTGTTTCCTTTTGTAATAATACTTCCAATGAATTTCCAAATGAGTTTAAAATATTAGTGATAACAGTCTTTATTGAATGCTCATTCTACTAGACGTACAAATACATTGGCGGCCATGGTTCCCAGCGCGTACCTTGTCCCCATGGCCATGGCCAACTGGACCAGGTGTGGATACCCGATCCTTGGGTGGCCAGTGCACAGCTGGCCAACAGCCTTTGACAGGTCCAAGCAGCACCAATGTGGTGTCCCCTTCCTTTCCCAGATACTTGCACTGGGATGCCCCTGGGCCCAAAGCCAAATGCCCATGGCACAGTGAGGGTGTCACAGTGGCTGTGATGGGCCATATGCAGGCTGTAAGTGCTAACAAACAGGAACTAGGAGTTATAGAAGCTGAGGCAGAAAGCTGTGTTTAGAAAGAGTGCAGGGTGAGGACACCAGCAGAAAAGATTTTAAGTGACTTGCTCAAGGTCACCTAACTAGTAAGGAAAGCCGTGAAGCCAGTATAAGCATCCTGGATGTCCAGGGCCAGAGATACCCTGCTGGGGGGCTTTGCAGTGGGAAGAAGAAAATGTCATTCAACAATAGGCTTTTATTCATCCTAGCTGAGAGTTCAGCTCTGTTCCAGGCACTGCAAGATGGAGCGGGGCTGACATCGAGACCCACATCCCGCAGGCTCCCCGAGAGCCCTTGAGCAAGTCACTTCCTCCTCTGAGCTTCATGTTTGCCATGTGCAAAGTGAAGGGGTTGGAGGTCCCCTCGGGCCCTTCTTGCTTTACCTTGCGGGCGGGAGCCGGGGGCCTCCGGTGCCCTGGAGATTCCAGCGCTGAGCGTCCTCCACCCGCGGGCGCTGCAAGCAATGGCAACAGTGGCCAGCAGGGGACGCTCCTGCAGAAGGCTGGCCGCCGCGGCAGCCCTCAGCCCTTTTCGCCCTGCCTGGGTATCAAGACAGGAAGGTGCTCCCTTCTCCCTCCCTCCCAGGCCGCTCTGGCCCTTGGTCTTCCCGCACCGCTCCTCCAAACCCCACGTTCTGGAATTAGCTGGCTGGCAGGCTTGTGGAATCCAGCTTCTTGGGCAGATCACTCCCCTCTCTGTGCCTCTGTTTCCCCATGTGCAAACTATATTGTTTGAGGAAGACATGAGTTACTGGGCAGGAGACATTTCCAATCTCAGGCTGAGATAGATACGTTTCCTCTTTACATTTCACTGTCCTTTCCAGAGGAACCTGGGGTGCAATGGTTAAGCCCTCTGCTGCTAGCCGAAAGGTTGACGGTTCGAACCCACCCAGAGGCTCTGCAGGAGAAAGACCTGGATATCTGCTTCCAGAAAGATTACAGCCTAGAGAACTCTATGGGGCAGTTCTGCTCTGTCACCTGGGGTCACTAGGAGTCAGAATCAAATCGATGGCACCCAACAATAACAACATCCTTTCCAGGGCAAGGCTGCTGCTTCTACCTCTCCAGGAGCCTCCCTCCACCGCCAGGGTTACTCCCCCAACCAGGGTTACTCCCCCGCCAGGGTTACAATTTGCTTTAAACTTTTATTCAGAGTTCTTTTGTACGAAGGTAGAAATAATTTCTGGATCTAACACGGCACCAGGCATGGTAAGTGATGCTCAGAATGTAGTTGCAGAATGATATTTTTAAAAATCATCCTGACAGAGGCTGTGAGAAAGTCAGACATAAGCTGCCTCCTCTGAATCACACTGGAAGGTGTCCTCATTTATCCTCACGTTTCTTACCACCATTCTGTGAGGCAGACGGAGCAGTAGGTCCATTTTATGGACGAGGAAATCTAGATCACAGAGTAAGTCAGTGGCAAGGTAAGCTAGGACCCAGCGTTTTCTCCATCTCACTACAGCTGCCGCAGCCTGTTGTAGATAGCGACCTCTATTGGAGACATGTGATGTTACAGCCCAGTCATAGACACCGAATGCCCAGCCATGAGGAGGTAGGTGGCCACATCCTGGTGTTAAGCACAGAGATGGAGAAACTGGAGTAGACTTTGACATTGGAGCTGAGGTTGGGGGTAAAAATGAGACTCCAGAGTCAGACATCTGGCTGCGCCACTAGAGTCACACACTGAGAGTTCCCCCTCTCTTACTCTTCCTTTTCAGAGAGCAAGAAGTCAGTTACTCTGTTGAAAACAAACCAAAAAGAAGATGTTGAGAATGCCTCTGTTCAGCATTGAATCTTTAGAATGTTATTCATAGTAAATTCTGGCACTATTTTTCATTTCTGTTTTCCAAGAAAGTTGTCTTTCTTTCCTTCCTCCTTCCCTGTTCTCTTGCTTTTGAAGTCTTAGTAGCTGCACCTTGCATGAAACACCTTTCTACTGTAAAACACCCCAAAGTAGAGTCTTTAGTTAGGCTTTACCTGTGGGAAGGCCTTATTGGGAACTTCACAATAGTCAAAGCCAGTGCATGCTGGTCATCACTGCTGCCTAGTGCCCCTCTAACTGTGTGCTGATGCTTCTGGAATGGTAATCCAGGGGTGCGGTATATCCATGGTGAGCCCAGTGTCCAGCCAGAGCATGGACACATATGTTGCCTAACATTTATGAGTCAGCTACAGCGACAGTGGGGCAGGCTATTTGAAATTGGAACTGTCCTACCAGGTTGCTTGTCTCTGTCTCTCTCATTACTAGACAGAACTGGACTGCTCAGAACACTCTCCCTAGTCCCCACCATGCTAGTATAGAGGGCACAACATCTGTCTTCCATGAAGACTGTAAAATCAAGGTCAGGGTTTGTAGCCACCAACAGATCAGGTCTGACCTGTCCAGTATTCATTCATTCACTTACCCACATATTTAATGACTTTACTGTGGCTGAACCTCACTATGGGAGGAGGTTTGGGATGTAAAAGAAAGAGGGAACAGGGTCCCAGTCCTCATGAAATCTGCAACCTGCACAAAGCAAGGATGTCTAACGTCCCCCCAAACTCAAGGACAGTGTGCATTAGCATAGTCAACGACACAAAATAAAGTGGTGCCAATAAAGTCTCTAGCACCGAAGTGGTGGGTGAGCAGAGCCAGGAGTGGTCATTCAAGGCAGGCTTCCAGGAGACGGCGGCGCACCATAGTGGGAAACCTGCTGGAATTGTCAACGAGAGAAATGTGGCTGGTGGGGAGCACCCCTCTGCATTCAACCTTCCTTGGCTAAACTCAAAGGTGCTTCTTTATCAAGGGGCTGGAGATGACCCCAGGCAGACAAGAGGTGAGGGAGGGTCAAACAACCTTCCATAAAATAACCTCCACTGTTCCGGAGCAAGGAAGGAGAGGGAGGAAGGAGTTGAGCTGAGAAGCTCTTGAATTGGAACTGCCACTAATGGGGGACAGGGAGCTCTGACAACTCTAGAGGGAAGACAGGGGCCTTTCCTACGGATGGACAGATGGCCCAGAACTTTCCCCCCCTCCTTCCAAATATCTTTCCAGTCAATGCTTAAAGTCCTTCATTAGTGATTTATTCTTGTGTATTTATCCTCCTTTTTTAAGTGTTTTTTTCATTATAAATGTTAAACATGCTTGTAATAGAAAATTTTAAAAAGAAAAAGAAAATAAAAACTTTTTTTACCACACATCCCTCAAGACACTCACTATTGATATTTTGGTGTATTTTTCAGCCATCTTTCTTTGTTTTTGAGCATAACTGTGAGTCTCCTGTGTGTGGGAGTCTCTAGCCCACTTTCTCCACCTAGCTTTAGTCCTACTTCAGTCAAATGTTCCAGAAACATCGAATCCCCAACCACCTGGCCGGTGAGTTCTGTGACCTCGAGGAAGTTCCTCATCTTTCTGGACTTTAGTCTTCTCATCTGTATAATGGGGACAGTGATGCCGATTGTGTACGTCACCAGTAACCAACCGTCATTGAGTCAATTCTAATTCACGAACCCATGTGTGTCAGAATAGAACTGTGCTCCATAGGATTTTAAATAGCTGATTTTTCAGAAGTAGATTGCCAGGGCTTTCTTTTGAGGCACCTCTGGGTAGACTGAACCGTCAACCTTCTGGGTGGCAGCTGAGCATGTTAACTGTTTGCACCACCCAAATAACACAAGTGAGAGCGTTACAAGCACAGCGCAGTTCAAACGTGCGGTATTAGGACTGGTGTGAGTGTTCGGAACTGACGAGTCTTGATGAGGCCACAGCAAAGACCACAGGAAGAGAAAGGTGAGCAAACCCACACCTGTCCGTCTGGGCCTCTCGGGAGTACCCGAGCCTCCCCCCCACGGGCAGCCCGGCTGCTGCCTTCCCTCAGGGGTCCTGGGCAACCCAGCCCCACTTCCTGTCAGGTCTGGGCTCCATTTCCATCCACTGCAGCCAGGAGGGTAATTAGAGGGAGATATCCAGCCTGGAATTCCTCATTTCCCCTCCCTTGTGGCCTGGGGGTGAGCTCTGAGGATTTTCCGAGGGCAGGGCTCTGGTGGCCTGGCCTGGGCTGAGCTGGGGCTTGAACCTTGGGGGGGTATGGGGCCAAAAATGGAGGATTGCTGAGGGTTTGCTTTGGGGACCGTGGCGTGCCTGGGTGGGAGAGAGAGGCCTGGAGGTGGATTTGATGCAGCCATCAAAAGCTTTCTTTCAGCCATGCATTTTGACCTCCAAAGTGCGTGCGTGTGTGTGTGTGTGTGTGTGTGTGTGTCTGTGTGTGTGTCTGTGTCTGTGTGTGTGTGTGTCCGTGTGTGTGTGTGTGTCTGTGTGTGTGTCTGTGTGTCTGTGTCTGTGCGTGTGTGTCTGTGTGTCTGTGTGTGTGTGTGTG
>NW_004443964.1:20477978-20512183 GCF_000243295.1 Trichechus manatus latirostris
GTGTCTGTGTGTGTGTGTGTCTGTGTGTGTGTGTCTGTGTGTGTCTGTGTGTGTGTGTGTGTCTGTGTGTCTGTGTGTGTGTGTCCCCGCGCGCGCACGGGGAGGGAGGAGGGGGGCCTCCATCCCCGAGCGTGGCTGCCTTAGGCTGTTTCATAGAGACAGGTAGCTGCATGTGGATGTCTAAGAATGCTTCTCTCGAATGCCTGTGTGAACGAGTGGGTCCAGGAGCAGCTGTGGGTCTGCCTAAGAATTCAGACATGCATGGGAGGGTGGGGAGTCTGTGTGTCACTGAATGCCTGGGCTTGTGTTGTAGAATGTCAACGTGTGTGGAGATTGGCATGTGTCTGAGAACGGGGCGGGGGCTTCTGTGGGTGTACATTGTGTTGGTGTGACACTTTATAGCTCTGCAGCCGCGTAAAAAGGCTACAGACCAAGAGTATAAGCTGGAGATAACACACGTTTCCTGAGCATCTACAACGTGCTTGTGCCAGGCTCTGGAGATGCAGAGAGAAGTAAAGTTCAGGCCCTGCCCTTGAGGCACTCACAGCGCAGGGAGGGGCAGTGGAAGGGACACAGACAACTATGGCACAGGTCCTTCAGTCCTGAAGCTGCCCCCCATCCCCCATCCAGACCCGTCTAGGGTCGGCACTTGGGATGTACCCGATGCTCCATAGTAAAGGTGTATAATGCAAAGGCACCTGTCAGCCAGGCTGTGCCTGGGCAAGCCCTCAGCCTGCCAGGCCAATCATGAGCCACAGCCAGGGCTGACAGCTTGGGCTCCAGAGTCCGGCTTGGAGCTGGACTCTGCCTCCTCCGCTACTTACAGCCGGGTCACCATGCACCAGCTTCTCAAGCTCTCCATGCCTCAGTTTCCTCATCTGTACAATGGGGATAATGATCGCCCCCACCTCCCAGTGGGTGTGAGGCTTCAGTGAGACCATGTGCTGTACCTGGCACACACACAGAGCTTCGTACCCAGGAGTTGCTGTTGGAATTATTATTATCAACAACAAAGAGCTGCCCACGGGCACTTCTATGAGGCCCTGCTGACCAAGAAGGCAGAAGCAGGACTCTGAAGCCTCTGTGGGCAAGCTGGGAGTCACCCCTGCAGGCAGAAACTAGTCACGTTCTAACATCAGAAGGAAGGAGCCCAAGGGTGGGGTCCTCATCAATGGCTGGTGGCGGCTCAAGAACACCCATATGAATATTTTCTATGTTTCTCACTGTCCAACCGCTGACGTTTCCACTGAATCGTCCTGCTACTTCCTCTAGTTTCTTGGCATCATGGGCTTTACAACTGTCAAATGTCAACATGTTACTTTTATGAAATGTTGAAAATATGTCACTTTTGGAGAATGTGCTCCCCCCGCCCCCCACCTTCTCCAGACATGTACGTGCGTGCGTGTGCGTGTGTGTGCGTGTGTGTGCGTGTGTGTCTAGTGTGTGCTTATGGGCATGAGGAGAGGGGGGCGGCCCACCCTCCTCACGTGCCCACACTCAGGTGCCCATTGGCCGTGGCTGAGGCCTGCTGGGGGCTCTCAGCAACTCGGTCCCCATCTCTTCCTTCTCTCTGACTTCCTCTCACTGGTCCCGCTTGGGCCCCACCCCTTCTGACCCCTGCTGAGCCTAGTTCAAGGTCTTGCCAGAGGTATTCTGGAGCTGGCTCAAACTGGCTTGCAGAGCTGACCATGGGCCTTTCTTCCTAACACCAGTGATCAGTGACAATGCCACATCTGGTAGCTTGAAGCAGGCCATAGAGGGAATATTTACAGCACCAAAAACACCAAACCCGTTGCTGTCTAGTTGATTTTGACTCACAGCAACCCTGTAGGACAAAGTAGAACTGCCCCATAGGGTTTCCAAGGAGCGGCTGGTGGATTCAAACTGCAGACCTTTCAGTTAGCAGCTGAGGTCTTAACCACTGCCCTACCAAGTCTCCTATTTACAGCACAGAAATCAGCAAATGATGCAAATCAGACCGTCCCCCAGATCCAGTTGCAAATATTTCCCAGCACACCACTGGTCCCGACAAGCAGCTGATATTGAGTACCAGCCATCTGCTGGGCATTTGGCATCACTCTGACCTGTACAAGAATCCCATGGGATACTTATCATCATCCTCGTTTCATATCTGTTGTTGGTGTATGCCATCGAGTTGATTTTTGACTCATAGTGACCCCATGTGACGGAGGAGAACAGCCCCATGTGACAGAGTAGAACTGCCCCATAGGGTTTTCTAGGCTGTAATCTTTACAGAAGCAGACCACCAGTCTTTCTCCCGAGGAGCCACTAGGTGGGTTCGAACTGCCAACCTTTCAGTTAGCAGCTGAGCTCTTAACTGTTAGGCTCCTAGGGCTCCTTTCATATCTAGTGTTCACTAACTTACATGATTTGACTTCAGGTCTATGCCCACCACACTGGGCCATGTGACCTCAATAAATAGAACCATTGGGTTTGATAAGGGTGGAAGAGCTGTTAAAGATCAGGCCTAACATCAGAGCTGCCGGCTTCCCACCACGTCGCCCCGCCCCCCATCACACTGTGTCCACAGCAAAGCCAAGGTCACTGTCACCTGATGTTCCACATGCATGGCTGATTTTGGGAAAATTTTACATGCAGGGCTTGACGTTCATGGCAAGTTATATTTTGTTTTGCTTGATTTGATCCAGTGTTTGAGACTCTCACTTGGGTTATTTGTCACATTAACTCTCCCTCCTAGACTAGTAGCACTCACTGCCTTGATCACCACACCTTCGGGCAAGAATCTGAGCTGAACTTTAAAAAAGAATGAGCAGACTGTTTCGTGGCCCGACACTAGACATCCCCACGCTGCCTGTTGAGGTTCAGGCACCTCACAACTTTGAAAGCCTTCCGCCCACCCACCCTCGCTGGGGCTCTGTCCACCCCACTGCCCAGGGCCCGGATTTCTGTCCTCCACGAACACCACAGTCCTTTGTCAAACGCCAGCTGAGGTCCACACTGTGCACCTTGCACTGGACAGCCAGGCAGTGTTCAGCACTTTCCAAGCAAACCCCTTTAAAAATAGGGCGCCCTTTTCTTCCTCCCCTCTGACCAATGGATTTCCAGGACTCCCTCAGCCCGGCAAGAGGGCGCCCCGCCCCCCCCCCCCCCCCCGCCGCATTCGCCAGGCATTTCCCCCGCTCCTGGAGCCCCCAGGCTAGGGCAGAGAAAGCCGCACCCGCAGGCCGGAGAGCCGGCAACTAAACGGCTTCCCCGCAGACCCCAGGCGTGTGCCTCCTCCTATGTCGCCCACCCCTGCACCTCAGGGGAGAATCCTGCGCGTCCCTCCACCCCGCCTCAGAGAAGCAGAAACTCCTCAGTCTCCGCCCCATCCTCCCCAAGCCCGCCTCTCCAGGCCTGGGGGCTTCACGTTCTGCCGCCGCGTTCCCCGGTGGGCGCGGCGCCAGGTGAGCGCTCACCTGGGGCCGGTGGGAGGGAGCGGCTGGGGAGCAGGGCGGGGGCGGTGGCCCCTCCCGCGAGGGGCGGAGCGCAACTGGTGGGGCCAATGGGGCGGGGGGCTCGCCGCCGGTGGCGGGGGCTTCTGCAGCCGCGCCCTCCCCACGCGGCCCCTCTCCGCCCCCCCCCACCACCGGGTTTAAAACCCAGCAGGCGGCTGGTGGCGGCGCTGCTAGCGGAAGCGGCGAGAGGAGATGCGAGAGGGGCTGCGCCGCCGGCACCATGCGCCCCCTGCCCGCGCCGGCCGTGGCCGCGCTCTGCCTGCTGGCGCTGCCCGCCGCCGCCGCCGCCGCCTACTTCGGGTCAGTGCGCGCCGGTCCCCAGCCCACGACCCGCCCGCTTCCCCTTCCTCTGCTGCCTTGGGCCAACTTTGCCGGCCCGATTGTCTCGGGTCCCGGGAGATCTCGAACTCGGACCCCAGCCCCGGCCGAGAGGCACCCGGCCCCAACTCGCGGTCGCAGTTCCCGGCTCAGAGCCAGATCGCACCTTCTCGCGTCCGAGTCTCTAGTCTCCTTCGCTTCTGCTCTCTCACCCCGACCCTGTCCACGACCCCATCCCCCGACCTCCGCCGGGTCTCAGACTCCAGCCCATGCTCCCAGACTCTACTTGTGTCCCAGACCTCCCGGACTCTACTTGTGTCCCAGACCCTGGCCGCATACGCCCCGGTGCGCCCTGGCCCTGCCTGTCCAGGGCACTGATGGCCTCTCCCGATCCTCAGCCGGCTACCCTGTCTACCCCATCCAGGGCTCCCTGTAGCCACTGCCTTTGGCCCAGACTCCTTCCCCATCGGTCTGCCTTCGCCGTTCGGGGCCGAGACCTGGAGAGCTGGGGGAGGGGGTTTTTTACTGAGGCAGGGTAGGGTGCCAGGGAAGAGTGGCCGATCGAAGAGGTATGCGGGGACTCGGCGGACCGTGGGGAGTGTCAGCCGGGCACATCCACTGGGGGAATCTGCCCAAGTCTCAGAACTGGCGCAGATCAATTCTCAGAAGAATGAAGAGAGCGAGAGGGCCGGGGTGGGTGGGTGAGTACATGGTTGGTAAAGGAGATCGGAATTGGGGTGACACCTGGGGAGAGAGAATGGAACAGGACCCATGAGGGGAATCTTTGGAGCGAAAGTTACAGAGCAATTGTTTCGGAAATCCTGCTTCTCTGACCCTGCGTTGCAGGAACTTGTGGGGGGGGGGGGTGGCTCCTGGACGCGAAGAACCTTCCTGCCCTCCACCCCAAACCCTGCTCCAAATATGTACAATCTGTTACTTTAAATCTTGATGGGTTTTGTGATCATCACTCCAAATCAAGGTGAGGTTTGCAGTCTGAGTGCAGCAAAGGCAAGAAAACGCCAAGCAAAGGCACCTGCTAGGGGCTGCTCCTAACGGGAGCCGCCAGGGAGGGTACTAGGAGAGTCTGACAAGTCCCGGACAGGCTGCAAAAAGGGCTGCGGGCGAATTTCCTGGTTGTGACCCTGTGCCTTGGCTTTGGGCAATGGGCTCCCTGAGATAGATAGGGGGGAGAGTATCCCAAACTCCAGCTCTGGGATCAGCTTGCTAGTGACCTGGGAAGACCACTCTGTCTCTGGGCCTGAGTTTCCCCTTTTGTCCATAAAAACCCATTGCAGCTGAGTCGATTCCGACTCCTACAGGACAGAGTAGAACTGCCCCATAGGATTTCGAAGGAGTGGCTGATGGATTCAAATTGCCAACCTTTTGGTTAGCAGCTGAGCTTTTTACTACTGTGCCACCAGGCTCCTTTGTACATAGAAGGGGCTGAAATTGGTATGTATGGGCCTCTAACGATCCACTCCAAGAGCAGTGCACCTATATGTTTGTTTTCTTGTGATTTCAGGCTTGATGGAGCTGCTGTTGCCTTGGCAAATAGGATATAATGGTTAGGGTGCATGTTCTGGGTGCAAACCACAACCTTGCTACTTGTTAGCTTTGTGCCCTTGGCCAAGTCACTTAATCTCTCTGTGCCTCAGTTTCTCATCTGTAAAATGAGGGCAATAGTGCGTATTTTATTGGGCCATTACGAGGATTGATTTAATGTATGTATAACAATATCTGGCACATAGTAAATGCTCCGCCAGTGCTAGTGATCATTCGTTTTATTAAGGAGACCAGGTACAGAACTTTATATCCCAGCCCTGACAGGGGTGTCTGAGCTGGCATAGAGCCTAATTCTGCAATGGTGATAATGATGTAATTAAGTCCTTGCAGCATACAAATAACTTTCTCATACAACCGCGTCTCTCTTCTGACCCCCAGAGCCATTCCTGAGGTACATATGATAGGTGTAAATAGTTCCCACAAGGAAACTGAAGGTCAGAAAGGTTCAGTGACTTTACCGACGTCACACAGCAAATTAGTGGCGGAGGCAAGATAGAATCCAGGTCTTCTACCTTAGGTCTGGGCTCTTTCTCCTACAGGGAACAGCCTCCAGCTGAGGGGGGTGGAAAGGTGGCTGGAGGGTAACCCCCCTCTCCAGCTTGGTTAACTCTTTCAGACCCCAAGGGGCCCTCTTGCAGTAGCAGCACAGATGAGGCTGCAAAATTCTTTTCTGGCCTCAGCAGTGGGACAGGATGCACTGAGCCCAGGTGGGGTGTCAAGTGGTGCCTCAGAGAATGGCAGATGACAGTGGGATGGGAGCTGGACCAGAGACCAGGGACCCAAGTTTGTCCCAGCTCCGGGACGCTGTCTGTGTTGTCCTTGGTCAAGTTTCTTGCCTCCCTGGGCTTCACCTCTTCCCCAACACTAACCAGCATGGTCCGGGCTCTGGAAGTTTAGGATTGCTCATGTTTTGGCTTGGATGGCTTGGGAATTCTGCAAATACTACCTTCTGTCATGTTTTATAATGGATATGAGCTGAGTTATGTGATGAGCTGGGCATATGACAGGCCCTGTCACCCAATGTATGTCTCTAAGTCACCCCGATGCTTTTGTAGTTAGAAATAGTCAATAGTCCCTGGGGATGCAACTTTTAAAATCATAGCTGATTTGGTGGTGCTTTTTAAATGCATGACCTCTGCACGGGTTGGTTTCTTTCCTCCCCAAGATAGTTCTCTAGGGACAGTGTAGGGAGATTTATGAAAACACAAGCTTTTGAATCAGCTAGACCTGGATTTGAATCCTGGCTCCGCCTCTTGCTAGCTGTGTGACATTGAGCAAATGACGTACCCTTGCTGAACTTTGGATGATGGTAATATCAGTCTTAAAGACTGGTATGAGGCTCAGTTGAGACGATGAATGAGAGGGTCTGCTAGGGTCATTCTGAGTGCTCAGTATAGGCTGGCTCTCAGTGGTTGCTAGAATTGTAACCGTCTTCCTGGGTTGTAGAGGTGTCATCATCGTGATTGCACTGGAGAAGAAAAAAAAAGTGTTGTGTTTTCAAATCAATGTTACATACAATAAAATGCATGCGTTTTAAGTGCACAGTTTGAGGTTTAATAAATGTATACACCTGTGAATCACCGCCATAATTGCAGTATGGAACATTTCCATCACCCAAAAAGGATCTCGTATGCTCCTTTGCAGTCAACCTTCCTCCACCAGCCCTAGGCTACCACTTCTCTGTTTTCTGTCACTATAGATTAGTTTTGCCTGTTCTAGAAGTTCCTATACATGGAATCATACAGTATAAAGTCTTTTGTGTGTGGATTCTTTTGCTCAACATAATGTTTTTTAAATTCATCCATGTTGTTGAATATATCACTAGTTCATTCCTTTTTATTGCTGAGTAGTATTCCATTGTATGGATGTACCACAATTTTTTTTTATCCAATCGCCAGTTAATAGACATTTGAGTTATTTTCATTTTGGGGCTATTCTAAATAAAGCTGCTGTAAACATTCATATACATGTTCTCTTTATGAACATATGTTTTCATTTCTCATGGATAAATACTTAGAAGTGGAATTGCTGGATTGTTTGGTAGGTATATGTTTAACTTTATAAGAAACTGTCAAACAATTTTCCAAAGTGGTTGTGCTGTTTTACACAGGAATGTTTGAGAGTTTTAGCTGCTCTACATTCATGCCAGCCATTGTCAGCCTTCTTAATTTTGACCAGTCTAGTGGATGTATATTGGTAACTCATTGTGGTTTTAATCTGCATTTCCCCATTAATTAACGATATTGAACTTTTTTCGTGTTCATATTGGCCATTTGTATCTTTTTCAAGGGGTCATTTGTCTACTTACTGTTGAGTTGTAAGAGTTCTTTATATATTCAGGGTACAAGTCCTTTGTCAGTCCTTTATTTCATCCTTGCCAGAGACTTGACTTTTCATTTTCTTATTGGTGTTTTAAGATGAGCGGAAGTTTTAAATTTTGATGAGGTCCAATTTACTAACTTTTCCTTGTATGATTTCTGCTTTTTGTGTATCCTATCCAAAAAATCTCTGCCTACTCAAAGTTTGCAAAGATTTCCTCCTGTGTTTTCTTCTAGAAGCTTTAGAGTTTTATGTTTTACACTTAGGTCTATGATTCGTCTTGAGTTAATTTATGTGTATGTTGTGAGGCAAGTGTAGAGGATTATTTATTTTTTCTTTTCCTATAGGGATAGCCACTTGTTCCAGCACCATTTGTGGAAAAGATGATCCTTTCTTGATTGGCATCTTTGTCGAAAATTAATTAACCCTGTATTTGCAGGTCTATTTCTGAACTCCCTATTCTATTCCATTAATCTATATGCCTATCCTTACACCAACAAGGAGCCCTGGTGGTGCAGTGGTTAAGCACTCGGCTGCTAACTAAGAGGTCGGCGGTTTGAACCCACCTGCAGCTCCACGGGAGAAAGATCTGGCGATCTGCTCCTGTAAAGATTACAGCCTAGGAAACCCTATGGGGCAGTTCTACTCTGTCCTATAAGGTCACTATGAATCTGAGTTGACTTGACGGCACACAACAACAACATCCTTATACCATTACCACATGGTCTTGATTACTGAAGCTTTAGAGTAAGTCTTGAAACCAAGTACTGTAAGTTCTCCACCTTTATCGTTTCTCAAAAATTGTTTTGATTATTCTAGGTCCTTTGTAGTTCCATATAAGTTTTAGTATCAGCTTGGCTACACAAAAACCAGCTGGGATTTTTATGGTGATTGCATCGAATCTGGAAATCAGTGTGTGGAGAACTGATATTCTAGCAATATTGAGTCTTCTGCTTCATAAACAGGCACATCTTGCTACTTAGGTCTCCTTCCATCCCTCTCAGCAGTGTTTTGTAGTTTTCAGTGTGCAGGTCTTACAAGTATTTTTGTTAAATTATTCCTAATATTTTATGTATTTGTATGGTATTTTTTAAACAGCATTTGAGAAACTGGGATGAATCCTGAGGAAAATAGGGTTTGGGGAAAGAAAGCGTGAAAGAAATTTTATGGCTTTGGGGTGGTGGTTGAAAGCCAAATGTCACTGATAAGAATCACTGTGTTTTGGGAAGGAATTTAGGCCAGCTCGTCCCTGGCGGAGCTCTAACCCCTGAGGAGTTGGGCTCCAGAGTTGGGCTCAGGGTCAAACCAGCCCCCCTCAGTGCATGGTGGTGGGGTTTCTGTGGTTGAGGGAGGGGAGGTGGGAGGAAAGGCAAGTGGAGCAGGGGGATTCCTGGGCTGGAATCTCCTAAAAAAAAAGAGAGATCCTGGTGCCTTTGGGGTTATGTGCTTAAATAAAAGCTGGGCTCAGGAGGAGACGGGCCAGGTAGTGTGAGAGTGACCCCTACCCTCGCACCAGCCTGAGGAGGATGCAAGGCGGCCCAAGACCCTGCCATAGTGTACGGAGAACTGGACTTGGAGTCAGACAGACCAGAGGTCAAATCCTCTATCCACCACTGTGGCCCAGGGCAACTCAGTTAGCTGCTCTGATGTCAGTTTTCCCATCTGTAGAATGGGCTAATCCTTACTTCTTAGGGTTGTTGTGGGCGTTAAACAAACGTATATGAAAGTGCTGAAATTCTTTGCATGTATAAGGAGTCCAAGAAATCTAGTGGTCTGTCTTAGAGCATCCCAAGTTCAGGAGTGTCTGTGGTGACATCTGGGCCTTCCTCTCTGCATCTTCATCCCAGTCATTGTGCAATTAAAAACAAAAAGTGAGCCCTTCCCATGCTCAGCACCCTACGTGCGTCATCTGTTTTAACCACTGTGACAACTCTTTCAGATAGGTGTTGGTATAATCATCCTCATTTACAGGTGAGAGGGAAGAAGCTCAGAGAAGCCAAGCGCCTTGCCCAAAGTCACACAGCTAGTAGCTGGCAGCACCAGGATTTGAATTTGAATCTGTCAGAATCCAGAAATGACCTCTTCATTCCTGCCTCATGCTGCCTGTTGAGCCCTAGCTTGAGCCCTGTCTCCCCTTGGCAGCTCTGCCCCCCCACCCCCGCATCACCCAGTCACCCATGTCCCTCACTTTGCATATGTCTTAGGCATCTCTTAAACTCTTGGTTCTTTGCTTATTTTACATATGTTAATGTCTCCAACACGCTCATAGCTACCTTTAACCTTTAGGCAGCTGTCTTGGGGCTCTGTTGTTGGCTGAGCACCCCGACAGTCCCTAGCGTTGCTCCCTGGTTCACCGGGAACAACTGGGTGGGCAGTGGCCTCTCTCTTTCTCTTGCCCTTCCTCTCCCCCAGCGCCACCCTCTCTGCCCCATCACATCTGCTCTTCCCCCTTCTGCTTACACTTGGTTCTCTTGGGCACACACCACTTCCCAAGGACTAGCCGCCTGTCAGGATGGGAACTGGAAGCAAAGCAGAGAACACAGACTTGTCCCATCAGACTCTGGAAGTCGGCCACACCTGGAGTTCCATGGGCATCCTGGTGGCTGCAGAGATGAGCTGGGGGTAGGGTGGCTGCCTGAGGCCCAGATCCCCTCACTGGAGAGATGAATACAGAGCAGGGAGGGTGCAGAGTTTCAAACAGCCAGGAGCTACTTCCACTGCCATGTTCCAGTTGGCCCTGGAAACTCCAAAGAGACTATTTTTAGGGAAAGAGGTCTGCTTTTCCCAACAGCTACAATCTCTTTGAGGCCAGATGTGTTTCAGAATTCAGAATTTTTCAGATTTTAGAAAGGTAATATAATGCATAAAGGGCCCTGATGGCACAAATGGTTAAATGCTTGGCTGCTGATCACAAGGTTGGCAGGTGGAGCCCACCCAGTGGCCGTGCGGGAGAAAGACCTGGTGATCTGCTCTATAAAGATGACAGTCAAGAAAACCCTAAGGGGTAGTTCTGCTCAGACACATGGGATTGCTCTGAGTTGGAATCGGCTTCATGGTACCTAACAACATAACAAAAACAATATAAAGCATATGCCATGGATAACGTAACACCCCCTAGCAGGGTCTAAGGCAGCACCCTGTAATCAAACACTTTAATTTTTCTGCAGGAAAGCATCTATATGTTGGGATAGATAAAGACCATAAATATTTTCACTTTTGTTCGAGTCAGGTCTTGCTGCTAAATGAGTTCACCACAACCGTATAAAAAAGCTTTTTGCTTCCCAAGCTTTCTGGAGCTTGGAATTGCCGATAAAGGTTTGTGAACCTGTGGTATGTGTTGCCAGGAGAGGCTATGCAAGCTGAGTTTTAAAGGAAGAATTGCCAAGTTCTTGGCTGGTCTTTGCCAAGTGGCAAAGGGAGTCTCAGGCTGCCTGGACACAGCTCGTTCCCAGGAACTGAGGCTCAGAGGGAGCCTCATGTTGTGGAGTACCACCAGGGCTGAGCCGGCCAGAGGACTTGAGGTGTGACTGACTGTGGCCAGGTGGCCCTGGGGTCTGGTATCGAGGAGGTCACGCACCAGTGATCACAGGCCCTGCTGAGGGCCCGGGAGGGCCTGGCCACAAGCAGGCTTCTCCAGAGCCATGGCCTGTCAGAGCTGCCGCAGCCTGAGCTCAAGAAGGTTTGGGGCGCTTTAGGCGGCCCCTGCAGTGTGGGGGTGAGGCAGCAGGGAGGCCAAAGGGATGGGGAGTTGGGGCTGAGGGAGAACCTGGATCTACACTCCAGGACTATGGGGGCCACCTGCCTGGGGTTGGGCATCTGAGGGATTTACACAGCCAGCAGTTGCCTGAGGAGCAACTCCTTGGGGTGAGGGACCTGGCTGAGGAGTACGGGACCACTGGGCGTGTGAAACCATGGCTCTGCCAAGGAACTTACAGGTTTCTTGGTAAGACTGTCCGTACAGTCCTGAAGAAGAAGTAAAAAGTGCCAGCCATGCAGAGCTGATGACGTAGTATCCACAAAGTGGGAGAAGACAAACAGGATGGTTAGTGTGGGATGTGGCTGGCAAGCAAGTAGGGCTTCCTGGAGGAGGCAGACAAGCATCTAGCATCCAGCTGTAGCTGGATAGGGCCTGAGGATCACCTTTCCCATTCCCTGCATTATCGAGTTAAGTATTGCAAATGGCAGTGGCTATAAAAGCTTCCACGTTCCTGGATGGCACAAATGGTTTGCACTCGACTACTAGCCTAAAGGTTGGCAGTTTGAATGTACTTGGCAGCACCGTGGCAGAAAGGCCTGGTGATCTGCCTCCACAAAGATTACAGCCAAGAAAAGCCTATTGAGCAGTTCTACTCTGCAACACCTGGGATCGCCATGAGTTGGAATTGACTCAATGGCAACGGGTGTGGATTTTTTTTTTTTTTTCTTTAATAAAAGGGTCCAGGGCATCGCTGAGGGCTTTTGGATGGGAGATCACAGGCAGGGGTTACAGTATGAAGAAAGGCACGAAGCCTGGAGTGAGTTAGACATGGTAGGAGGGTATGGAGGAGACTGACCTGACCTGGGTGGGAGAGCCTCTGGCTGGTGCTGAGTACAGGACAGCCGGTCATGGAAAGCTATTCTGGTTCCTCTCTAGAGGAGCCCGCTCTTCCTGAGGGACCCCCTACAACTCCACCTGTCCTCTGGGATGTCCTGGACCACTCTGCCTCTCCCTAGGCATAGCCGGGGGGTGGCTCCTTGACCAGGTTGGGAGGGTCCTGCTATCCTGGAGCTGAGGGAGGGGAGGGGATGTGGAGGGGGTGGGCCATCTCTGGGACCTAGCAGGAAGACAAATGGAACCTGCACCACCTGGCATCTCTGCCTAGAGCACCTGCAAAGAATGCAACCGTCCTCATCACTCAGTGATCACACAAGGCATCTCAGGGCCTGGCTCCTCCAGCCCACAGCCCAGCTGAGCCTGCCTGTCCATCGGGGAGTGGGTGGCCAGAGCCCAGGGAACACTCGAGAGCCTGCCAAGCCAGTCAGTTGGCCAACTTGCCATGGTTAAACAGCTAGGTCAAAGTCTCCCAGCCTGGGAGCCAGGGTCCCATGGTTGGGGTGGAACTGGGGGGAATGTTGTTGGCCACAGGGAGGCACAGCCTCAGCAACTGCTTGCCTTCCCTGCAGCCCTCACCTCTTGGGCCCCCCAGCTGCTCCTCCCGTGGGTTAGGGCCGGGCTTTTAACCCCAAAAAGCTGGAGAAGCTTGTCTTTAGGACTCCAGCCTACCTTTTCTCTGCCCCTCCCCACCTCTAGCTCCACACTCTTTCTCTCTTTTCACTGTCACACTGGTGTTGTATCGGACTCTCACACTTTAGTATAAATAGGCTGGCCACTTCCTGTCTTCTGGCTGAAAAGAGACTGAATTTCAGACCAGAGGAAAGTAGCCTTTTAAACAGAGGGTCTTTCCCTTCCTGAGGTCCCACCTCTAGGGCTGCCCAGGAGGTCAGAGAGTCCAGCCAGGAGTCTTTCTCTTTAAAACTTACTCATTCTGTGATCCCACCACCTCAGACATGTGCTGTGGTCGTGGCTGACTTTGCTTCCCTGAAGTGTTATGTTAAAACGGAAAGCAGAAACTTCCAGGCTTGATGGAAACAATCAGGAGGCCCAGGGCACAGTCGCAGCCCTGCCACTAAATCAGTAGGTCACCTTGGACAATAAAAGCTTACATGAACTCCCAGGGCACAGGCAGAGACAGACAGGTCTTCCTGCCTCCCTCTGCCCCAGCCTCTGAGATACCTGCCAGGAGCCACCAGGGCAAAACCCCCGGACTGAGTGATTGTCAGTGGTTCTCTAGCCCTGAAATATAACGATTCAAACAGCGGACATTCGGCCCCAGCCAGGGAGCTGGGGGTGGCATTTATAGTCACAGACTTGCAGAGCCGAGGGGTCCCTCTGCACGGGAGTGATGTTTGGGGACCTCCATTGCTCCCAATCCATGTATGCCAGCAACGAAGCCAAGTCTTTGTCTCCCCTCAGCTTCAGCTGAGCCTGAGCAGAGAGGGAGAGTGACAGGAGGGAGGGAGGGGGAAGCATTTCCTCCCCAGATGTTAAACCGCCACACTGTAAATACTCAAGATTGTCGAGATGCAAAGCATGCTGGGCTCAGCTCCTCATTTAGCACGAGGGAGTCCACGTCTCCTGTCTCCTGACGCCGCCCTTAGCGGGCAGCCCAGGGCTGTGAGACAGGAAGTGGAGCTCTTCTTGGAGAAACAAAGGCTACAGCGGGGCCAAACTCTTTTCTCTCTGAGCTGGGCTGGGGCGGTAGATGAGGCTCTGGGTGAACTACAGGGAGGTGGTACCAGCATCATTCCTCAGGGTGGGCTCATGGGATGCTGAGCTGGGGAGGATAGGAAGGCTGAATGCAGAAGAGGGTGGGGGGAGCCAGACAGGAAAGTAGTGAGTGGCCTTGTCCATTTCGGTCTTCTGTGGGTACACTTGGCTGATGCTCAAAGTCCTTTTAAAAGTATAAATGAACGAGTGAGGAAGTATAAGGAGGGGCTGGAGGGAGTATGAGTAAACGTGGGCAGCGGTAACCGTGAATTTGCCAGGCTGGTCAGTAAGGTGTGTCTTAGTCATCTAGTGCTGCTGTAACAGAACTATCACAAGTGGATGGCTTCAAAAAACAGAAATTTATTTGCTCAGAGCCTAGGAGGCTAGAAGTCCAAATTCGGGGCACCATCTCCCGGGGAAGGCTTTCTCTGTTAGCTCTGGGGGAAAGTCCTTGTCATCAATCTTCCCCTGGTCTAGGAGCTTGTCAGCCCAGGGACCCCAGGTCCAAAGGATGTGCTCCCGTCCTGGTTCTTAATTCTTGTTGGCATGAGATCCCTCTCCTCTCTGCGTGCTTCTCTCTTTTATATCTCAAAAAAGATTGACTCAAGATACAACCTAATCCTGTAGATTGAGTCCTGCCTCATTAACATAACTGGCTCTAATTCTGCCTCATTAACCTCAGAGAGGTTAGGATTTACAACACTTAGAGTAATCAGATCACAAAACGGTGGACAACCACCTAATATTGCCTAGCTAAGTTGACACAGATTTTAGGGGGACACAATTCAATCCATAACAAGGTGTCTTCATGGAGGAGGTGAGAGGTGACAATGAGTCCTATAGAGGGGAAAGGAGCCTGAGATGGATTGGAGGATGGTTGCTCAGCAGAATAAGCCTTGCGGTTCCTCAGAGTGCTCCGGGGGGAGGAGGAGAGAAGTCTGGGGCAGGTGTTCAGGGTGTCCCCCTCTCTGAAGAAAGACCACCAAGTGCCATGGTGCCCTCTTCTCTTGGGCCAGGGGCTGCCCTGGCTGAACTTGCTCTTGCTGGGAGGAGGTGGGTAGTGGAGAGCCTGGGAGGGTGGGGAGTGTGTGTGTGTGTGTGTGTGTGTGTGTGTGTGTGTGTGAGTAGGGGGGCTTAGTAGGGGCTGGGAGGGGGGACTGAGATGTTGAGATGAAAGCACAAAGGCGGCACTTACCATGCAAATGGCCCTGCAGCGGAAGGCTGTTATCAGCAGCATCTAATAGGGCTTTGCAGGGCCAACAATCCAGGCAGGGCAAGGCTTTCCTGGTTCCCAGGCAGCGGCCTGTGGTTGGCATGGGCCGTGGTACCAGGCACAGATCCTGGCCCCTCCAGCTAAAGGCTCAGACATGCTGGCATTACTTGGTGCCTTGGGAACCACTAGCCTTGTCCCAGGTAGCCACCCACATCCTGGGGGCAGCCTCTGCTGGAACCATCAGAACTTCTGGAGCAGAAACAAGGAGGGGAGTGGATGTGGAAGCGCAGAACCTGGGGCCCCCCTCAGGTGATAAGAAATGCTCTACACCTGTGCCGTCCTCCCCAGCCAGCCTGCAGTGCTCCTGGAGTGCTCCGTCCTGCCTCTTCCCACCCCCAGGCCTCCCACTGCAGGCAGGACAGGACTGGCCAAGGCCAAGATCTCACCCAGACGGTGCTCGGAGTTTGGACCCGGCTTTCCGCACAGCTATGGATTGTTCTTCTGGGAGCCAGGCTGGTTGAATCCTCTTCCCTCCTTCCCCTGCTCCCTGGATCCCCTGGAGAGTTTGGAGTTCTCCTGAATCCAACCGTGTTCCCACCAGACTGAGCTCCTTGAAGGCAGGACTGTTTCCCCAGCACCCAGCACAGCATAGGGCACACAGTAGGTGCTCAACAATGAAACACTTATATGAAACTTACTATGTGCCAGGCACCATTCTAATATCTTTACAAATATCAACTCATTTAATCATCACAACCCTGTGAGGCAGGTACTGTTTTACCCGCACTGTCTAGATGAGGCACAGAGACGTGAAGTACCCTACCCAAGCAATACAACTAGTCCGAGGTGGAGGCGGGGTATGAACCCAGGCAGTCTGCCTCCCCTCATACTCTGCCCCCAAGACAATGTGGGTGATTGAACGGAACACACTCGGGGGGTGAGTGGAGGTCTCCAGGGTCCCAGAGGCCAGAACAGCCTTGGGGGCCTGAGGTCCATGGGTCCCCATGCTCCAGCAGGAGTGGGTGATTGTTCAAGGGTGTGCTCTATTTCTTCTCAGGGGTGTGAGGGTCCCCAGGGTCCTGCTGACTGTAGACCAAAGCAGCCTCCTTCGAGGCTTTCTCCAAAGCCTGGGAGAGCCTTCTGCTTTTTTCAAGGTCACCCCAGTGGGGCAGCTTTGGCCAAAACTTTAGATGGTGTCAGTGCCAGAGAGTGTAAAAGGAGGCAGGGTCAGGAAGGGTTAGGAGTGGCCACAGGCGATCGGGGTGGGGGACGCATGATATGAAATCCTGAGGGGCACTTGGATTTTTTCACTCTGTGGGAGTCAGCGTACCTGGGCCAGAGGAGTAGTGCCTTGGGGTGTTCTGGGACAAAGCAGGAGGCATCTCATTGTGTGTGAAGGTGGGGGCTTCTGGTTTTATTATCAACGTAACCCCAAGGGCCATGGTGTGAGGGTGCAGAGAGCAGAAGGCATGGGCTGGGACAAGGACGGGAGGAGGCCAGAGCTGGTCACAGGGGGTGGTTACTTTCCTAATGGAGAAAGAGAGGCCGGAAGTCAGCCTGCTGGACCAAAGTAGGTGCAACCCAGTGGGGCAGGGGCGGGGGGGGGGGTCGTGGTGGTCCCATGCGGCTCAGAAGCACATGAGTCAGGCATCAGCCAGAAGGAGCCCTTGTCCCCAGACCAGAAGAGCAATTAGCAAGTTTGCAAATTACCCCTCCTCTGCTCTTCTCATCAGAACGCTGATTACTTGTTTGGCTAAGAGCATGGGACCTGACCACAGGGCAGTGTCTTCATTAAAACCTCAAATTTTGTCTGAATTCCTGAGACCACTGAAGCTCACTTGATCTTCTCTGGCTGTACATCTTACACCCATGGGCTCAGCTAACATGAGGGTTATCCAGATTGACAGAGGGAGGCTGGCGGGTGGGGTTCTCAGGTCTGGGAGCCAGACCGTGTCTTCCTTGAGGGGAGGGAATCATGTCCACTGGGCCCAGAATAGGCTTGAAACTGCAACACCCAGAATTCTGGGGTCTAGGAGGAAACCTTTCCCAGCAGATGCCATGGGGTGAGCAGGCGTGGGTGGAGCCCCCAGCACGGTTTAAGGAAATAGGTTGAGCCATGTTCTACATTTGATGCCATGGTGCTATGCTATTTCTTCAAAAGAAACATGATCACAAACCACAATGTTGTTGTTGTTGGGTGCTGTTCAGTTGATTCCAACCCATAGTGACCCCATGTGACAGAGAAGAACTGCTCCATAGGGTTTTCTTGGCTATAATTTTTATGGGAGCAGACCGCCGGGTCTTTCTCCCAGGGAGCCACTAGGTGGGTTTGAACCTCCAACCTTTCAATTAGCAGCTGAGCACTTAACCATTGTACCACCAGGGCTCCTTAACCTGCAAAACAGAAAATAAATGCAAGGGAAACGGGGTCTTAGAAGGTCTCCCACTCTGTCCTCCTGGGCCATGCCAGACAGCTTCCTTTGAGAGCAGCCCTGGGCGGACCAGGGCCCATGTGGCCTGAGGTCCCTGTGCGGTTGGCTGCCTTTCCTGACCATTAATCGCTACTAAGTGTCATTACCGCTAATAAAATTAACCGACTTTATACTGGACTCCTGGAGCCATCAATCACAAGGTCTATTACATGAAATTAAAAACACAGGTGCCTGTTGACGGGTGAAAGGGTGTTTGCTGAGCCCGGCTCTCAAGTGCAGCCTAGGTAAGTCTTGTGCTCCACAATCAACAACAGGTTGTGAGTGAGGCTACACCCTTAGTCAGACAAACCAACCACCAGCCTTTATACTGTAGGGGTGTCTCCGGCAAGAACACAGCTGGGCCTCAGGAACACTTGGGGACCAGGGCCTTAAAAACTCCCCAAACTCTCTTTCCCGCTCTCACCTCTGCTTCTCTCTATGTATTTGTTTCATTCTTTTTCTCTCTCTTTGGGCCAGCTTCATCTGTCTATCCAGACTCAGCCTCCCAGAGAGAGAAAAAGAGGGCAAGTGACTATTTTCTCTTCATTCAAATTCCAGATTCCCAGAGAAAGAACCAATTGGCCTTGCTTGGGTCACGTGATCATTATTGGTCCAATCAACAGGCCAGAGCAACAAGGTCATGTGGTATAAAATGGCCACCAGGGGCCACACAGCAACTATGTAGACAGAAGGAAGGGGTGGGCAACCCAACCTCTTAGGTGTCCACAGCAGTAATTTAAAGGACTTAGCAGTAAGCCCTCAAAAAGTGGTAGCTATAACAATGTTATTGTTAGCTGCTGTCCCCATGCTGTGCCATCCCCATGATTGGTTGGAGATTGGACCATTATGTTCCATAGTTTTCGCTGGCTGATTTTCAGAAATAGATTGCCAGGCCTTTCTGTCTAGTCTGTCTTAGTCTGGAAGCTCCGTGGAAATCTGTGAAGCATCATAGCAAAACACAAGCCTCCACTGCCAGACGGGTGGTGGCTGCACATGAGGTTCAACTGGCCAGAAATTGAATCCAGGTCATAGTATATATATTATGTAATATATAATATAGCTATATTGTTGTTGCGTGCCATCGAGATGATTCCAACTCATAGCAAGCCTATATGACAGAGAAGAACTGCCCGGTAGGATTTCCTAGGCTATAATCTTTACAGAAGCAGATTCCCAGGTCTTTTCTCCTGCAAAGCAGCAATAGTTATTATCCTTAAAATGGCATTTGAGAACAGGTCTTGAAGGATGTGCAACTCCACCAACCAAATTCCCATCATTCCTTGCTCGTTCTCCCATCTGACAATCAATTGCTGTAAGAGATTCCTGAAGCATAGGAACTGTGTGAGCAGAAGTTGCCCCTCACACCAGCCCCTGGTGTAAAAAGGGGTCTTTGAAGGGGCTAGATGGCTGCTTCCCGCTTTGCTCCCTGTAGCCCCCAGCCACCCTCCACACTGGAAACCTGTCCAGGTAGGGGCTTCTCAGCTTGAGTTGACATTGGATTCTGCTCAGAACCTGCCAAGTGTCAAGCTGTAAGGATTTCCTGCCAGGCTACAGGGAGGGGCTTAGGTGTCGACCTGGTGGACTGGAAATTTACCCATTTGCCCCCAGATTAATGATTAACGGGCCCCTGCCCTCACCCTGTCTGGGAGAGGAGCCCAGGGCCAAGCTGGGCCAAGAGAAGCCCGATAGCATCTGTCTCTGCTCCGAGGTTTCGGAGATATGCTCCACACTGTGTTGGCTGCGCCTGATGGATTTGGAATCTGTGGGCACTTTCTGGGGGCACCTGGGGCTTGGCCAGGACCCACACTCTCTGGTGAGGCTTCCTGCTCCTGGGGCAGACAGAGAGGGGGTGGCATCCAGCCAGATGGCCTGGCTGAGGCAGGTAGTTCCAAAGAGAGAGCCATGTCCTTGGTTCAGTGGTACGTGGGCTTCTCTGACCATTCAGGGCTTGGCCACTGGGTTGGTGGAACATGAGCAGGAGTGACAAGTGCTACATCCAAGCCAGAGCTCTAAGAGTCATCGCCCGGTCCCATAGTTGCTCTTTTCCCCTGGCCAAGAGGCCGACATGTCCCAGAAAAGGACTGCTCCCTCCTGCTGGGGTTCCAGAATGATGTATACTCCACCAAGACTGAGGGGCACCAGGGCAGGTGGGGCAGCAAACATTTTGAACTAGTAGAACCGTCTCGCAGAGGACTTCTGGGAAGAGGGAAAGCAAGCTCTAATTCTCATCTCACCTTGCTGCTGATTTGTTGCATGACTTGGGTCAGTCACTGCCTCCTCATAGAACCTTTGTTTCCTCATCCAGACAAAAAGGGAGACTGCCAAGGTTAGAGAGTAAAACATCTTGCAAGAGAAAAGAATTTTGAGACACTCCAGCTAGCAGGGAGGTAAACCTAAATGTCTCAGGCACTGTGTGGTTAGTACTTTTCATATGATCCTCCCAGCAACCCTAGGAGGTAGACAGGATCACTCCACTCTCCAGAGGAGAAAACCAAGGCTTCAAGGTTTCACAGTTAGGAAGTGGCAGAATAAGGCTTAGAACTTGGGCAGCCTGACTCCAGAATCCACAGAACTTGAACAGAGTAACAAGAAGCCTGGGGCTGATGGTCTGATGGAAATTTAGCTCCTTCACCTTCATCCATCCATCCATCTTTCCTTCCTTCCTTCTTTCCTTCCATCTATTCATTCGTCTATTCATCCATTCATCCAGATATTCCCCAAGCATCTCCTTTGTACCTGGCACCAAGTGGCCAGATCCATCTAGGAAATATGGAAACAAGTCAGGTTAGATGGATTACTTGGATGGCAACATAATGTAAGGGAAAGAGGAGGGTAGAGAGGTCTCAGAGACCTTGACTGGGTGCCTACTCAACATCTACATCCTCCCTGCCTGCCCTCTTTTTGGAGTGTGGTCTCCTCTCTAGGCAGTGGCCAGTACTATGTGTAGTAGTTCCTAAATTTCCCCAATCATAGAAGCCACCCAGGGAGCTTGGTTAACATGCAAATTCCAAGGCCCCACCACAGACCAATGGAATCAGAATTATCAAACGTAGCTCCTGGGAATCTATATGTTTAATAAGCATCCCAGATGATTTTCTCATTGGCAAGTTTGGAAAATAGAGTGGGTAGACGGAGCAGATACTTTGGAATCTGGAAAACTTGGGTTTGAGGTTCTGCACTAGCCCTTGTTACAGGCATCTTGGTTTCCTACTCTGTAAGATGGACCCGGATGGGGTCCCAGGGGCCAGCCTGCCAACCAGAAGAGCAATAAGTAAAGCCCCTGAGAACACCCTGATCCTCACACCTGCCCCAGGTCCTCAGGGGCTGTCATCCTTGTCCTCCCCCGTCACGACCCCCGTGCTCACTCGCCTCCCCTTCTCTCGCCCTCTCCAGCTTGACCGGGCGGGAGGTCCTGACGCCCTTTCCAGGGCTGGGCACTGCGGCAGCCCCCGCGCAGGGTGGGGCCCACCTGAAGCAGTGTGACCTGCTGAAGCTTTCCCGCCGACAGAAGCAGATGTGCCGGCGTGAGCCAGGCCTGGCCGAGACCCTGCGGGATGCTGCGCATCTCGGCCTGCTTGAGTGCCAGTTCCAGTTCCGGCACGAGCGCTGGAACTGCAGCCTGGAGGGGAGGAGCGGCCTGCTCAAGAGAGGTAAGGTAGGGGCTCAGAAGGAGGCTCCCCCTTCCTGCCCCACTGGCCCCCACACCCAGGCCACGCCACCCTTGCCAACCCCGCCCAGTCCTCGGAAATGCCGTGGTCCAACTGGCTCACACGTTGACTTGTATTCGAGATACCTGATTTGGTCCCAGCTTTGGCCCCACCAGGTGCCTAAATCACTTCTCTTTGCGTCTTAGCGTCCTTAACCCTGACCTGCCGCCCTTTGGGACTCTGGGAATACACTCCATAGGGAATTTGAAAGCCCCCCATTTCAAGTCTCAATTTTAATTAAAATTCTTGATTTTAATGTTAATAATTTTCCATTTGAACATTTAATTTTCAATTTCAGTTTTTCTTCTTAAAAATAATTTATTTTATGTTTTGTTGTTCTTGAAAATAAACACAGCAGAACACATAACAATTCAACAGTTTCTGCAGGTACAATCCAGTGACACTGATCACATTCTTCAAGTTGTGTAACCATTCTCACCCTCCTTTTCCAAATTGTTCCTTCCCCATTAACATAAACTCATTGTTCCCTAAGCTTCCTATCTAACCTTTCAAGTTGCTGTTGCCAATTTGATTCCATGTAGATAGCCCTTCACAATTTCAATTTTCAATTTTAAGGAGTGGGTGAGAGGGATGTCCATCCCCAGGGCTTACCATGGTGTCCCCTCCTTGGCTCGAGGCTGTTACTGCCCTCTGAGCCTACTCCCTTCCTTCCCTCCTGCCTCCGGGTGCCTGCACACAGGTTTCAAGGAGACAGCCTTCCTGTACGCGGTGTCCTCGGCTGCTCTCACGCACGCGCTGGCCCGGGCCTGCAGCGCTGGGCGCATGGAGCGCTGCACCTGTGACGACTCCCCGGGCCTGGAGAGCCGGCAGGCCTGGCAGTGGGGCGTGTGCGGCGACAACCTCAAGTACAGCACCAAGTTCCTGAGCAACTTCCTGGGGCCCAAGCGAGGAAGCAAGGACCTGCGGGCACGAGCAGATGCCCACAACACCCATGTGGGCATCAAAGTGAGCACAATCTCATCCTGGGCTGCCCAAAGCACCTTCCTCAGCCAGGGTGCCAAGCTGGGGAGCAGGGTGTATAGCAGGCCAGCAGCCCCCTACACACACACGCACACACACGCACACTGAGCCATCCCGGGATGAACGTCTTTTCTTTGACAAACATTCCCTGGGCGTCTATTCTGGACAAATACCAGGAGCCAGGAATCTGGTGGAAGAAAGGAAGGGACCTGAGCATCATTGGTGGCTGGGCAGCAGGTGGGAGCCAGGCTCAGAGCTGGGCCTTGGTGAGATGGGAGTATGTTCGGAGAGGGGCCTCCATTTCTGAAGACTGGTTCTCCCGGCGGTACTAGAAGCCAACATGGTTTGAAAACCTTGATCTTGTACAACCTCCATCCTTCTTCCATTTTATGGAGGAGGGCAAGAGAGCAAAGGGTCTTGGTTGAAGTCACACAGTAGTGAGAGAACTGAAGTGTAGCAAGTGTCCAGTGCTGGGGAGGTGGAAGGCTGGGAAAGGCTGGTCATTAGAGAATTCTGCATTCTGCGTCTCATGTCTGAGGTGGACCAGGGCTGCTGGGTTCAGTTGTGCAAGTTGCAGACCCCACAAGAACTCTGGGCCAAGGGGAGGAGTGGGGGCTGAGATCCAGTCCAAATTCCTCTCACCAAGGCATGACGCTGGCACAGGGCTGCCACTGCCCAGACTTAGTTGTTGTTATTAAGTGCCATTGAGTCACTTTTCGACTCATACCAACTCCATGTGACAGAGCAGAACTGCTCCGTAGGGTTTTCTTGGCTGTAATCTTTACGGGAGCAGATCACCAGGTCTTTCTCTCACAGAGCCAGTGGGTGGGTTTGAACTGCCTACCTTCTGGTTAGCAGCCAAGTGCCACCAGGGCTCCTGCTGCCCAGACCAAGGGGAGCCTTTTACAAGTTTGCACAAATGTGCTACATGGGCTGGCTTTGGTCCTATTTGCCCTTCATGTCTCTTTCCCATCCTCCTGCCACTCCCCTGAGAGAGGTGGTACTTTGGAACAGGCTCCAGGCCCTCAGACTGCGGTCCCCAGGCCTCTGACCTCCCCTTCCCTCCTCTCTGCCCCTGCAGGCTGTGAAGAGTGGCCTCAGGACTACATGTAAGTGTCACGGCGTGTCGGGCTCCTGTGCTGTGCGCACCTGCTGGAAGCAGCTCTCCCCGTTCCGTGAGACAGGCCAGGTGCTGAAGCTGCGCTATGACTCTGCTGTCAAGGTAGCCAGTGCCACCAATGAGGCCCTGGGCCACCTGGAGGTTTGGGCACCCACCAAGCCAGGCAGCCCTGCCAAAGGCCTGGTGCCCCGGTCTGGGGACCTGGTCTACATGGAGGATTCACCCAGCTTCTGCCGGCCCAGCAAGTACTCGCCAGGCACAGCAGGCAGAGTGTGCTCCCGGGAAGCCAGCTGCAGCAGTCTCTGTTGTGGCCGCGGCTATGACACCCAGAGCCGCCTGGTGGCCTTCTCCTGCCACTGCCAGGTGCAGTGGTGCTGCTACGTGGAGTGCCAGCAGTGTGTGCAGGAGGAGCTCGTGTACACCTGCAAGCACTAGGCCTGTGGCCCAGTGTGCCAGCCGGGCACTGCCAGGGCCTCCCGCTGCGCCCTTCCACCTGTGAGGCCACCCAGCTGTCCGGCCGGCCCCTCCGGGCAGGTACACACAGTGTGTGCATGCACACACTGATGTCCATGCCACTGCACACACGTGTGCAACTCACCACACCTCTCTCTGCTGCCCCTTGGCCAGCATTTTCTCTCCCTTAACACTCAGCAAAGAGAAGTGGGGACCCCACCTCAGAACCCCAGGGTCTCCAGCCTTATTGAGAACTTGGAACGGGAGGGCAGAGTGGGCACAGATGTGGCGGGAAACAAGGGAGACAAAGAGAAGGGCAGGACTGTGGCCTTGGAGGGGAGGGAGGGCATATCCACCATCTTGATCCTTCGGATGGATGGTCCGGAGTCAGCAGGATGCTGGGAGGTGAGCTCCTGGGCCAGGAACACAAATGCAGGCAGAGTCTGGCTGGGCCCACGGCAGTGAGCCCACAGGGGCCATGCCCCTTCATTCCCCTGGGGGCTTTGCCAGGCTAGAGATGGGGAGGAAGGCCAGGTGGTAGGAGGTGCTTGTCTGGAGAAAGGAAAGTTTTCTGGGCTTGAGTGGACCAAGTCAGATAATGTGCCCTGGAGCCCTGCGTCCTCAATTTGGCTTTAAAAAATCCCTGTGCTGAGGCCCCATGTTTGTCTGAGAGCTGCAGTATCCACACCACCCAGGCCCTGTTCCTGAACAGCACTAGTGGAGCTAAGATAGGTAGGGAGAGGCAGTCTCAAAGGTGGGATTCAGCCCTGGCACCCAAGGTTGCATAGGGAGACAGTGACCCCTCTTCCTTTTCCCCAGTGGCCAGAGGAACCTTTAATTCCAGCCTGGAAGAGGGTGACTCAGGGCCCTAGTGCCAGGGAGGGACTGGCGAGCTTGGCCTCTCACCCTCCTAGTGAGCCTGCTTCAGTCAACGCCCTGTGGCTGGGGTCTCGCTGGGTGGTGAGCCCCAGCACCAGCTGATGTTCATGATATAGAACAGTTGCTTCATGAGTTATGATTCTGCTTACATTTCCGCTCTGATGGCTATGGAGCTAATTAAGCCTTTGGCCCCCGCTGGAGTCTTTGCTAAGCCTGGCTCCTTAGTGGCCCCTTCATTGACGGGTGGCCCCTCACTTTGCTCTCACTTGGGCTCTTCCCTGAGGAATGGAAGTGAATTTGCCAATATCCTCTGATCCTGTGGACGTTTCCAGGGTCCCCTACCAAGACTCTCGTACAGGAGGAGGAGTAAGAAACCGGCACGCACACCCAGGCCTGCCCCCCACACGCACATGCACGCACGCACGCACCCCCCTTGGGCCTTGCCAAGCTGAGGTTCCCACCTAGCAGCACACACCTCTCCGCTCAGATGAAGACTTCGCAAGGGTCATTTTGCTGGAGGCTGCATGCTTCCCCAGAGCAAGGCCCTGTGCCAGCCAGGAGGAAGTGACTTCCTTCTGGAAGCCCTTGGCTGCTCTGCTGGCCCTGCCGCGCCTCTCTGTCAGCTTCCTTTCTCCTTGAACCCAAAGTTGCTGACCCTTTGCTGGAACAGGAAACTTCAGAATCAGCCGAATGCTGGCCCCTGGGCAAACTCCCTAGGACCTCAGAGGGCGAGGAGAAGCTGGATCAGGGCAGCCTGCAGGGTGCTGGAAGGATCTTTGTTTGCAGAGCCTCTGACGAGAAGCCAAACTGACCTTGAGACCCCCTCCCTGGACTGAATTTGCTGACCGGAGCAGCTGACCTGCCGCTTGGCAGGAAGAGAAAAAAGGGGTAGGGGGCCAGTTTTTGAGTTTCTTCCACTCCCCCACCATGTGGAGACCACTGCCATCCTGGCCCATCTTGCTTTCTGAGACCCCAGCTCCGCATCCACCCTGCTCAGCACTGGACACAAGGCGGCAGAGGCCTCCCTGGCCTGGGAGTGATTGGGGCTAGAGTGCCCTGATCTGCCAGCATGCCATTTGCATCCCGACTCCACACACGGGGAGGACAAAGGGCAGACTCTGAGGGACCAAAGCCACACATTAACACTGAGGACCTGGACAGTGGTGCAGGTGCTCGCTCTGAGGACACCTTGAGCTTGTGGGGTCCTCTCTGTCCAGCCCTCTTCCATCCTTGCTCCAAACTCTCTTCCTTTTCCAGTCACCCCTAAAGGTCCACCTCAGCCCTGCTGGGGTCCCTCGGGGCCAGTGACCACCGACCCCTCATTCTACAGCTTTAAGGGAAATGCTCACAGGGTATTTTTGTCTACCTCACATATCTAGTTTTTAGGGCAAAAGAGAATAATTTATATAGCTAAGATATATGAGAAAATATTTATGTTATTTATATAGTTTTCTCTATTCTGTGGGCAGCACAGGTGGGGTTTGTGGTTCTGCCAGAGGCTGTCTCTATGGGGAGATACAGCCTGACCTGACCAGGCCATGACTGAGCTGGATGCCAGGTGGCTGGGGAAGACGTCATGTGGGCCCCTGTGTCCTGAGACCAGGTCTGTCTTGGAGCCGCTGAGTGCCATCCCCTCTGTGCCTGAGTCCTGGTGGTCATGATCCGGACCCTCCCTGTGAAATCTTTGTAAATTCTCTGCCCTTCTGGGTCCCAGGCCCCTTCTGCTCTGGCAAAACCCTCTTGCTCATAATAATAATGACAACAAGGATGACCATACCTTGCATTTGTAAAGCACTTTTGATTTCCAGAAACACCTTTATCCCTTTCATCTCATTTGATTTTCCCAGTACCCCTGTGTGGTAGGTGGGACCACACTCTTGTGCCCATTTTACAGATGAGGCCCAGAGAGGTGGAGGGCTGTGCTCAAAGTCACAGTTAAGAAGTTTGTTCAATGAAAATTGACTGACCATCTACACACGCCAGGCACTCAGCAGCCTCGTCCAGGGGCTTAGGGCCAGGAGATATTCTGGACCCCACTCCCCAGCCTGGCTCTGACTTGCCCTAAGCCCAGGAATCCCAAACCCTGGATGCTACCTGAGCCCAGGATCCCAGAGAGTGGCTGCTTCCCTGGCTGTGAGTGACCCTGGCCTTTTGGATCTGGGCGGCACATTGGCCTTTTCTCCATGAGGAGGCCCGTGTCTCCGGGGCTGGGGCTGCTGGAGAGACCTAGAGAGTAGAGGACCCAGTGTGAGGCCACCCAGGGGCTCAGCCATCGGGCCCTCGCTCCTGCTCACGCTGCCAAGAGCACTGGGCAACATCACAAGACTCTTCCCAGGTGATAGATGTGGTTTGCTGGCTCTCATTTGTGGGTTTTTTTTTTTTTTTTTTTTTTTTCCCAAAAAGGAATTGCTTTCTACTGGAATTCCAGCTTCTCTTTTAAACTCAGCTGTGCTGGCCTGCATTCCCACCTGGCCTCAGTCAGCTTGAGGGAGGGCACCCTTTCAGACAGGACACGTGGGGGCTCCCCAGTCTGCCAAGAGCCACCCACCCCGTCCACCGCACTCATGGATTCACCTGCCTGCCTCTCATAGGCATGTCAGTCCATCCCGGGTCTAGACAAGCCCAGCTTTCCTGGTGTCCTCCATTGCCTGGTGTCCTCCATTGCCTGGCAGATAGACTGACAGATGCACAGACATGTGTCAACCTTTGAGATTATTTCTTGCTCTCCAAAGCTTCCTTTCTCAACAACCATAAATTCTAAAATGCTTTTTTGTCTCAGCAAATTTTTGTAAGACAGTGGGTACCTTTTATAACCATTCATTCAATCAGTACATATTTAGAGAGCCCTTCCTAAGTGCCAGACTGCACCCTGGGTGCTGGGGTACAGCGGTGAGCACGACCAAGTCCCTGCCCTGGGAGGGCTGACATTCTACTGGGGAAGAGAGACAATGAACCAATAAACCACATGTCAGCTATTCGTGCCTACTTCGTCTCTTTATTGCAATAACCCTGCACGTCGGACACACTCACCCCCATTTTATAGTTAAGGAAATGGAGGTGGTGAGATGGGAAGGCTCGTGAGTGCCACTAGCGAGCAGTGATGGCAGGATTTGAACACAGATCTGCCGGCCTCGGAAGCATGAGTTCTTTCCTCTCTGTGCTGCTGCCTCCCCACGGATGGATGGCGGCAATGGATCACCCCATATTATGTGTTCTGGGTAAACTGAGGCCTAGAGAAGTGACCCACCCAAGGTTACACAACGGGTCAGTGGGCAGAGCAGGCCTGAGCCTGGGTGCACCCTGGAGTTGATCAGTTTATCTAGGGCCCTCATGCCGTGGCCAGCAATGTGAGCTAAGTTGGGGCAGGATACAGCAAGGGGTAACCTTCAAGGACTCACGGTCCAATAGGAGAAATGACAGGCACTGCCATGCAAGGGTTTGAGTCATTTACACGTTGTCCCCAGAGTCTCTTCTCTGGCCACATTGCCTTGCCAGCATGCTTGGGGAAGTGCACGTCCTCAACAAGCTGCTCTGACCAGGAGGAGGACCCTCTCTGAGCAAAGGGCAGCACCAGAGTGCTGGGTGTCCCTGCTGGGGTCCACACTGACTAACTCCAGGGTCCCCAGGCAGAAGAGGGGGAAGCCCCACTTCCCTTTTATTTCCCACCCTTTACTTCACTCCAGCCCTCACCTGGGGTTCCTTTGTGTAACTACTCGTCCACCTATGGTGTGCCAGGCACGTGACAGGGTGCCATGGTGAAAAGACCCAGTCACCTACATTTTCATCTGCGTCCCCATGCTAAGGTGTTCCTTCTGCTCAGAGTTCCTGGGCCTGGAACCCAGCTAGTCCTGAGCAATGGCAGATCCTTGGTGAAAGAGCCACACAGAAGCAGGCTCCAGGTTACCCTGGGCTTCCTTACCTGTATTCTCACTTGAGCCTCACGAGGTGGACCCCATTGTTCCCCACTTACAGATCGGGAAGCTGAGGTGCAGATGGTTAAGTGACCACTGAAGGCCACAGAGCTAACAAGCAGATTCAGGTCTTTTGCCTTCAAACCTTATGTTCTTTCCACTCCATATGCCTTCAGCCTTTCCCCACCCACATCTAAGCCTTTCCCTGCTTCTGCCCATAACCAGTTCCCAAACAGGCCCTCAGGCCTCTCCACCTTTAGGTGCTTGATGTTCACCACTCTCCCTTGTTGAGTGAGGGACCAGGGCTTGTTGAGACAATCACTAAGTGGGTACTCACCTGTGGTATTCCCGCCTCCTCCCTTTAAAAACATTTAGCCACATTTGCTCTCTCTCTCTCTTCATATATTCATATTTATTTTGTTAAACCATTTATGAGAACATTGCAGACACCAGGCCACTTCACCTTTAAACACTTTATCACATACTCCTAAGAACAAGAACATTCTCCAACAGCAGCACAAGGCCATCATCACATCCAAGAGATTTAACAGTTGCACAATATTATCTACTACATAGTCCGTATTCCAGTTTCCTCATTTGTCCCTCATAATGTTCTTTATAACTTCTTTTCCTGATCCAAGATCCACTCAAGATTCAGACATTGCATTTTGTGGTCATATCTCTTTTGTCTCCTATAATCTAGAATAGTCTTCCTGCCTTTTTCGCTTTCATGACATTGATATTTTGTAGAGTCCAGGCTAGATTATCTTGTAGAATGTCTCTCAGTTTGAGATTTGTCTGATAGTTTCCTTATGATTAGATTCAGGTTAAACATTTTGGCAAGCAGACTGCTTGAGTGATGTGGGTCCTTCTTGGTGCATGGCATCAGGAGCCACAGGAGGTTGGTTGGTCCTGAAATTGGTGATCTTGAGCTTCATCACTTGGTGGAGGTGGAGTCCACTAGATCTCGCCAATGGAAAGGCACCCTTTCCCTTTGTGATTCATAACTTATCTGCAGGGTGATGTTTTGAGACTGTGGGAATATCCTGCTGCCCAACAACATTTTATCCAATATTTTCAGCATCCATTGGTGATCTTTGCCCAAATCAATTACTACATTGGTGATTGCAAAACGGTGATTTTCTAATTCCATCACTCCTTGTTGATTTATTAGTTGGCCTTATGTAAAGAAGAGCTTTCCCTTCTCCCTTGCCCCCATGGTATGCCTTTTAATCTTCACAATCACCCTTCAGGGTAGGAATTATCATCCCCATATTACAGATGAGGAAACTGAGGTTCAAGGAGCTTAAATTATTTGTCTAGTAGCAGAGCTGGGGTTCAAACTCAGGCCTTTTTGACACCTAAGCTCTCACCCACTGCCATTTGGAATCTTCTCAAATTCCTGGGTTTCTTCTCTGATGACTTAGTTCTGAGCAGGGAGTGAGAAGCTGTATCCTCTCCCAGTGGAATTCCTGTAGCTGGTGGGGAAGGCATTTCAAGCAGCAGTGGTGGGGCGGGGAAGGGAGACTTCCTCTCTTGAAATCGTGAGACAGCCTTGCTCCTGCCCACCCCACACCTTTCTAGAGACTCAAACTGCCAGAATATGTGAGCTGCCCACCACCTGCCCACTTCTTTCTAACCCACCTGTTCCTGAACCAAAACTTAGGAAAACGTTGTCTCTCTTCTCACTGGCCCCAAGCCTGCCTCCCCTATCTTTGCTCTGGTCCTTGCTGTGTGGAGCATGATTCTGGCGACCCCAAGTCCTAGAGCTGCTGAAATTGGCCCAAGGTCAATTGCTCTGCCTCAATGACTCCTAAATATATGTGGAATGATCTCCCCCCATGTCTAATTTCCAACTAGGGAAATATGATCACTGTCTAACCAACAAGAATAGCCTCCCCAGTTCCCGTTCTAGAAGAAAGGCTGTAAAAGACCAGAGAGATGGCCTGTAAGTGAGGTGCGGGACATTCTGGAGGTAGAACGGTGGGGATGGGATCCTCTACTTATCTCCCCACTTCCCTTTTGTGTCCTTTTACTGCACTCTGCCTCTCACCTAGAGTTCCTTTGTGTAACTGCTCATTCAGCAAACACTGACTGACCACACCTGACAGGGTGCTATGACAACAAGACCCAGGCTTGGCCTTCAGGAAGGTCACAGTCTAGTTGAGGAGGAAGACAAGGAAAGAGATTCCTAGAATGCAGGTGTTAAGGTCTATGAGAGACGCCACTGCACGAGCCCTTACTCTACTCTGGGCACTCCCTTGCTGAGCTGGTTCCTCATATGGTCTGGTTTCATCACTATAGCAGCCTTAGTCATACACATAACTATGATCCCCATTTTATAGATGAGGAAACTAAAGCTCAGAGAGGTTACTACCATAGCCAAGGTCCCACATCAATAGCAGGACTGGAAATTACCCTATCCTTAGCTGTCTGTTCCCCAGAAGTGCAGGGCATGGCTTGTGCAAAGGCCTGGGGACTAGAGTTGTTGTCAGCTACCCTCAAGTTGGCCCTAATTTATGGCAACCCCAGGCACAAGCAATGAAACACTGCTCGGTCCTGTACCACCTCTAAGACTGGTTGTGGATCAGACCATTGTAATCCACAGGGTTTTCATTGGCTGATTTTTGGATGTAGATCACCAGGCCTTTCTTCCCAGTCCATCCTAGTCTGGAAGCCCCACTGAAACCTGTTCAGCATCATAGCAACACACAGGCCTCCACTGGCCAATGGGCGGTGGCTGTGTATGAGGTGCATTGGGTGGGAATTGAACCCGGGGCTCCTGCACGGAAGGTGAGAATTCTATCACTGAACCAGCACTGCCTGGGGGACTACAGAGCTGGGAGCATCGGGGACTGCAAGGATTCAGTGTGGCGCTGGTATCTTCCTCCTTTCTCCCTCTATGCCCCTTCTTGCCTTCCCTCTCCTCTTTTCCTTTCTCTCTCGCTGCATACCTGCAAAGCTGAGGCCTGCTTCCTCTTGGGTGTCTTATCCTAGATACTCCCATCCCTCCTCGAGTCCCCAGGGGCTATGAGGCCTGCATTCCTGCCTGGCTGTCTCCGGACCATTAGTGTGTTTACGCTGGAGCTGTCCAGGGGAGCCCGGACCACCCCCGCAACCGTGGAGAGTGGACAACTGAGTGGCGGAGGCCAGTCAAAGCCGCAGGAGAACCTGACCCAGTGTCCGAATTCCTGCCCCCCTGTCTGAACAAGTCCAGGGTGGCCAGTGGACTGGGGAGTCAATGGTCGTCCCCAGCTCCCCACCCCCACTCCTTCCCGCACAGCCCCTCCCACGGCTGACAGGCCCTAATCTCAGCTGTCTTCATGCAGCCAGCCCTGAGAGCCTGGGGTCACCTGACGCCGACACATTTTAATTCAGAAGCTGATTTCTGCTTGTTGGCAACATGTCATTTCTGAAATTGCTTTCTCTGCCCAGAGGCAGGAGATGTCAGAACGGCACAGGTGTTACAGCGGTGCCGCCCCCCACCCCACACCCACCCACCCCCAAGTTCAGGAAGGATTAAGGGGCGTGGGGGGGCCCGCACATTAGATCCTCGAGCTCTGCTTCTCATGTTTCCCCAAGGGCTGGGGGCCAGGCATGGGGAATGCTGGGAGCAGCCTTGCTTTCCTCTCCAGCCCGAAGACAGGGGCCCAGAGTTCCACAAACGGCATGGCTGCTACTGACAATAACACCAGCAGGGCGTTCCCACCTACGTTCTCCCCAGGTGCCACGGAGCCCTGCTGGCACGATGGGTAAGTGCTCGGCTGCTAACCGAAACATTGGCGGCTTGAACTCACCAACAGTTCTGCGGGAGAAAAGACCTGGCCATCTGCTCCTGTAAAGGTTACAGCCTAGGAAACCCTATGGGGCACCTCTACTCTGGCCTATAGGGTCTCTGTGAGTTTGAATCAACTCCACGGTACACAAAAACAACATACACGTGTCAGGCACCCTGCAAAGTGTCTCTCCTGCATAAGCTCATTGGACTCTTAGAACTCTCCAACTTGGTATCATCCCAACTTGACAGCTGAGAAAACAGGCTCAGAGAGGTTAGATCACTCACCTGAGGTCACACAGCAAGTATGTGGCCGAGTTAGGACTTGAACCCAGTGAGGGCAACAGCCGGGCTAGAATTTTAAGATCTGGAAAGAGGAGGGCCACAGAACAGGGAGGACCTGGAGACTGGCTTCTCCTATAGTTGTTCCATGGCTTGGCTCAAATATCTCCAGGAAAATTTGCCTGCTCCCCCAACTTCCCCACTCCTGTCACATGTACCTCGATTAGCAATTGTCTCTCAGTAGTGGCTGCATTTGTTTAATTGGGTGAATGAAGGAAAAGATGAATGAACAAATGGATTTTTGAGGCTATCCCCCCACACCCACCCCTGCCAGCAGCATCCTACCATACAGGCTTCTTGTTTCAACGGACGCCCTGACACATTGGCTTCTCACCAGCCATGCTCCCTGCCCTGTCTCTCCTCCCTTTCCTTCCCCTTGCTCCCTCTTGCCTTCACTTCCCAATCCCCAGAATTCTGGCTTCCTTGGTCACAGGGAGTGTCTACAAGGTGTGGGGGGCTGCTTTCCCTAGCCCTAGCCAAGGCACGAGCTAATCCAGCTGGTCCCTTTGTAGAGATGGTGTGTGGGCCAATCCACCCTCCCCAAAGTAGTCCTCACATTGCAGCTCCACTTGCTTCCCTGGGATGAACTTTGCTCTCCTAGCTCTCCCTCCAGCTCTTCAGAGGCCCTAGCCACCTCGATCAGGAAGACCCATAGCTGTGTGTACCTGACCCTTGTTACATGGAGCTAAGGACATGGCTGGTTGGCTGGTGTGGGGCCCAGGACAGAAACTGTCCTGACCCAACACGTGCATTCATTGCACTGGTTTCCAGCTTGAGCTTTCATTGAAAGGCTTTCAGAGCTATCCTCTCATTTGACTGCAGGAATAAACCAGTACTAGCTGGGAGGGGGGTTCAATTCAAATGAGATCAAAGATCCATAGAGCTTCAGACCTAGAGGACCCCTTCCCATTTTATAGATGAGGAAACTGAGGCCCAGGGTGAGAGGAGTAGCAATAACATCCTTAACACTTGTCAGGGTGATATTCAAGTGAAGTCGTGATTCGGAGGGCACCAGGGGACTCCTGAAGTGGGGTGATGCTGTTTCCTGATACACGGCTCCTCACTGTGTATAGTTTATTGAAGGTAGGTTCCTTCAGGAAGTTGTATTGCAGTCTAAAAGTTAAACTAAAGAAAAAAAAATAAGGAGAAAAAAAGAAACCAGGATCCACAGAGGATGGTCAAATGTCCAAGAAGAAGGGACAGGTGGTCATTAAAAGTCGATAAACAGGGTCCCAATGTGAGTGTGGTCTGGGGAGTCAGGGCCCAGGAGATAAGTCATCTTCTCTGAGCCTCATTCGTCTTGACTAAGGAGGAGTATCTCTCTATGTAGATGTCTACATATAACTCTCTCTCTATGTAGATGTCTA
>NW_004443964.1:20512448-20574869 GCF_000243295.1 Trichechus manatus latirostris
TCTCTCTATGTAGATGTCTACATATAACTATCTCTCTATGTAGATGTATATATAACTATCTCTCTATATAGATATCTATATATATAACTATCTCTCTACATAGATATATAAGGAGCCCTGGTGGCGCAGTGGTTAAAGAGCTTGGCAGCTAACCGAAAGGTTAGCAGTTTGAACTTACTAGCCACTCTGTGGGAGAAAGATGTGGCAGTCTACTTCCGTAAAGATTTACAGTCTTGGAAACCCTATGGGGCAGTTCTACTCAGTCGTATAGGGTCACTGTGAGTCAGAATTGACTCAATGACAATAGGTTTGGTTTTTGTTTTCTATAGATATATACATACAGTTTACAAGCATACTACACCTACTATGTGTCAGGCACTGTGCTGGACCCTAGGGGTAAAGGAGTTAACAAGGCAGGAAGGGCCCCTGCTCTTAAAGGACAGAAGACAGATAAACAAGTTGTCCCTGTTCAATGTGATGAAACCGTCACCCCAGGTGGCAGAATTCAGTGGCTGGGGAACTGGTGGGAGAGGAGGAGATGTTTCACTGTATTCCTTATTGTTCCTCTTGAATTGTAAACCATGTGAAGGTATGACTTCTCCCAAAATAAATAACTTCAAAGAGAATAAACATGACATGTGATGAGTTTTCACAAGGGGGGGAAGTACAGGGTGCTTATGGGAAAACAGTGGGGGCAGGGAGGCGCAAACCCAGCCTAGGGAAAGTCAGAGAAGGTTCCCCGTAGGAGCAACGCTTAAGTAGGCATTGAGCAGTTGAGGAGTTTGGGGGAGAGTGAGGCAGGTGTCAGTGGACAGGTTACTACGGCATGGGATAATACAACCAAACTTGCAGGGTCTTTGGGGGGTTAGGGGACGTCTCTAGAAAGTGCCTGACATGCAGGATGTGCTTACTGTATGGTAAACCAGTTACCCTCAGGTCAATTCTGACTCATGGTGACTTCATGTGTGTCAGAGTAGAACTGTGCTCTACAGGGTCTTCAATGGATAATTTCTCAGAAGTAGATTGCCAGGCCTTTCTTCTGAGGTGCGTCTGGGTGGACTTGAACCTCCAACCTTTCTGTTAGTAGCCAAGTAAATTAACCATTTGCACTACCCAGGGACTCCTTTACCCCCTTACTGGCCCTAAAACAGAGCTCCCTTCTCCTGCATTTGCTCTGTTTGCCTCCTCAGCCCTTCGACTCAGTGGAGCCTACTGAGCGCAATTAAAACCTTATTTGTGTCCTACATTTAGGACCCATGATAACGTCAATAAGATTTCGAAAACCCGATTTTCAGGGAGGCTGAATGTCCAGGAGGGATGATTCCTAGATGCAAGATGGGGTGGGGTGCACCACGCAGCTGAAGGTGCTCCCTACAGAATCTGGACCTTCCGGGGTGTGATGGCCTTAGCTCAGAAGGGCACTCAGCCTGTCTCGGATGTCACCTGGGGCCAGAGGGGCAGCCCTGGTGCTGGGAGAGCTGTGGGGCCAGTCATGGGGAAACAGCACTGGTAACCGTGTCCCCTTTCCCCCCACCCCTTCTTTTTTTTAATTTTGGTGAAGGTATACACAGCAGAACACACGCCCATTCATCGGTTTCTGCGTGAACAGTTCAATAACGTTGATTACGAGCTTCACACTGTGTCACCATTCTCACCATGCCTCCCTATCCCGGGTCAGCACCATTGACTCCCACTCTCCTTTCTTGGAAGAAAGCAGAGAGCAAGTCTGGATTCCCAGTTGCATCGTGGCCTTAGTAGGGACCAGCCAACTGTCGTTGGTTATGGGCCCTTGGCCCTTGATGGGCTAAATGAATCTCTGACCTCTGAGCTCCAAAAGACTGAATGAGATCTTTGACTTCTGAAAGGCTAATTAAGAACTCTGACCTGTGTTCCCAGCCCTCTTCTCCCTGGCACCCACCTGGCACCCGTCGTCCGTACCTGTGCTGTGGTTGTCAGTTTGAGAGCGTGTCCTTTCTTCCCTTTTGGACTCCACGATACTGAAGGGAGGGGCTCCGCACAGCCTTCTTTGCCCTCCACACAGCCCCCAAGCCCTTCTTTATCCTGAAAGCATTAGTTGCGTTTAATTGACTCCCGAGTGAGACCTTTGACTTTGACCACTGAGAACAGAAGAAGAAGGCCTCTGTGAGCAACTGGACCCCAGCCTTCCAATCTGGATCGGCATTCCTTATTGACTTGACCTCTCTGCGCCTTCATTTCGACATCTGTAAAATGGAGACAATAATACCAACACCTACATCATGAGGATTACGCTGGTTAATACAGGTGCTTAGAACAGTGCCTGGCACATCGTCAGCTCTAAATGAGCACGAGCTGCTATTATTATTATCTTCATCATTACTATTATTCTAAAACCTGTCCCCAGGCTTCTGGGTAGCCTCTCATACCACCATGTCAACCCTGCATGTGTCACCATTCCAAAGCCCTGCCTCATTTCCATGTCTGCTCTGTGCTTCTTCGTCCCCACTTCCTCCTCCTCCTCTCTCCCCTTCCCTCCCTGTCTGTCCCCGCTGCTGTGCCTTCAGTCTTCTGCTGGCTAATAATGCTGCTGTCAGTTCAGATTAGAGCCCATTACGTTCCTTCATCTCAGCTTAAAATTTTTGTGGTTTCCCAGCTCTGCCTAAAGTGCTCCATGAGGGGCAAGGGCTGCCCCGCCGGAGGATGCTTTGGAGGAAGAATGTGGGTCTGTGGGCTCCCCAGGTGGGCTCTCCTGGATTCCGGCCGATTAGCGAAGGGGCTGGATTGGGGGAGCAGCCTCTGTGTGGACTGTAATCAGGAGCTGAGGCCCCAGGACCAGGGAACTGGGATCTTAGGATGTCAGCATCATTGCCTTGGGATAGACTCATAGCCCAGTGTTCCATGACAGACAGTTCTGTATTGGGTATGGTATCTCATCATCAGTCTGAGAAAAGCCCCAAAGCTGTGTAATTCTGCAACTGGGAGGCTCCTTGCAAAACCACTGGTCCCAGCCCTCAATCTGAGGTCCAGTTCTTCCAGCCACAGGCAGACACTGTGTTCCGTAAGGTGTCATCCATGGTGACCCTTCTCAGACCTTGGCCACAAGTCCGCCTTCCTTGAGCCAAATCTCCAGTGATCTTACCAGCCACAGGGGTCCCTCAGGAACCCTGGGCAAGGCTCACAGGAGAGACAAAAGTGGGAGCAAGGGGAGTGCAGGGGGTTGAACGTAAGCAAGGGAAGAAGAAACACAGGGAGCCATTCTAATGAGCACTTTCAGTGGGCCCAGCATTGAGCCGGGGTCTTGGTGTGCCTCGTCTTATTTAATTCTCACCGCAGCCCCCTAAGATAGGTATGGCTGCCACGACTTTACAGGTGGGGAAACTGGGGCACAGGGAAATGAAGTGCCTTGCCCAAGGTCACACAGCTAGGAAGGGGAAAAGTCAGGATTTGAACTCAGGTTGTTCTGTCTCCATTGCAGAGCCTCTAGAGAGGAGAGACAGTGGGCAGACCCCCAGCAGGGTCTTGGGGGCTGTCTCTGACCAGTCCCAACCCCTAGAAGATCTGGGTGCAGAACCCAAAATTCCATCTCTGAGCCTTCCCTGCTCTGTGACTCGAGCATTGTGTGTTAATAATCACATCTAACATTTGTGTAGGGCATTCCCAGTTACAAAGGGTCTTCTGTGGCTATTCTTCTTTGCTGAGCCATCAAATAACCCACAGGGTAGGTGGGGTGTGATTTATTAACCCCTTTTGCAGATAAGAAAACTGAGGTGAAGCCTCTTGCTAAGGTTACACAGGTAGCAGATGAAAGAGCCAGAATTCAAGTCAAGGTCTTCAGGGCCCATATGTGCAGAGTGGAACACAGCACTCTGATTTCCTAACAGACAAAGCTGTTATTCACGTCTACATCTGCAATGTTCCCAGTCATGCTGACCCAAGACTTCCAGTGGGTACCCAAGTGGGAAAAGCTCTTCTGGGTCCCTCAAAGCTTCCCCCGCCCCAGGTCATCAATTCAGTCCAGAGGATGTCGGTTTGCCTGTGGGCAGCACCAGGTTTGGGGCAGGGAGAACACTGACAAGACCATGAAATACCTCCTATTCTACCCTACCCAACAGGCTTCAGGCCAGAAGTGTCCTCACATGTGGCCCAGACCCAACCAGCTACCAGGTATGGTCCTTCTTTGTGCTCTGATCATGAAGGCCTTTCTTCCATCCTTCTTTCCTTCCTTCCCTTACTTTCTTCAATCAATATTTATTCAGCATCTGCAATGTGCCAGGCTAGGTACTACTAGGAAAGGAGCCCCTGATGGCCTAGTTATTAAGCGCTCAACTGCTAACAGAAAGATCAGCAGTTCAAACCCACCAGCTGCTCCGCAGGAGAAAGATGTGCCGTCTGCTTCTGTAAAGGTTAAAGCCTTGAAAACCGTATGGGGCAGTTCAACCCTGCCCTATAGAGTTGTTATGAGTTGGTATCAACTTGACGGCAACAGGTAGCTGCCAGGGATTTGGGGGTGAACAAAAAAGACACAGTCCTAATTTTCGTGGAGTTTAAAATCTAGTGGAAGATATAGACAGCCAAATATTCTTACAATTGATTGAAAGATTAATTACTGCTGTGCTAAATGCTCTGGTGGAGAACTACAGGGTTTTGGGTTATACAGCCTAGGACCACCTGACCTTTCTTAAGAAGCACCTGACAATAAAGAGTAGGTTACTGTATTTGTATCTTCTGTAGCAATTCGGCTTTGTATTGCTTGGTCTCTCAGAACATCCACGTGGCCAGTGAGGTTTCAGCTTGGGGCTCCCCCGTGGAGCCCAGATCGGTTTTTTTCTAGGCTTGCTCAGCTCATTCATTTCCCCCATCAGCCATTTGTGGGCCTCTACTAACCTGGTATAGCCCAGATCATTGGAGATGGAGGGTGTCTTCCTGTGGGACAGTGCATGGGAGTGGGGCTAGGGAGGCGGGGGGCCCCTTGCCTTGGGCAGGCCATTATCTACATGTCATTTGTGGAATCTCCCCGCCATGGGAGAGGTGAGAACAGCCATCAGGTTCTGAGCTGAGGCTGGAAGTCTGAAGAAACCAAACTGGAAAGGCTCTGGTTTCTAGTAGCTGGGAGCAGAGGTTGATATAACAGTTGATAAGAGAAAAGAAGCCAGTTTGGAGCAGCTGCGGGCTCAGGCTCTAGTGAGGCAGTTCTTTCCCATGTGTCCGATTCATTTCCCTGCACAAGGGCAGATCCCGAGAAGAGCTGAGCTGGCCAGACAGGAGCCATGGTCTCTTGTGGGGCCAGACAGTGGCCATCATGCTTCCAATGTCTCTGTGGGGGTGGAGATGTCTTGGTGGACATCTTTGTCAAGACACAAACAATGAGGACTAACACAGCTGGATTAACACATCTGGCAGCCTTGACCCCACCTGCCTATAATCAGTCTGCCAGTGGCACTGAGTCACCTAATCCCCACTGGTGCCTTGGTTTGTCCTGGTAACTCAAAATCATGACACCCACTTCCACCCATTCTTCATGACCAATGAATTAGCTCCCATGATTTGGAGATTGCCTACTGTGCCCTCTTGGGTACCACCCTCTTAGTCATCCACACAACCAACAAATACCCATTGAACACCGTTGGGTTGCAATAGCCTTGTCTCCTCTAAGCTAATCACCCCAGTTCATTTAACCCGAACACGTTAGGTGTAAAGACGAGCATTGAAGATGCAGCCTCCATCCTCAAGGGACTCAAACTTCAAGAGACTGACCAAGCAGCGGTATGACTGGAAAAGTCCCTTCCCTTCTCTGGGCCTTGGGCTCCTGCTCTGCAGTACAAGAGGTCAGACTCCCTGACCTCCAGTCCTTGCCAGACCTCATATCATTCCCTTAAAGATTCTGCTCATAAGGTCACTGGGTGACCTGCAGGGAGCGTTTAAGTCCTCCTAAGACAAGTGCCAGGAAAACCTACCAATTGGATAATTAGGCTTGCCCCGACCCCTCATCCCTTGAGGGAGCAGACAAGGACCCCACTGCCCTCCCCACAGTGGCGGAAGTGCTGGGCGCCGCGGGGGTCCCTTGGTGGAATGTGGCCATGATGGGCGCTGGGACAGAGGGCACGGCTGACAGATCTAAGGCTGCCGCCTGCCACCAGGCCTCCACGGGACAGCCTGCTGGCCTCCCTCCTGTGGAATGACAAGCCCCGCTCCCCCCACCTGGCGTTTAATCTTTAATGCAGGCCCAGCTGCCCTCGGGCAGGACCCATCAACCCACCCGCTCTGATAAAAGCGATAATTAGCTCTTTTTCAACTTTTCACTTCTCCCCCTCCGCTCTGATGTGTGAGCATTGGGAGAATTCCAGCTAATAGGCCTGCCCTCAGCCAATTCCCCAGCCCATGCAGGCCGGAATGCAAGGGGTCATTAGCCGGGCCTCCCGGGCAGGGGCCTGCGCTTGGGACGTGTTCGACGGCCTGCTCGGGGCGCCCCAGCCACCCGGGGAGCGGCCCAGCCTCGGCAGAGCAGACTTGCCTGGACCTGCTGGATCCCATCTCCCTCAGCGTGTCCCCTACCCACCCCTTAGCAGAGCCCACTAGGAGGTGGCCTTAGGCTCCCTCGGGGCCGGGCTAAGAGGACACGGTGCCATCGGTCCCCAGGCATGGTCCTGCTTCCAGGGCAGAGAGCCCAGCCTGGGTTTAGCCACAGGTCAGCGTGGAGGCTGCTGGCTGAGATCCCCTACTCCTGCCCCAACAATGACTTATAATAAGTAACTTGTGCACATGCCTCATCCCTTACAAGTAACTCAGTCGTGGGTAGCCACAGCCCAGGGTTCAAACATGCAGGCTCTGGAGCTGGGCTGCCCAAGTCCAATCCTTGTCGTTGTTTTGTGCCATCAAGTCGATTCTGACTCATAATGACCCCATGTGACAGAGTAGAACTGTTGCATAGGGTTTTCTTAGCTGTAATCTTTATAGAAGCAGAGCTCCAGGTTTTTCTCCTGCAGAGCTGCTGGGTGGGTTTGAACCACCACCAACCTTTCGGTTAGCAGCCGAGCGCTTAGCCATTTGTGCCACCAGGGCTCCTTAGTCTAATCCTAGACTCCTCATTTTTGTGACAAGAAATTTAACCTTTCTGTGCCACAGCACACTCTTTGTGAGGTGGGGATAATAAGAGTTGTGCCTACATTGTAAGTTGGTGTGAGGATTAAATGGGACGCTGCACACTAGATGCTTTGTGCCATGCCTGGCCCATCTATGTGCTGCAGACATGTCGCCATTGTCAGTACCCAGTTGTTGCAATAAGCATCTGAGGTAGATGATATTGTTACCCCTGTTTTGCAGAGGCTCAGAAAGGTTGTGAATTGCTCAGATTCCATTATCTTAATAATAATCACTGACTTATCTAATCCTCACTGCAACTTTGTGTGGTAGGTCCCATTATTCCCATTTTGCAGAGGAACAACTTTCCCAAGGCCACAGGGCTGGCAAATAGTTGGTGGAGCAAGATTCTTTCTGCTACTCCAAGAACAAGGTGGTTTGTTTGAAGCCACTGGCTGCTGGAGAAGCCCCTGGTCCAGCTGCAGGTACCTGATGATCCAGGGAATGAGTCAGGGTGGGGCTTGGCCTGGGTTGGAGGGGAGGGGGCCTGGTGCTGGGCAGGGCTTGGGCGGGGGGAAGCAGCTGGTGGGAAGCAGAGGTGGCTCCAGCTGGAGAGCAAGAAAGACCTGAGGTTGATGCACATGTCAGACCCAGGAGAGTCCATTACAGCTACTGTCAAGGCAAAGCCCAGCCTCTGTCGCCCAACCCTAGACTGCATGCTGTCTTCTTGTGACATCCTTCCCACTACAAAGCAGTCCTGGCCTCTCACTGTCCTCTGTTCCTCCTGGATTCAAGTGTCCAGTGGTGGGGAGAGACATGCAGCATTTACCCTGAAGGCGCTGGGGCCAGATACCTCCCACCGGCGTCCACGACTGAGCAGAGCTACCCTGGACCAATACTCGGGTTTCACTAGGGCTTTGTAGCTGCAAGTAAAATTCTAGGGATCTTGATTCTGATCATATTCTAATGGGACTACAGAGGGCCTGCAAGCTGGCCTGATGCGCTCACGGGAGGTCTCCAGACAGAACAGGGAAGAAAAGAACTGTACTGTGAGGGTTTGGGTGCCGGAAATCTCTCCAGCCGCAGCTGAAAAGCACAGGGCAGGCTCTGGCTTAGCTCCTCTTCCCTTCTTCTCTGACTGGCTCCAGCTAATGCCCACAGACTCATGGTCACCTAGTGCCAGAGTCCACCTGTACCTGGAACAATTACTCCATTACTAGTGCCCCAGGGTCATCAACACCCAGATGGCACAGGTGTACCAAAATCAAAAACCACTGTCTTCAAGAGCCATTGATGCCTAGAACAAGAGGTTTCCACCGGCAAGGGCCACCTTCACCTAGAAACCCAGGGCCACCATCACCTGGTGCTACTGACACCTGTAAACACAGGCTCATTCATACCTAGACCCACCAGGATACAGGCATCTACAACCCAGAAAAGGGCATCCAGGGCTATCATAAACAGAACTCTAGGGTCACCATGGCTAGCATTTTGAACCACAGAGTCCTTGACATCTAGTTCCATCCTTGGACTCACAGTGGATTGAGAAACTTTGTAGAAAGGCCCTGTTGGCTCTTAATGAATGACTTTCCTTGTGTAGGCTCTGGGTGTACCTCCCTTTACTGACTCTACTCAGCAGTAAAATATTATGGAGGCTCTTGGGCCTCTTGTTCCACTGCCGGAACAAAGGGCTCCTTGCTCCCTGGGTCCTGTGTTCTCACTGTGAACTGGTCCAAAGGTCACAGCCACTAGCACTTTCACCAGAGGAAAAGTTCTAATTGTGGTCAATAAGAGAAGAAATAGGCATATCCAGGGAGGTGGGCAAAGCATGGCTGTAGATGAGGATGACCAGTCATGGGGTCAGAGGTGAGACAGGAAGCAGGCCCAAGGCTGTGAACTGTGTGAGTGTATCTAAGGACAGTGAGGTGGTGGTGACAGCTTCGTCCTGGGACAGGCTTGAAGCCTTGAAGGACCCAGGTGGGATCAGCCAGGATGTGTTGGGAAGGGTGCTCCATAGAAGTGGCTGGCAGTTTCCATACCCTTGGGAGATCTAAAAACAGATAAAGATGGGACATGCCCATCTGGGAGAACTTTGAAACCAAAAGCACCTTCACTTCCTCTTTCTCTGGCCACCCAGCCCCATTCCCCATCCACTGTGATGCAACCCATTTTAGATCCAGGACAGAGGTGGGGTGGAGATGATTCAGTATGAAATGACTCCTCAGTCATTTCTCCCCAGGAAGTAAACTAATATGTATTGAGCGTTTACTTGTGCCAATTGCTTTCAAACCTCTTATTTCACACTCATCATAACCCCACGACTCAGGTATCATCAGCCCCATTTTTCAGATGTGGGAACTGAGGCTCAGAAACATTAGGAATCTTGTCCAGGCAAGTAAGTGGCAGCACTAAGGTTTGAACTTGGTGCTCTCTGGCTACCAACCCAGAACTCTTTTCCCATCCTTTCCACTTTGCTACATTGCTTCCCAGGTGCTCCAGGTGATAGGTGCAAGATACCACAAATGTACACAAAAACAGTTCCAAATGCTAACAACTGAAATCTTAATAACATTGATGAAAAGTGTACATTTTTAATAATCCCAATGGACCTTGAACCAGTGACTCTCCCTCCACTGGACTCAGAGTCCTCATCTGTAAAATGGGCACAATGATCTGTATGTTATGCACGTAGTACAGTGCCTGGTGCATAGGGAGTGCATGGTAGGCATTATCATATTTAGAGGTGCTTCCTTGCCAACCTCCTCCCATCCTTTTCTACCTCTCCAACCCCCTGGAAGTGCAAACACTATGAGACGATAAGGATAGTGAAGAATAAGAAGTCTTTATGAGAAAGTCTTTTATCTACTTCTCTCAATCAATCCTGTGTGTTCAGCCTACAGGACATGGTAGGGTGGAGAGATTTTAATTTCTAGCTAATCTCTATCAGGTACTTTGCCAGCACATTGTGTACTTTTTTTTTTTTTAAATTTCATTCCAGAAAAGTGGTCTGAGCTGTAGATATCATTCGCTCATTATTGAACACCACAGGCCAAGCTCTGTGCTCTGGGCCCCAAGGATGGAGTGGGGACCAAGACAGTCCAATATCTGGTCTCATGGGGCTTATATTCTCATGGTGGGGGGAGGTAGACAATAAAGAAAAAAACTAATAATATATTATCTGACCAGCTATAATGCAATGAAGAAAACACAATAAAGGTGGAAGGGGCTAACCTATATAGGCTTCCCCCCCAAATTGGCTTCTGGACTGAGACTTGAAGTGGCATCCAAGGCAGAGAGAAGAGCAAATGTGGAGAACTGGAAGTAGGAGCAAGTCTGGCCCATTTCAGGAGCAGCAAGAAGGCAAGCATGGCTGGAGCTGAGGGGGAGAAATAGGAGGTAGGCAAGGGCCCAATTACACAGCGCGAGCAGGTCTGAGGTTTTATATCTAGCGCAATAGCCTGCTGTTACGGATTGAGTTGTGTCTCCCCAAAAGATACATTAAAATCCTGATCCATGGTACCTGTGAATATAACCTTGTTTGGAGATGTTGTTAGGTGCCATTGAGTTGATTTTCGGCTCATAGCAACCCCACGTGACAGAGTAGAACTGCCCCCGTAGAGTTTCCCAGGCTGTAATCTTTACGGAAGCAGACTACCACATCTTTTCCCAGTGGAGTGGCTGGTAGGTTTGAACCACTGACCTTTCAGTTAGCAGCCAAGAGCTTAACCACTGCGCCACCAGAGCACCAATCATAGTGGTCTTTATAAAACAGGAGAAGAGACAAAGACACAGACACAGGAAAAGTGGCCACGTGACTGTATCTGCCCACCAAGGAATGCCTAGGACTGTGAGAAGCTGAGAGAGACAAGCATCTTTCCCTAGAGCCTTCGGGGGAAATATGGTCCTGCCAATGCCCTGGATTTGGATTCCCGGTCTCCAGAACTCTCTATTGTTTAAAGCCACTTACTTTGTGGTACTTTGTTAAAGGAGCCATAGCAAACTAATACAGCTGCCATGGGAAGGTTCTCTGGATTTCTTATGGAAGGGAAACTAGAAGGTAACAGTGGAATCCCCAGGAATATACCTAGTTTTAATATCTGTGCTTCAGGCAATTGAGTGAGGGTTGAGTCATTTGCAACAAATCCCTTGGTTCCGTCTATAATGTCCGGCTGCTGTGGACTGTATCCAGGCTAGGCAGAGCATGGTTTTTACCAGGCGAGGTACCTTCTGGTGCCTAGTATGGACCCAGCCAGGTAAGCAGCCTCCCTCCCTGAACTCTGCCCTGGTAAGCATCTTCCTTCTGGTCAGGCCACATGTGACACACAGGTTTAGGGTGTAGATCAAGCTCAGTCTTTGGCTGTAACTTGTTCATGAAGAAATGCAGGCTCGTAGATGCTTACTTGTGCAAACCTTGTCAGAAATGGATGGGGGTGTCTGGCAGACAAAGCAATAGAATAAGCAATTGCCCTGCATAATAGATGTGGGCTTCAGAGGAATTTAGTGAAAATCTAGACAAGCAAATAGTCCGTGTGTGCGTGTGTGTCTGTGTGTGTGTGTGTGTGTGTGTGTGTGTGTAAGATAGAGAGAAAGAGAGGGAGAGAGAGGACACCCTATGGCAGGAAGTTTTCACCTGGCCACGTTTTAAACAACAAACAAGGAGCAGTTTGTGGTCAAGCAGTCAGTCTAGAAGGAAACATAAACAGGCAGAGAGCAGGGGCTAAGAAAGCCAGAGACAGTTTTACCATGCTGCTTCTGGGGCAGAGGAAGAAACGTAACGCTCAGGTTGCTCGTCTGGCTGGCTGGCTGCCTCAGTAACAGACACCGTTGGTTGTCAACCCAATAACCAGTTTCCCCTTCTTCTTGATAAAGAGAACACCAGTTTTGATCAGATAGCCATCTTCCCTTAGGGAAGGGATCTCCACCCCCAGCTCAGGGTTAAATCCTGATTCACAGAAGCAAGATGTGGTCACTTCTTTACCCTTTTCAGAGATTAATTTAGGCATGGACAGGTGACCAATGTTAGAAAATGAGAGTTGAGAGGAGTTCTGCTGGTAGTTTATAGGAAAGGTCTCCTCTCTCTTAAAAAAGGGCACAAAGAGGAAACCATTCCTCTTATCCTGTTATTTTTTATGATATTAGCCTGCAACATCAGGATGCATGGCAGCCACCTTGACACTACGAGGTGACATGGCAGGCACTTGGAGGATAGTCAAGCAGAAAGATAGAAAAACTCTGGTTTCTCTGTGTTATCACTAAGAGCCTGAATTGACCACTCTGGGATCCTTCCTACCTCTGGCCTTCTTGTTATGTGAGATAATAAGTTTTCCTTCTTACTTAAGCCATTTCAGGTAGGGCTTCTAGAATTTGTATCTAAATTGATGTTGTTTCCCTCACTGGAAAATGAACCCCTTAAAGGTAAGAATCACATCCTCTCTCTGGATCTCCAGCACCCAACGTAACGTCTGTCTATCATGGGGGCCCAACAGATGGCTAGATGGCTGGAGAAGCTCACCACATCTCTCAGCCATCTCCCGCAGCATCTGCTCTGGTGAGGTGATGTGCAGAAACACACCTCTAGGTCTCATTTTATCCTCAATCCAGGTCAAAGGCATAAAGTCCCCAACTCAAGAGACCCATGTGAAGCCTTCACACAAACACAGGCCTGTGTTCTGCCTGGGGCTGACAGTTAAAACAGGACCTTTCCTGCAAAGATCTCAGAAAGAGTCCCCTTGCCCAGGTTCTCCTGCAGAGTTCTGCCTCTCTCTTGGTGATGAGGAACTCCTGTCTCTTTGGGAGCCCCTCCCTGAACTTCTACCTCTCAACACACAGAGCACGAGCTGCCCCTCCCCCCAGCCAAGAAGGACCAGTTCTGCTCAGCCTGAGATCTTGGAGGCAGTCTCCACGTGTCCAGAGTCTCAGTTTATCCGCCAGATAAAGGGGAACCACAGTGGCCTCAACGAGATGACATTCTTAGAGCCCACATGACAGAATCCCAGGTCCCCTGTGAAGACGATGTTTGGAATAACCCACCCCCAACAAGAGCGGATAGCAGTAAGAAGACACAGTTTATTCTTTTGCTGAGTCATAAGCTGATCCCTTTTGTACACGTTGCATACGTATGAGAGAGCAAGCCCTGGTGCAGGGTGGTGTCTGTGGCTATGGAAGGGCGGGAAATCTATGTCCTCTGACAGGATTGGCCCATGACCTTGACCTCCTGGGCAATGGACTCTGACAGCTAAGCCATGACTCCCTATAGCCCACTGTGCATCCAGCCAGTGGGGCCTGCCAGCCAGGGACAGCTCAGTGGAGTGTTGAGGCAACAGCCAAGTCAATCATTGGTTGCTTCATCCTGCAGCCCCTGGACCCTGCGCATGTGTGTCAAAGAGAGGTGGCTTGTGCATGCTCTGAGTGTGTGCCCAGCCCTGTAGACCAGGGTCCTCCAAGGGACCTGCCCCAGTGTGAAGGAAAGAACCCGCCCAGCACTGACGAAGTGGCCAGGACATCTTTCCACAGCATCTGGGAGGAACGGGCAGGGCCGGATGTGGACTGCCGACCTTCTCCCTTCCTCCTGGAGAGGAAGCTCCTCCTGCGGCCACCTTTGTGCTGACCGCTGGGTGGTTACAAATGTGTTCTCTGCCTGTCGTCCTCTTCCGGAGCAGCGAGGAGCAGCTCCTCCAGCCCACCCCAGCCCCTACGCCCTGAGAGCCAGCCCTGGGAAGGAGCCCTGGGCCCTGGCTTCTGACCAGTGCTGATGGGTGTGGGGTGGGAGGCAAGGAGCAGAGGCCAAGCCAAGGCCTTCACCCCAGCCTCTTCTGGAGCTTGGCTCCCTCGCCTCTCCCGTAAGAAAGCAGACACAGGGTCGAAAAGGACTTCCCTGAACTAACAGGACAGGGACTGTCAAAGGCCAGCAGATAGACGTTCAAGCACCTCTGGCTGGAGAAGGTGGTGAATATGTTTCACTTAACAAAACACTCCTATAGCATGTATCCTGTGCCTCTATAAGTATTGACTTGTTGAAACTTCACAACAAACCCATGAGGAAAGTGCCGTTATTATGCCCATTTTACAAACAGGGACATTGAGACACAGAGAGATTAACTACCTTGCCTACAGTTGCCCAGCCAGTAAGTAGCAGAACCAGACTTTGAATTCAGGCTGCAGAGTTGATGCTTTTGACTAATATGCAATCCTGCCTCCCAAAGGCACACACGCAAAAGCATTGCTTGGTACCCCATGTGTGCCAGGCAGTATCATATTTGGTGGGCCAGCAAGTCACTATGGCACAGCTAGCTACCCTGTGGGTAGGGCAATTAGGATGATCAAGGCTATGTTGTGAAGGTACCAAGGGAAGACGGAGGGCAGAAGACAGAGGGATGAATTCCGTCTGATGATAGCAATGACCATATGTTGCTTTCAAATACGTGATTTCATTTAATCCTCTCAAAAACCTTATAAGACGTCTTAGTCATCTAGTGCTGCTATAACAGAAATACCACAAGTGGATGGCTTCAACAAAGAGAAGTTTATTTCTTCACAGTAAAGTAGGCTAAAAGTCCAAATTTAGGGTGTCAGCTCCAGAGAAAGGCTTTCTCTATCTGTCGGCCTTCTTATCAATCTTCCCCCAGACTAGGAGCTTCTCCACACAGGAACCCCGGGTCCAAAGGATGTGCTCTGCTCCTGGTGCTGCTTTCCTGGTGGTATGAGGTCCCCCACTTCTCTGCTTGCTTCCCTTTCCTTTTATCTCTTGTAAGATAAAAGGTGGTGCAGGCCACACACCGGGGAAACTCCCTTTACATTGTATCAGGGATGTGACCTTCGTAAGCGTGTTACAATCCCCCCCAATCCTCTTTAACATGAAATTACAATCACAAAATGGAGGACAACCACACAATACTGGGAATCATGGCCTAACCAAGTTGACACATATTTTGGGAGGACACCATTCAATCCATGACATAAGGAAACTGACAAAGTCAGAGAAGTCAAGTAACTTGCTCAAAGATGCAGAGCCAGCCACTGGCTGAACCCAGGTCTGCGATAGCAAGAGCAGATGGTTTTCCACTATACCAAGAGTATACTAGGAGCACTTGTCCATTAAGGAAATGAGTGCTCAGAGGATTCTAGTAGCCAGCCAAGGTTACACAGGCTGCAGGGTGCTGAGCCTGAATTCCAACACAGATCTTTTGGATGCCTCAATGAGAAACTGCAAAGGCTTGGGGTTCTTCTTGGCCCTGCCGCTCTCAGGCCTGCAGGTCTCCAGTCGGGCTCTGCTTGGGGGGAAGGGGAGAGGGGAAGTTCATGCCCTTGGCCCACCAGGCAGGGAGGGGTTGGCCATGGCCGTGAGCACTCAGGGCGCCTGAGGCAGGCTGCAGGGTTCCTCTCCCCTGTGCCTCAGGTTCCCGGGCGCTTCCCTTTCAAAGCTGCACAATTATTGCCATTAATGCAGCTTGTCTCCTGGAGGCCCTGAAAGTAAGGCAAGGGAGGAAGAGGCCCTGGCTGCCTGGCCTCAGAGAACCAGAGGCTGGAGCTGGATTATTTGGGATTGAGTGTGGGAGAGGGAAGGGCACAGAGTGCAGGTGTTGGGCTCGGTGGGGAGGGCTCCTTGTCCTTGCTTCTGTCTGAGGGACCCTCCCATTCTCCAGTCCCAGCTCTAGGCATAAACAAGGCCTTGCAGACCCCCACTGCAACTCAGCCCCTTTGATTGAAAAAAAAAGATAATCAAGATTGCCTCTCAAACTGTGTGCTATTTTCTTAAAAGCAGGGGCAGACAAAGAGGCCTCACCAATTTCTATTTTGCCCTGGGCCCCTTAACCACAGCTCCAGTTGGCGGGGCGGGGTGGCGTAGGAGAGCTCAGTTCTGGCTCTTTGGGTGAGCAGGGTGGGGGCCTCCCCAGCCTGGGTTGCCGACCCTCTAATCCCCCACAGGTGGAATGTGCCTGATTCCAGGAGGCTAAGGGTCTGGGGGTGGGGGAGCTGCAGAAGGCCCCTTTAAAAGGCCAAATGTTGGGGCAGGCCTGTGGCCCCGCTGTTTGATGGTTCTTGATGGATGAGCCCCCGACCCTGCTGTCGAGCCTCCAAGTGCCCCCTCCTCACGTGCCCCTTCACTCTGTGAGGTCTGGCTTGTGCAAGGAAGCCTGTCAGTGTCGGGACACGTTGGCCCCATGGCCTGCAGCGGGATGGAGGCCTCTGAGGGATGCCTGCCGTCTGGCCCTCTCCTCAGAGGGTTCCTCTCCCCCATGCCTCGGGCTTCCGGGCGCTTCCCTTTCAAAGCTGCAAAATTATTGCCATTAATGCAGCTTGTCTCCTGGAGGCCCTGAAAGTAAGGCAAGGGAGGAAGAGGCCCTGGCTGCCTGGCCTCGGAGAACCAGAGGCTGGAGCCGGCTTATTTGGGATTGAGTGTGGGAGAGGGAAGGGCACAGGGTGGTTGTTGAGTGGAGGTTTTGCCTGAAGGGGTGGGGACTGTTAGGACCACCCGGGACTGCTGTGAGTTCAGCTGAGGACCTCTTTAGAGATGTGGCTGCTACCTGGGGGTCCCACTGGAGCCGCCCTATTGGTGCCTGACAGGGCTGGGATTAGGGCAAGGCAAGTGGGACGTGTAGCGTCAGTACCTGCACCACGCTGAGAGTGATGCCCTAGGCCTAACCCTAGTCCTGGTTAATGCCTCGTTTGTCTCCAACAGAGAGCCTGTCTTGATTACCTTCATACCCCACTCTGAGACAGTTTGGATTGGAGGGGCCTTAAAGGAGTGCATACGGAGGGGCTATTCAGTCTGGAGAACTGGGAACCTAATTTGTGCATCAGTGTGTGCTTGTCCTGGGCCGTTGGGGCTGGGAGGGGGTGAGTAGGGTGAGGAGGTACCATCCAAAGTAGGTCTTTGCCCTCCAGGGGTCTGCAGTCTCATAGGGAAGACCAGCACCATCCAACAGAAATATAATTTGAGCCACAAACATAAGCCTTATATTTGATTTTAATTTTCTAGTACAGTCGTGTGCCGCATAACGTTCGTTCAGGCACCGTCCAACCACGTATTCGTCTGCGGTCCCATAAATTCAGAAAGCTCAGTTGGAGAATGGGAGGTGGCAGACATAACGAGCACAGCAGCTTGCCGCGCGCAACATGTATCTCCTGTCTCTTCTCTGCAAAACGATTGCGCTGCTAGGGGCCCATTTGTTATTATGAACCATTGTATGTACCTCAAATTTTTAATATAATAGGCTTTACGGAGATTGATTTGTAACTACGGGTTGTATATAAGTCGGACATGGGTAACACGGGGACTGACTCATATAATATGGTATTCGTACAACGTCCAAATCACATAAAGTCCTATATCACAGAAGGTATCAGGGATGTTAAGCTATGCATGACTGTAGTCACAAAAATAAGAAAAAGATACAGGTGAAATTAATTTTAATAATATTTTTATTTAACCCAATATATCGAAAATATTATTGTTTCAACATAAATCAGCATTAAAAGTATTAATGAGCTATTTTACGTTTTTGTCATACTAAAGCCTTGAAAGCTAATGTCTTTTCTACACTAACAGCACATCTCGATTTGCACTCACCACATGCGGCTGGTGGCTACCATATTGGATGGTGCAACTTTAGACAATGTGGCTTGGGCCATGGGAACAGCACTTTCATTTCAACCAGATGGGGCAAACCAAGGCACAGCAGGTTTGGGGACCTCGGAGAAGGGTATACAGATTCCTTCTTGGAGTCGTTTCAGCCTGGGTTTGGCTGCTATGCTTCCTGGGTGGTTGAAAGCAATCTGGATAGAGGAGTGATTCCTGAGCTCTGGTTCCCAGGATTGTGGTTCTGGAATCCCTCTGTCTGCAGCACCTCACCTGCTGCCACATGTGTCACCAAGAGGCAGTGTGAGGAGGGCAGACGACCATTAGACTAAGCTCAGGACATGCAGGTTCCAGCCCCAGGTGGACTTTACACTCTATGTGAAATGGGCCAGTCACGTCCCCTCTCTGGACCTCAGTTTCCCTGTGAGGAAATGAGCAGGCTGATGGAGGGTTTACAGTTCATTGGTTATCAAGGACATAGAAGGTAATTACTCAACACTCTTGTCTCACACCCCACACCTGAAACCCCAATGACTCAGTTAATGGCAGAGATGAACGGGATGACACAGGGGCCCCTGTGTGCTCAGGCAAGCCTTATGGGGTTGTATACTGGAGAACTGCTAGGTTGGCACTCTTTGCCAGGTCCACAAAGTTGCCACCTGGCAAAAACAGTCTTGCCCTTCCACACTGGCCTGCCACCATTCAAGTCATTTCATCAATGTATATTGAGCTCTACAGTATGTATGCCAAATCCTTAAAGTACCATCATTCAAGTGACTGGCACATGGTGGGTGTCATGGATTGAATTATGTCCCCCCAAAAATGTGTGTATCAATTTGGTTAGGCCATGATTCCCAGTATTGTGTGGTTGTCCTCCATTTTGTGATTATAGTTTTATGTTAAAGAGGATTTGGGTGGGATTGTAACACCCTTACTAAAGTCGCACCCCTGATACAATGTAAAGGGAGCTTCCCTGGTGTGTGGCCTGCACCACCTTTTATCTTACAAGAGATAAAAGGAAAAGGAAGCAAGCAGGGAGTGGGGGATCTCACACCACCAAGAAAGCAGTGCCAGGAGTAGAGCGCATCCTTTGCACCCAGGGTCTCTGTGTGGAGAAGCAACTAGTCTGCGAGAAGATTGGTAAGAAGGCCAACAGAGACAGAAAGACTTCCCCTGGAGCTGACGCCCTGAATTTGGACTTTTAGCCTACTTTACTGTGAAGAAATAAACTTCTGTTTGTTAAAGCCATCCACTGTGATATTTCTGTTATAGCAGCACTAGGTGACTAAGACAGTGGGGTAAGCCATCTTGTCCCAACGTGTGAATGGGGTTATTCCTAAGGACATTTGTCCTCGTAACCCACTGCCTCTTTAGCCTGGATTAGTTGAGCATGCTTATTAAAAGACGCAAGCAGATCTTTGTCCTCAAGAAGCTTATGATCTAACCTCGGGACGGATTATACATGGAAAGCCAACACTCCTGGGGGGTGAATGCTAAGGGTCAGAGAATGATGACGACAAGAGGGTGGAGAGACTGAAACAGGCTGGAGGGTCAGCAAGGCTGATGGAGGAGGCATTGGGGTCTGAGCTGGCTTAGAAGAGGGGACAGATCACTTCAGTGAGCCAGCAAAGGCCCAAAGGTGTAACACACAGCGTGCCAGAATGCCGTGACAAGGATCGTGACTTGAGCCCACAGTCGGGTAGGGAAGCAGAGGGTCCAGATTTGGGAATAGGAGGTGGGCCAGTCCAGGGAAGGTGGAGTTCCAGGCCAAGGAAGCAGTAGCAGTAAACCACTGATGGTCTCTGAGCAGGAGACTGACATACATGAGGGAGTATTTTAGGCAGATTAATCTGAAGGCAATATACCTGGAGAGGCAGATTCCAGGGTGGGGACTGGAGGCAAGAAACAGTCAAGGGGTTCTGCGACAATCACCATGACAACAGCTAACACTCGAAAAAGCCCTTTCATTTAATCCTTCAACTCAGTGAAATAAGTAGAGGCAGTATTATTGTCTCCATCTTACAGACAAAGAAACTGAGGCTCAGAGGAATTAAATGGTATATCCAAAGGGACCAAGTTGGAGACTCAAACTTGGGTTCTATGAATCCAAATCCTAAACTCTTTCTATGACCCCATGCCTCCATGGTCCAGGAAAATAGAGGCCCAGAAGAAGAAGACAGAGTTAGCCAAGGAAGGTGCCCTGGAGGGGTGAAGTATATTCACAGGACAGCAGAACTCACGTGGTTCAAGCATCCCTCAGAGGTCTTCACACTTAGATACTGATCTGGTGCGTCTGATCCTTCTGACGCTTCCAAGCCCAGGGTGGGAGTCAGTGAGCTGAGCTCGAGTCTCAGCCGGGTACTTTGGGTACATTAGCTAACCTCTCTGAGTCTCAGTTTTCTCATCTGTAAAGTAAGATACTTCCACACAAGGGGGCTGTAAGGAATGAATGAGAGAATTATTGTTAAGAGCCCAAACAGACTGATCCCTCAGTCAGTCCCTCAAGTCTAAACTAAGCCAAACCATTGCTCAATGTGCTGACGCACAGCTTCCTTCTCCACCGGGATGGACATGACCAGGAGATCACTACCCTCCCGCTGCACTACCCCACGTCACACCACCTCTGCCTTCCTCAGACCGCCACTTTTCCCACAGATGCTCCCCACACCCACCCCTGCTCTTTGAGGCCCCAAAGAGCTGGAGGTTCAGAGGGCATTTCTCCAGCCTGGCCCAGGGCTTCCTAGACACTGAGCTGAGCCCTGTGAGGGCCTGAGGACCGCAGGAATCACTTAGCAAGCGAAAAAGCTAGACCTTTGCCCTGGCCCTGCTCACAGGTGATAGGGTTAATCGGGAATTCTCTCTCCCTTGCTCAGCGCTGCTGGCAGGGGTCCAGCTCCCCGATGACCTGGGGACACATTAGTCAGTGATAAGTGGGGCTTCCCAGACCCTTTTATCCTGTTTACAATACACTGGCTTTCCTAGGACAAAATCCTCTCCCCCCGCCTTGCTCCTGGCTGTTATGGCTACATGAGACAATTGGCTGATGGACTGTCCATGGTGGGCAGCTTCTTTGGAGACCCTTTCCCACCTCCCTTAGCACCCGGGGCAATATCGCTCACCTGGTGGGTCCTGGAGGGACCATAGGTGCTTGTTTTTCTCAGCTCACTGTAGCCTCTGAGTTCGGAAATGTCATCCTTTCTGTCTGCTCAGCTTTACACCAAAAGGGAGCAAGCCAAGAGGCAGTGAGATTATGTTTCTTGGGCTTTGGGGGTGTGTGTGGCTAGGGTTGTTGTTGCTGCCCAAAGGAGAAATGATTCAGAAGTGTCCTGTTTATCTGTGCAACGGTCACCCCTCCAGGGTGGCAAGGCCTTCTTTGGGTGGAAACGGATGATATAGCAGCTACCTGGAGGTGAATGGCTGCAGCCTGGTCTTAGTCCCCCTCCACCGCTAATGAGCTTGGTCAGCTTGGGCAAGCAAGTTAATTTCTCAGAATTCAATGTCCTTGCCTAGAAAACTGGGATGATGATGCCTGTCCTGCTTCCCACCAGGTGGCTGTGAGCACAGAATGAGAAACGGTTGTGGAAGTCTTTTATTTAATGCTCTGCACTGATTTCAAGTGATGACTATTGAGCAAGAATAACCTTCCTGCTGCTGGAAGTTTATAACTGCCTAAAAGTCAACTTTCAAATAATTCTGAACTTCCAAAATGCCAAGTAGGTAGAATACTTAGGATAGTGAGCTGATTAAACGGAGTGTATTTCAAGGCGACAGATATATTACAAGCACCAACCTTGTACCAGGCACTGAGCTGGATGCTGGGGAAATGCAGGGATGAAGGACACATTCCCTGGCTCACTGTCTGGTGGAGGAAGCAGACAGGTGGACAGAGAACTGGGACACCAGGGACTAGTGCTGAGAGGCAGGTGCCCAGGGAGCATAGCATAGTGGAGGAGATCCAACCCAGCCTGGGTGTTGGAGACACTTCCCAGGGGAGGTGGAACCAGAGCTGAGACTTGAAGAATGAGTGGGAGCTGATCAGGCCTGTCGGAGGCAGAGGGAAAGGTGTTTGAGGCAGAGGGAACAGTGTATGCAAAGGCCAGAAGACACACAGGCCTTTTGTGAGAAGAGCTGCAATTACTCTAGTGACGGTGGGGGAAATGGCCAGGGATGAGGCCAAATAAGGATTTGTGACTGTGTTCTGTAAGCACCAGGGAGCTATCAAATGACATCAAGTTTATGCTTTAGAAAGATGTTTTGGGCAACATTAAGGATGATTAGAAATGGAAGGAGAGGAAGAAGGGAGATCTGATGGGAGGTTTGTGGTCGAGAAATGATGAAGCCCTCTTGATACACTCTTACAGTTTAGTAGGGGAGGTGAGACATGTTCACAGCTGATGCCTGTTGTACAAGGCGTGTGTGAACAGTGGGACAGGTGGGATAGACTACAGAGGCAAGGCAGCTCAGGAGGAAACAGAATCAGAATGGTACACAGGGCGATGTGGGGAGAGCAACCAGGGAAGGGGGAATGTAGGAGTCACTGACTTTGCTAGAAGGGGTAACAGAATTATTCTGTTAAGTCTGATTGGGATGACCAGAGTGACACAACAGATTAATGTGATTTCAGAGATAAGCGTTACATTTCATCAAGCTGGGCCCCCAAAAGACTCTGGGTTAGAGAGAGAAGCTTTCAGAGGGATATTCCAAGTTTATCACACGGCAAAGGGAACAGACTAAATACTGGTTTCCTGAATCCTGAAACCGTAGAACTGTGAGGCACTTCTTGAAATTAAAATAAGAGGAGAGAGCATGAAGTCATCAGATTGATTTTCCTGTTTCAGAAGTGTTTCACTACATCATCCCTTTACCCAAGGCTCAAAGCCCTCCAGACAGTCCTCATAGCCTGCAGGATGGAGGAAAACCATTTTTTCTGTCTGCAGAATGACTCTGACTTACCATCTTCTTCTACTGCGGAAACCCTCTGCTCTGGCCAAAAGGAACCACACAGACTGCCTCCTGGGCCTCCCTGCACTGTCTCAACTTTACCTCTCTGCTTGCTGGAACACCCTGTGCCCGCCTCCCCATACACCTTAATCCTTCTTGTATCCGAGGCCCAGCTGAAATCCCGTATCTTCTGGGAAGTCTTCTTTCATCATTCTAATTCAATGGGATCTCCTCCTTCCCTACATTTTGATAGAACTTAATTGTCTTTTACGACTTATTACATATCTGTACATTGTCTAGCATTGTTACCTTTCCATGAGTCCTGTGCTCTGTCTCCCCAACTAGACGGTAAACTCCTTGAGGTTGAGTATCTATTGCTGCATAACAAATGACCCCAAAATTCATTGGCTTAAAACATCATCTGTTTTATTATATCTCTTGATTTATTAGGACAGGAATTCAGACAGGGGTTCAGTTGGGTGATTCTTCTGTTCCGTGTGGTGTCTGCAGAGGTCAGTTGGTGAAATTCTGTTGGTGGACAGACTAGTATGGAGAGTTCAAAATGGCTTCACTCACATCTGGTGCCTTGGTGAGAATGGCTGGAAGACTGGACTCAGCTGGGACAGTTGACCAGAGCACCGACACATGACCTCTCCAGCATGATGGTCTCAGGGTAGTCAAACTCAGGGATCCCAGAATGAGTGTTCCAGGAGGCTGGCTGGAAGCTGCAAAGTCCCAGAATTTCACTTCTGCCACATTCTATTAGTTAAGCAAGTCAGTAAGGTCAGCTCTGATTCAAAGGAAATGGAACTAGACTCCACCTGTCAATGGGAGTCATAGTGAAGTATATGAGGCCATCTTTTTTTTTTTAATTAAAAAAAATTTTCTATTGTACTTCAGTTCAAGGTTCACAGAACAAATAGTTTCTCATTAAACAGTTTGTGCACATATTGTTTTATGACATTGATTAACAACCCCACGACATGTCAGCACTCTCTCGTCTCAAACTTGGGTTCCCTATTACCAGCTTTCTTGTCCCCTCCTGCCTTTTAGTCCTTGTCCCTGGGCTGTTGTGCCCCATTAGTCTTGTTTTGTTTTGTGGGGCTGTCTAATCTTTGGCTGAAGGGTGAACCTTAGGGGTGACTTCATTACTGAGCTAAAAGGGTGTCTGGGAGCCATACTCTCAGGGTTTCTCTAGTCTGTCAGGACAGTAAATCTGGTCTTTTTCTGTGAGTTAGAACTTTGTTCTACATTTTTCTCCAGTTGTGTCCGGGACCTTCTGTTGTGATTCCTGTCAGAACAGTCAGTGGTGTAGCCAGGCACTATCTAGTTGTACTGGACTCAGTCTGGTGGAGGCTGTGGTAGTTGTGGTCCATTAGTCCTTTGGACTAATCTTTCCCTTGTATCTTGTTTTCTTCATTCTCCCTTGCTCCTGAAGGGGTGAGACCAGTGGAGTGTCTTAGATGGCTGCTTACAGGCTTTTAAGACCCCAGACTCTACTCACCAAGGTAGAATGTAGAACATTTTCTTTATAAACTATGTTATGCCAATTGAGCTAGATGTTCCCCGAGACCATGATCTCCACAGCCCTATGAGGCCATCTTTAATCTACCATATAGTATTGCCCTCAGACCTAAGCAAGGACCTCAAGGGGTTCCACACTTTAGGGTGTTATTCTTACGATTTTCTAAGTCCTTCTTCAGTGGCTGAGATAGATCCAGTCTGTTTCTCCGCTTCAGGGTACTGATCTTCTACCCCATGTGCAGGTTGACCAGATGCCCTGGAGAGCTTCAAGACTCATGTCTTTGGACTTGTTCAGGGCAATCTAGCAAGCAGATTGCTTCTGCTGACCAACACAGCATTTCCTTTGTGGCCACTAGAATGGTACTTCCTTGCTGATTTTGGGTGACTGTCATTCACAATGGATACAGGATGAGTTCAGTACTCTGGGCTACTGACAGCCCATCACTGACCTTCAGGGTTGAGCTTCTTTTGTGGGTCTATGCCATGGCTCTCATTGGCCTGTGCTCTAACTGCAGTGCTACCTACAGTCTACAGCATGCCAGAATAGTGGGGGTGGTGGCATTCTTTAATCTGTGTGTCCCCCGCCCTGTAATAGGGTCACCACTCTACCCCCTCCATGGGCTTCACACCACATGTTAGGCAGTCCCCAGGAGTGGCATGTCTATCTTTTCTATTCTAGACCATTACTCTTTAATGTCTATGGGTTTACAACTGTTCCAGGTGAGGGTCAGATGTTCCCTGCATGAATAGGACTTCTCTTCTTGCTCCACCCAGGGGCCCCTTGCCTATCTGCTTCTACCCTGTGTCAGCTGGTTGTATTTGGAAGGTAAGGTTGCAGTTAATACTGAAATAGATCACTTTCTAGGTGTATGGAATCAAGGCTTAAGGAATTCAAGAGAAGACATGGTTGGAAGATAAATTGTACATTTACACTATAAAATTCTGAAATATTATTTACATTTTCCTGCATACCCTAGGTAAGACTTGCCATTAGTGTCATCATCAGTGAAACACAGTAACAATTTTGGAGTCATTAGAAGCCACTATTCATGGGCAGCATGAAGGACGACGCAGCATCATGACTAATGATATAACTAGCATTAAATAAATGACATGAGGAACTGGAGAGACAAGATATACATAGTTCAATACAAACAGGTTCTGAAGAGCCTAGCATTGTGAATAACAGCATTGTTACCTTACCCCCAGTGCCCGGTACATAGTAGGCGCTCAATAAATATCAAAATAAATGGAAAAATTAATGTTAGGGAAAGAAATGTACTCGAGTGGACAGTCTCTTGGGACACAAAACTGGGTGGGATCCAGGATACAGGAAAATGGAAGCATCTACTTGTCAAAGGAAGAGGAACATCTCCTCCCTTGGGAAAGACTGCAGATAAGCCTGGGAGGGTGGAAATGGGCTAGGTCTATGTGGAGAAGCAAAAATGTCCAAATCATTCAAGTTTCAGCTCAAACGCTACCTCCTTCGTGAAGCCTGAGAGACCCACCGGACCCGACCCCAGCTTGGCTCAATCTCTGTGAATCTCTTTGGACTTTCAACATCGTGGAGTGGTTTTCGTATAGAGTTCATTTTCTTTCCTAGACCGCGACCTCTGAGGGCCAGAGGAACTGGTTTCCCCCACAGCACACATGACACACGGTAATCACTCATTCATTGTGGATTTATTAGGTGGATACACGGGGAGGGCAGACGGGCAAATCAACGGGCAGACTTGAGACAAGAGAAGTCTGTGCCACAGATTCCAGTGAACAGCGAAATTTCCAGACCCACAATTAATAATCCGTTCAAGCAAAAACCCAGCATGCACCTCTCTCCTTTCTTAACTCGCAGGGAAGCCGAGCTCTTGCCTCGCTTGCCTCCAATCCTGCTCTGAGGACGTTACGTCAGTATCCCGCGGCTGTCCTCGCCAATGTCTGACTCAATCCTGAAGCCAACCTTCCCCCAAAACCTACACCTCCTGTTTCCTATGTGAGACCAATCCTCTGACCATACTTATTTTCCTCTCTCAGCCTTTTTTCTCGTTCCCTTTCTCTGGTCTCGTTCCCACCGCCAATCAGGCGCGCATGCGGGCAGCCCTAGCAGGCAGGGGCGGGAGGGCCCTGCTACCGGAAGCCGGAATCCGGAATCCGGAAGTGGGGGGGGGGGGCGCTGTGAGGACGTGTTCTGGGGAAGCCAGAGCTGTAGCCGGCGCGGCTGGCGCCATGGAGCCGCTGTACCAACAAACGCACAAGTGAGGGCCGCGGTGGGGCACGGGCGGGGGCGAGGACAGGCTGGGCGACGCCGGACCCTGGGGCTGAGACCCAGGTCGTCAGCTAGTGTGGACGCAGAGTCCTTCTGCCGGGGGCAGCTCAGTCCCTGGCTTGATGCCCAGGTCAGCGGCGGACAGAGGGTCCCGCCTGGGGCCTGGAGACGTTGGGCTGGGTGGCTCCTGGAGTCGCCACCCGAGCCTGCGAGTCCGTGACTACTTGCTGGGTAGACTGGGTGGAGGGAAAATCGCACTTACTGGCCGTAATATTGTGTCCAAAACCACAATCAAATCAGTTGCTGTCGAGTCGATTCCGACTCATAGCGACCCTATAGGAAGGAGTGGAACTGTCCCATAGGGTTTCCAAGGAGCAGTTGGTGGCTTCGAACTGCCTACTTTTTGGTTAGTAGCCAAGCTCTTAACCACTGCACCACCCGGGTTCCAGTACTGTGTCCAGCATCTACCAATTCGGTGCTCCGGTTGGTAGAGCTTCTGGGGAGACACGACCCCTGCCCAAAGGACTTTACTGTTTAATTGGAGAGTCAAGACACGTTCGAAAAAATAACGTGTGACAGGATGGTGCGGAGGGTAGATGAACAGTACAAGCAGGATTTCCTTAAAAAATTTAGAAGAATCCATCACTGGGCAGAGGTCAGAGAAAGTTTTGTTATAGCTCGCAGTTCCAAATGATTCAGCAACTACTCTGGATCAGCCCTAAGCTTATTGCTGCCACACCGTGATTTTTTTTTCTCTTAACGCTGATTTGTTTTACCCTAAAGACAATCTTTTTACGGTACGAAGAAATTGCCATACAAGTAGCATTCAGTGTTATAACTTGCTGTTAACATGTGGTTATGGGTTACCTTTAAGGAAATCGAGTTTAGGTTTAGCTTCTCATAACGTCCTTGGTAGTGGGCTTTATTCTTATAGCCCTGCATTTTTGGAACTTGCTGAGATACGTAGTTGGGCATGGTAATAGGGGCCACATCTATCCTATTTTAACAACTTTCGAATTTATGCTATAGTTTTGTTCTGCTGAAAACACTTAAAATCACTCGTAGGGCCTGGAAATGAAATAAAATAGACACCCAACCTCTCTCATGAATTTACAACCAAAGAACCAAATACTTTGGAGCATTAGGAATAAAAGGGTGATGTTCCTCTCATCTTTCTTTTTCTAAGTTTATGGGTTTTGTGATGAAGTGTTTGGTTTGGGAATACAGAAAATACAGAACCTACTTTGTAATAGTATAAAAATAACGGAATTTGCTCTTATGCTAGGGACCCAGTTCTCATATAAAAATTATAAGAAGGGACTTGAAAAGCTAGACCTGTGAGTCAAATGGAGAAAGAATGAAACAAATTTATGCTCATGTTACGAAGGGCAGATCTTTTACATTAGCATGGCACAGCGGGCTGAGTAGTGTCTTGAAGTTAATCTGTAATGTAGAGTCTCATCTAGTTAATTTGGTTAAAGGATGTTGCTAAGGAGGCTGTGACCACGTTTCTTTTCAAGAATAATTTAGTTCAGAGAATCTTAGCTGCAGGTGGCAGCTGTTCACAGGGAAATGTGGGTGGCTCAGTTCTCTGCAAACTTGTCCCAGACAAGACTGTGGAGTGTAAACCACTTACCTCTGCAGGCCTCCAACAACCCACCCTGAGACTCTACACCAAGGTTCACCAACGTTTTCTTTAAAGGGCCAGATAATATTTTAGGCTTTGTGGGCCATATAGCCTCTGTGGCAGCTATTCAGCCCTGCAGTTTAGTGCAAAAGCAGCCATAGACAGTATAGTAAATGAATGGACATGTCTGTGTTCCAGTAAAACTTTGTTTACAAAAACAGGTTTCACCCACTGTTATTAGGCCTGCCACTATTCAGTCATTCATTCAATGAGTAGATACTGTACTCCTACTATGTGTCAGGAGTCCCTGGGTGGTACATACAGTTAATGTACTCAGCTGCTAACTGAAAGTTGGGAGGTTTGAGTCCACCCAGAGGCAACTTGGAAAAGTCTGGCATTCTACTTCCAGAAAATCAGCCGTTGAAAACCCTGTGGAGCACAGTTCTACTGTGATGCACATGGAGTCAGAATTGACTTGATGGCTACTGGTTTTACTATGTCAGGCACCATTCTCAGTGCTGGCAGTACAGCCCTGCCCTCAAGGAGTTTACCGTCTTTCATGCTACAGTATACCCAATCAGCCTTTCCCTTCAAGTACTGAACCAGGAGTGGGATATCTGGTTCTAGAAATCTTTTCTTTGTTTTCTTCATATGTAAAATGATAGCTAAGAGTTGGTTGAACTATAAGGCTGCTTTCTGTTCTTAATACTAGACATTGAGTGTCTTCAAAAGGGAATACAAAGTGCTGTGAGCACCAGCAACCAAATTTTGCAATTGCAGAAATTAGTGATTGTAGCTTAACTGATACAACAGTAACTGATCTTACTGATTTTATTGGAACTTTGAACCCAATTTATGGTTATCTCTTGCCATGTCCCTGAAAGTACATTGGAATTAGATCAGCATTTTAAAGTTCTAGATCTTGGAAACTCCTGAACTACCTGAACAGTAATGGGGGGGGAAATGAAAAACAATAAACATTTTATCTTTAAATAATACTGCATTAGGCTGAATTTTATAGAGGACTAACAGCCAGGCTTCTACTTTTGAGATCTCAGTGGTTGTAAAGGTGCCCACATTTGTCCTCCACTGTAGTCCAGGATTGGTCCAGTATCCTGGACGTTATCCCTAGAAATTATAATTCAATAGGCCTGGGACACAGGAACTTCTATTTTAACAAGCTCTCCAGGTGACTTTGATGAACAGCTGAGTTTGAGAACTATTTCCTTATCTTAAGACCAGTTTTTTCTTTTTAGATTGTGCCCTCTGATGAGGTAAAGGCTAAATATAAACAGACTAGGTAAAGTGGGTGAGATAAAAAGGGCCAGATGGTTCCCACTACTTGTAAGTAAAGTAAAAACAACAAATGAACTTTTGTGTGATGCTGGATAGATTACCCAGCATTTCATATTGCATTTGGATCTAAGACCCTTTAAGTAATTGCTGTCATCAGTGCCACTGTTTTACAATTGAGGAGACTGAAGCACCAGTGAGTAAAATGGCTTGTTCAATGTCCCTCAGCTAGCACACAGAAGAACTAGAACTTCAGCTCAGTCTTTTAACTCCAAAACCCTGATTCCACTATGTCCCACTGCTCATGGTGGTCAGAGGCAGCATGGGGGGATGCAGGGTTAAGTTGGGGGGTGTGACAGGGAAGTGGTTTCATAGACTTTTAAAAAGCAGTTCAATTTTTAAATTCTTTTTTGTAAACCCCCTTTAAAACAGCAAATTGGCCCAACAACCCTTGCCTACTTGCTGCTAGGTCTCTGCGTGGTTCTGTTGTCACCCATACGCACCATGCACCCCATGCTAGGTGGGCTAAGACTTCTGTTTTCTAATGTCCACACTTTCAGGTCATGCTTGTGTATCACCTGTTCCTTATTGGCTTTGAGTGTGTGGCCTGAATTCCAGTTTGGTTTAAAACAGATTTTCCACTTGACATGTTAGTCGTTCCCACCATGCCATTCATACTTGCTTTGTTGTTATGGATTTATTTCCTCTCAGGCATGAAATGGAGAGATTGGAATCATTTTATTGGCTATATCTTCTCTAGTTCGTTCAAAGCAAATAGAAATTGGATGGGAAAAGTCAGTAATGTTTCCCTGCAACTTAAAGTTTATCCTTTTTAGCTTAAGAAATTGTGTAGCCAAGCCAGCAGAAGAGTGTTACCAGGGTTCTGTGGGTGTTGGCATCATCTCTCCTGGCTAGCCTCATAGAATTTAAGAATTGAAAGGGACTTCCAACATCTTTCAACAACTAATGGTTGGGAAGACCCCCTGTAAAGCCCCAGATGGTCCATATACCTTATGTTTAAACATGCAGGAGCTTTTTTTTTTTCCTTTCTTTTTTCTTGAGACCTTTCATAATTGTTCTTTTTCTTCTGTTAAACTGAAATCTGTTATCTTGAAACTTCCACCTGTTGACTCGAGGTCTCCCTTGAGCAGCGGGAACAGAGAAAAGCCCAGTTTTCCCTCTTCTATGTCAACTCCAGATATTTGAAGACCCGACTTCGGGGCCTGATATCTTGGACCACACCAGAGGTCCAGGGTGCAGTATTGCATTTCCAAAATGAGATGCCAGTTGCCAGGGAAAGAGTTTACAGTACAGGAGATCCCTGTCTTTCAGGACCTTCCTCTGAGTGGTTTCCTCCAACTAATTGCCTCTGCCCCCTCCCCTCTGAGAGGCCAGCCTGCTTGTGATCCACATGACCCACCTTGCATGCCCTTTCGCATATCATTTTCTTCATATCTTTCCTCACCAAATCATGTCGCCCTTCTAAGTGATGCTCAGAACTCCCCCACCCACAAACCTTCTCTTCCCCCCTGATTCTTTCACAGCCACTCGCTTGCCTTTGCTGGGCGCCACTATGCATAGCTCCTCAGCTTTCTGTTTGCACTTACATGTGTTGTTTTTGTCTTACACAGAACAGGGAGTATCTCTCCCTTGCCCTGTGACTCTCGGCCATACCAGTACTCAGCACACTGGGTCATAGAACAGAGCGGGGTTGGCTGCAGATCCAGGCCTATTGCTGTGTGACCTTGAACAAGTTACATAACCGTTCTGGGCTTCAGTTGTCTCTTTTACAAAATGAGGATGATGGTGGTACCTTCCTCGTAGACTTACTAGTAGAGTGTCTCGTACGTGGTAAGCACCCAATAAATGCTGCCTATCAGCATCACTACAATTAATGTTAAAATATTAGAAACCATGCCAAAATGCTTGGCTTAAAGTGTCGCCTACAAATTTTACAGTTCAGTGATGCTGTCACTTTAAATCTGTCACATGTTGGCATCAGAAAAATTGTCTTTCCTGACTGAAGCGCTGTTGATTACTCCCGTCTCACTCATTTCCTCCCTCCGATAGGCAGGTCCACGAGATCCAGTCTCACATGGGACGCCTGGAGACGGCAGACAAGCAGTCTCTGCACTGTGAGTAATTAACTACGCAACCAGAGTCCTTTCTCTGATGACACGGTGCTAATGGGCTGGGTTTCCTGCCTGCCTTGCGGCCTCGGGGCTTAATGATTCAGCGGGAATGGGTTTTCTTGTGAGGGTGGACAGAAACACCCCATGGCAAAGTCACAGATTTCCCTGATTGTGCCCTCTGGAATCCCACAAGTCTTATCCCCCATTACCCCTCCACTCAACCTGACATGGCCCCTTGGGAATGGAAGTTCTTTCCTCCATCTGTCTTAATCTAATTACCGAGTCCTTAGAGGAATGTACACCATAAAAATTCAGATGTTGAACTGGAAGTGGTCGTTTTTTCTGAGCTGAGACGGGTGGCTCTTTAGGAGGATTATTCAGAAATGAATAGCAGTAGTAATTAGTTTAGTTCCCACACCATGGTCTCTTTTGAGACAAATGCCTTTTTTATTTTTAATTCTGTTGGGAAAGGTCCTTTACCAGAGTTAGTCCTCTGGACACTGCCGGCTACCCATGAGCTCCAGGAGCCACCTTCTCACCTGTGTCCTGCCCACATCTCCTGTTTCTTCTTGCCTCCCTTCTGCAGCTTCAGGAGCATCTCATCGCTTGGTTCTGAGCCCCACCTTGCTCTAATCTAAACTGTGTGTTAGCTGTAGGCGTGAAGGCCTAGGAAGGGGCAGTGTCCCCACTGCTGTCACTTCTTTACGGGCAAGAAGCAGTCTGGACGCCTTCTGTGCTCAGTTCAGTTTCTGTCCACCAGAGTTTGTTTGCCTTCCCAACAACCCCATTGTTTCATGATTAGAAATGGAAAAGGGGTTATGTCGACTGTCTTATCAAAAGGGATAAGGAAAATGACTGGATTTATCATATCTTTACCTCTGTGGATTCTTTCCTGGGCCTTTTCCTATTGATATTTGGCCTATTTTGGGGACTCAAACGTTGCTTAGCCCACCCATTCTTATGAAAGCCTTAAGGGAGGTCTTCCCTGTATGTTGCACATACTAATCTCCTCTTCTTTTATGATTTGTTTTAACCTTGTTACTATAGGGAATTCAGTTGGCAGTCTTTTTACCAGCTATTCATAATCCATATCTGAGAGTAATCTCAAAAGAAAAAAGATCTCATTCTGTATCAGAAAATACTGCATTTAGCTCAAAATATTTATCGGGACAACTTTTAAATATTCATTTTGGTTTTCTAAAGGCAAGAGAGGTATTTCTACAGATCGCCATCAGCTTTTTTAAAAATTAGTATTGCTATGGCATTAAAAGAGGAAGACCGTCAACAAGATGGATTGACACAGTGGCTGCACCAGTGGGCTCCAACATAGCAACGATTGTGAGGATGGTGCAGGACCGGGCAGTGTTCCGTTCCGCTGTACATAGGGCCACTATGAGTCAGAGCCGACTCACCAGCACCTAACAACAACAACGTGGCATTAATGGAGATACAGATTTTTTTTTTTTTCTGAAACAACGTTTACAGGGTCACTTAGTATACTTTGAATTTTTTTCCATTATCCGTTAGTGTGTACCTTTTTCTCCTTTTGAAATATATGTTTTTGAGTTTATTGGATATGGAAAGAAAGACGTACTTGATTTGTCGTTCTAATATAAGTCCACTATCTCTTTTCCAGCAATTATTCTGTTTTCTCTTTTATACAGTAGTAGAAAACGAAATCCAAGCAAGAATAGACCAGATATTCAGCCATCTAGAACGTCTGGAGATTTTGTCCAGCAAGGAACCCCCTAACAAAAGGCAGAGTGCCAAACTGTGAGTGTGACCTCTGACATGGCTCTGACACCCCAGGTGCATCAAGACAGGCTTTTCTTCCAGGGTGGGCTATAGCATATTCTGAATATCTACTTCTACATTGAAAGACTTGAGACTACACAAAGGTAAAGTCCTCATAAAGGGCACAATTCTCTCTGAGTGATATTCCCTCAAAATAAAAAGCCTGTGAGATTTGGGGCTCAGAAGCCTTATGTCGCCTTACCTCTTTTGTGTCATTTGAAATTTTGCCTCCAGTACTGTTCTTCTGACCAAACCCATAGCCACTTGAGGTCTGCGCCAGGGAGTTCTGCTCTGCTCTGTGGTTCTCCCTGCATTCTTGTATTGAAACGAAATCTTACTCTTAATCACTTCATTCAATCTATTTATAATGAAATACTGATCTAGTGCTTGATACAGTGCATGAAATTATAATGAAACCACTCTGACCACCTATACCCCCAGCCCCTGCTCCCAAAAGTTTGTTGAAACTTTACTCCAGAGGTGCCCTTGGGCTCTTTTTAGGAGAGCGATATAATCCGTAGAAGGTCAGGAAGAGGTCAGCGAGCCTGCTTCCTGTCACCTGTTCCCTGTCGTGCACCCGGAATCAGAGACCAGTAGATACTTAAGTAAAGCTGCTGGAATCTCTGCGGGCTACAGCCCTACTTTAACCACAAGCTGCATCTTTACTCTCAGCATTGTTGATCAGAATCTGATTTTGGGGGGGATAGCACTTGCTGGTATAGAGAGAGGTAAGGATATGTCTTCTTTCCTAAGTACAAAGCCTGGCCACCTCTACTTGTGCCGCACTGGGTTCCTGGAATTTAATCTATCTCTCCATCAATTCCAGTCGAGTTGACCAGTTGAAGTATGATGTCCAGCACCTGCAGACTGCTCTCAGAAACTTCCAGCACCAGCGCTGTGCAAGGGAGGAGCAGGAGAGGCAGCGAGAGGAGCTTCTGTCTCGAACTTTCACCCCTAATGTAAGCCAGGCACCTGGGGGTGGGGGCGGCAGGCATTCGGACACCTGCCTGGGGCCGGAGCATGGCAGGTCTCTGGGCTCCATCCTCTCAGGGTGTCTGGAGCCGGCAGATGAGGACAACACCAACTGGAAATAACAGTGGACTTTGTGCACCCACAGAGGCTAGACCTTGACAGGGAATCTCTTCCTCACACAAAAACCTGAAGAGGAAGCCGTTCAATTCGGGGAATGGGCAGAGGTGAAAATCACCTGGTTTGACTGGTCCAGTGCAGAGGTGGAAGTTCACATGGTGGAAATGTTTTTCTGATCAGATAGAGACAGGTGATTAGACCCTAGACCATTTGTGGGGAAGGCAGCATTTCAGAGCTGCCTTCGGGCAGTTGCCTTTGTGCTGTGTGTGTGTTGAGGGGGAGGGGGAGGGTTCGTGTCAGAGGCATTAAAATGTTTTTGCCTCTAGTCCAAGCAGCAATTTGGAGGAATTTGTTAACAGATGTTTAGTTTTAGATGGACTGCTGGACTTGAGCCTATTTGGAGGTAGCTATCGGTTAGGGCGTTTGGTTTCTTAGAACACCGTTGTCCCTGCCCTCGAGTGTCAGTAAGGGTCATTTCCTGCACAGGGCTGCAAATACACTGGTCTTTTTCTGTGTCCTGCATAATATAGTCCACCAAATGAGGGTTCTTTTTGTTTTGTTTCTGCGTTTCATCTCTGGTTTTTTGTTTTTGTTTTTTTACAGAAGCTTTCGTTTTCTAAAGCGGTGTTAGCTTTCTAAGGCTGCCATCAGAATTCAGATCAGTCCTTGCTTTGCAGATGTTTAACGCTCGTGGCTCCTTCTGTGTTAGGCAGTAAATTTCCTCAAGTGTTTCAGAATGTGTCTCGGCAGTTTTTGTTTCTCCAGTGTAAGCAGTCAAGTAACAATGATTAACAATTTTAAAAATGTAATGAACTGTAAGACACGCTAAAAGACACTCTAGGGGCTGTTGATAGTTAAGATGTTGTATTCGGGCCTTTTTTAGGCCAGGGATACTCACTCAGGGTTATTTTGTTTCTTGCCAGCCTGGTGTGATTCTGTGCGTACAGTGGGCCCTTAGTAAACATGGACTTGCCTAATGAACTTCTTTCTGGCCATTCTGCGATCTGGAGGTGTAAGATTTCTCTGAGAGATAGTGGCCCATCAGCCATACCCTTTCAGGTGGGAGGGTAAGAAAGATTTGTATATAAAAGGCATGCAATGAATGCTTGTCAAATAAATGAAGAGATGTCTCTAAGGGATTCATTCATACACTGGAGCCTTCTGACCCACTGAGCTTTAGCTGTATGCAGAGCACTGTTTACAGTGCTGAGAGTAAAGCCTATGAAAACATTAAAAAGCCTACCTGTGAGAAGCTCCTTGTTAGCAGGGAATAAAAACCACTCTGAACTTGAGCATCAGAGAAAAGGTAGTTTAATGTCTTTGTGACAATTGGAACTGGGCCGGAAGTGGTTAAAACAGCTATGCCTAGCAGAACAGTTTCTGATGGTCAGGAGCTGGAAAAGAGAAGAGAACAGTATCATAACTGGTTAATACGGTAACTTGTTTCTGTATACGGTCCACTTTCAGTGTGAAATGGGAGCCACCAGGGTTGGTGTTGGTGTTTCTCTCTCCAGTGTGGTTAAGAGGGCAGGCTCAGGACCAGGATTCATGCCCCACCCGACTTCCTCACCAGCTGTGTGATCTTGGAGAAGTTATTCCCCCTCCCTGGGCTTCAGTTTCTTCATCTGTAAAGTGGAGATAAAGATAGTACAACTACCTTGTGGGGCTGGTATGAGGATTACGGCAGTTTAGGGTAACGAGCGTGGAAAGTGGAAGGTACTTGATCAGTATTAGTTCTTTCCCCCTTCATTTATTTAGCAAACTTTTCTTGCTCGAGAGCATAACCCATGGCCATCAAGTCAATTCCGACTCACAGGGACCCTGTAGGACAGAGTAGAACGGCCCCATAGGGTTTCCCAGGCTGTAAATCTTTACGGAAGCAGACTACCACAACTTTTACAGAGCAGCTGGTGGGTTCGAACTGCCTATGTTTCGGTTAACAGCACTTCTGTGCTACCAGGGCTCCTTTCTTGGGAACATAGTCCCATCTAAACACCATTAGGGCTTCAGTTGAAGATACAGTCTCTTCTACTCTTGGTCAGTTTCAGCCTAATTGGAGAGAGAAGCTACAGATGAAATGGCTAAGGAACAAAAACAGACACTTGATACTGCGTGAGGGAAAGCCAAGTAAAGGAACATGTGGAACAAAATAAGTTAGTGAATGGTCACAGAAGCCTGTGGAAGGAGCCAGATGAGGTCTTGAGAGAATGGAGAGTTGATTCCTCAGTGGGGGTAATTATACAGAGGCAGGAGTTAACCAGACTTGTGCAGCAGCGTTTATTTAGGGAGTGACAAGTCTGAACATTTCCTCTTCCTCTGTGCAGACAGAGCCATTCCAGATCTTTGCTTTTTTTCTCTTAGGTTCCTTTGATTCTTGCACTCTTCTTTGTGGCTGTTCCAGTGGCTTGACTTCAAGCAGTCAGAAGGGACTCTAGGAGGTGACCAGCAAGCAAAGTTAATCAAGCCCCTGCGTTTTTTTCACAGGACTCTGACACCACCATACCAATGGATGAGTCTCTGCAGTTTAACTCCTCCCTCTACAAAGTCCACCACGGCATGGATGACCTCATTGGAGGTGGCCACAGTATTCTGGAGAGACTGAGGGCCCAGAGGCTGACCTTGAAGGTGGGGTCCCTGCTGGGGGACAGGGAGAAGGCCTCTTATCTTGGCCTCCTCCAGCAGTTTGTGTTTCCATTTTGGTTATGTAACCCCACATTGTGATGTGATGGTGAGTCAGAGCCCTGGAGTTTGGAGTCCTTGTTGGAGTTGGATTATTATGAACCCAAAAGTGACCAGATTCCCTTTGCCAGTAGTATGTCTCGTGCTGAAATGAACCAGCATATGGTCTGTCTTGGTATCCAGGTCTTTTTCCATTTACTGAACTTCTCATGGAAGTACTACTACTGTGAGAAGAACCAGTAGTAGATAGAGAAAGGCTATAGAATCGAGTTTCACAAGAACGAAAATGTGGTTGTGCTTGGATGCCTCACTCTAAGGTGGTTTTCCCTCAGGACCCCTACTGTGGACTGCCTCAGAACAGACCATTTTTTCCTTCAGTAGCAGTCCCCGGGGATGGGGCTTAGGGCCACCCTGGTTGACTAGCAGCAGAGATCCTAAAGCACATGGAGGTCCCCGGCGTATTCCTAGAAGCCCCGCCCATTGGCACTGCTGAGACTCAGACCCCCTGGGAGAGGTTTACAGAAACATTACACAGACTCTGATGTCAGTTATGATGTTTCAGCCTCAGCCCTTTTCCTGTATCAGCCCTGTTGGATAATGGGGTGTGGGCTGTGCCTCTTATCAGGGTGTGGTCCCTTGTGAACGAAGCACTCCCAGCCACTGAGCTGTGAGAAACAGTCATGCGGAAGTGTGAGCTTTATCTTAGTTTTTGTTGGACCACGGTGAGCCTGTCCGCTCCGCTGGACTTTAGGACATTTCTGAGCAGCTCCTGCCATCTTTACCAGGGAGAGGGTCAGGCAAGCCGCAGGGGGTGCTGTCCTCCGCTGATGGTCACAGTGCATCGAGTGGCCTGAGGATGTGGTCTCCCACGGCCACGTGGATGCCACCCTCTCAGAGCAGGCACCCACAGTGATCTAAATGATACGTGTCGATTAATCGATTGGCCCTTTCTTTAGAAAACTGCTGGCCTCCTTCTCCTGTCTCAGAAAAACAGTAGAATCCTTTTAGGACAAGACTCCCATGTCACACTCAGGTAGACGCAGTGCGGGTAGAGCTCACTGTTAGAGCAGATGCCAGCTCCACACCGAAGTCTGCCATCACTGAGAAGTCCCGGCAACCTCTGCCACCTGCGCTGTTGTCAAGGGCACATGCTGGGAAGCTCCTTGAGGTGGTTGAGGGTTGAAATTTGAGGTTTCTAATTCCGGTGTCTCAGCATACCTCCTACTACCTGTCTTTTGTCTTGATTCTCCCCACCCCTCTTCCACCCCACCTCTATCAGGAAAGTTTCTGCCTAAACCATTTGAAAGGAGCACAGGGATGAGCATGAGGGAGCTGGGCTGAAGTAGCCCGATTTGGCCCAACCTGTGGTTGAAAATGAATGCTTTTTTTCTTTTTTTAATTTATGGTAATTTTCAGGTGATCCTGGAAGCTTGGGCCTTGGACCTCATACGGTGGTGAAATAACCTGTGTTTTCAGACCTAAGCAGAATCTTTAGCGAGAATATAATTTTTACTGTCACTATCGGAAAAACTATTTCTCTAGTCTCTTCCAGCAGCAGTAAAGTTTGACTTGAGGGAGATCTTTCCCAGCGAGGCTTGTTAATCATTGTCTGGGCAGAACAGGATTTTAGTTTCTGTCCGTGATGCTTCGTGTTCTCACTTCTCTGGCCTCTGCTCCCGGTTGCTCATTAATGTGTTTTCATTAAAGAAATGGCTGGTGGGGCATTAGGTTAGATGCTGCTTGTACAAGTGCAGGTGCTGATGTGTGTTTAAGCAAGTAACTCGGGGTTGGTTCCAGCATTCATTTATATTTGTTACCTCCTAAGAAATCGAATCCGCTTAAAAATAAAAGTTAGAAAGCAGTAGGGAGGGCAGGATGGATGGTTTGGGCTGTTGGTTTCGGAGCAGAATAGCCTTTTGTTTTGGTGGTGGGTGGTGCGTTTATTTAAAGGGGTGTTAGGTCATTGTGTTGGTGTCTGTCAGTCATGTTTCTGTCTTTCTCACTCCAAACCCTTTCGTGAACACGGACATTGGCCCACATGTGGTACTCAGTGGAATCCCCAAGGATCATTCATGCTACAAAGTGAACAGATGGGCATCAAGGATTATTGGAGCTAGGGAGCAGAGAGAAAGTTTTTAGATATTATCTTTATTTTAATATAAAATATTCTCATTTATAATTTGTTTATTGAGGTGTTACTTATATACAGTAAAGTGCACAGATCTTACTTGTACAATTCAGTGAATTTTGACAAATGCATGTACCTTTGTAACCCCCCTTTCTGTCAGTATATAGAACATTCTCGTCACCCCTGAAAGTTCTGCCGTCCCCTTCCCCGTCTCCTTCCCGGTCATTCTGCTACACATGCGCGGGCTCACGCACACACAGGCAAACACTGTTCTATTTCACCCTAAATTAGTTTTGCCTATTATTGAACTTCATATAAATGGGTTCATACTACTCTTCTGTGTCTAGCTTTTTCCTGTGGTGTTCGAGGTTCACTCATATTGTTACTTGTTTGGTTATGTGTTGATGAAAGTCAGTCCTTTTTATTGCCAAGGAGTATGCCATTGTGCAGACATACCGGAATTTGTTTTTCCATGCACCTGCTGATGGGCACCTGGATGGTGTCCAATTTTTGGATATTCTCCTATGTTTTCTTCTAGAAGTTTTATTAAAGTTTCAACTTTTATGTTTGATTCTATGATGCATCTCTAATTTTTGTGTATGATATGACTCAAGGTTTTTTTTTTCCACACACATGCCTATATATGTATGTATGCAGTATATGTATGTAATACTTATCTCTGCTACATTATTATAAAGCCAGTTGTTATAGCCCCATTTGTGGAATAGACTTTTCTTTCCCTCTTGATTGCTCAGGCACTTTGATCACAAATCAGTCGACCCTATGAGAGTGGGTCTGTTTCTGCTTGATGTTGCCTTTTAATATGCTTTGGGCCCCATCTCATGATGACATTCACCTACCCTTGGCAAAACCAGCTGACCTTGGTTCTCCTCCTCTTCTTGTCTGCCCCAGGGGACTCAGAAGAAGATCCTAGACATTGCCAACATGCTGGGCTTGTCCAACACGGTGATGAGGCTCATTGAGAAGCGGGCTTTCCAGGATAAGTACTTTATGATCGGCGGCATGCTGCTCACCTGTGTGGTCATGTTCCTCGTGGTGCACTACCTGACATGAGCCAGCCCAGCTCAGCGGCTGAACAGTGTTCCCACCGTGTGAGTGTGTGTGAGTGTGTGTGCGTGCAAGAAAGAGAGGGCCCAAGAGGTTGCCTTTTGAAATGTATGCCCATCATAACTGTGAAGACCATTTGGGAGGAACTGTGATCTGTAACCTAGTGGAAGTTTCAAACATGCTGTTTTCTGTGACATCTTGGAAAGGGAGCACAGTGCTTAGGAAGACCTGTTCCTCTCTCTCTCACTCTCCCTGGGGGAGAAAGTAATGTAAGGGGAAGGGATGAAGAAGGAAAGGAGAGGAAAAGAATGACTTCAGTGGTTTGTCCACATGGCGGGTGCCCCCGGGAAGGCTCTTGAGGTGGCTTGCAGACAGAACTGTCCACACTCTGCCGTTATCCAGCCTTTTCTGGCCCCTGATGGATAGGCTGGAGTAGAAGTGAAGGAGGGGAAGGAGGCCTTCTTTTCCTGTACCCATTATCGTGGACGGATTTACATGCTTTTGCTCCTAGCCATTTCCCCTCTTCTCACCCACCCTGAAAAAAAAAATGACATGCAAACAACTTACGGTTGATACTTGTCATCCTTCCCTGGAAGCAGTTACCTAGGGGAAACAAAGACAGTGAAGCTGATGCTGAGAACGAGTAAGATTTTCCACATTACAATTGTTGGGTGTTTTTCCTTTCTAAAGTGAGGCCAGTATTACTCCCTGAGAGTGTTCTGTCTTGAGGCTCGGGACCCTGGTCACTGCTGTTTTCCAGTTGTTACTAGAATGGCTGGCTGATGAGCTTCAGCGTGTGCAGCCTGGTACCCATGCCCAGCCTCTGGGGAGCTTTTGCCCCAAAGAAGGTGGCTGTGAGCAAAGGTTGGTGATTTGCTGATTACAGTCTCACATCTTGTTTTAGCATTCTTGGGCCCTCTTCACGTTCTTGAAATATATTAGCAACTGCCAGCCAAGCCCCCATTCTGCCCAGCCGGTATGGGCAGATGCCACCCTGGAGACCGTCCCTGGTGTGTATGTCCTTGTGAGGCTGTTTTCAGGGATCAGGAACTTTACCTTCTCTGATCAACCATGGATTGAGGCTTTATGTTGTGGAATTTATTATAAAGCCAGTCTATCTTGAATTCCATCTAATGTGATTAGTCGCTGAGAGTACCAAGAAGACCTGGTTAGCATATTTTTTCATCTGTCGCAGGCTCTGCCCACCTACCCCTCTAGGATAGGTAGCCTCATGGCAAGACATAAGACACAGAATTCCCCCAGAAGAACTGGAAACCTAGTCTGTGTTGTCTAGTCAGTTGTCTTGCCCCTCACTTCCTGTCTTTGTCTCTTGAACTCTCTTCTTCTTTCCCATCTTTACTGTGTGTGTTCAGTTCCACCTCCGATATTTTACCTTCCACCTGTTTCTTTAGCGACATTGGTCTCTTTAGGTACATCTGGGGCATAGCTCCCCCTTTGGTGAATTTCTTATAATTGTCACAGATTTTTAACATGAGTTTCCTGGGTACTGATTTCACACTTTGAGTCACATGGGATCTCGGTTGCTCCCAGCCCTCTGGGCTAAACAGGGACCTTAGGTTTCCAAGGAAGGGGGAGTGCAGCTCCTTCATAAAGGGATTGAAGGCTCCACCGGAGTGAACGTGGTAGTTTGGAGGGTGGACAGAGTGGTTGAGGTATCTTCCGACCTAGCTCTAACTGGGGAGGCACGGTTTGGAATTTCCATCTCGTCCAGCCCAGCACCTCTGCCTTTCTGGCACTCAGCACTCCATAGAATGAATGTCTGAACTGCACAGACTTGGCTGCCCTATCCCTGGGCACATGAGGATTCCACCAGACAGCACACCTTGGAAGAATGTGTGCAAGGAGCAGCTACATCATCTGGACTTGAACTCTGGGAGGCAGAAACCTCCCCCCACCACCTGTCCTCCATTGCCCGTTGGGACACTTCTGTGCCGCGTACACCAGTATATCCCATATTCGCCTTTATAACGCTTGCTGGCCTTGAGGAACCAGAAGAAAGGCCCACCTCTGTGCCAGGTCTCCCTACTGTGTAATAAAAATTGTGGAGGCAGTTTGTGGGTCTTTACTGCCTGGGGCAAGGGAATGGCAATCAGTGTGTCCAGAGACACAGGGGCACTGAGGCTGCATGGCATCATGTGACTGTCTTTTCTTTCAGTGCCCAACCCCCCCCCCCCTTCCCCAGAAACTGGTTCCTTGGCCTAACTAGGTCCTACTGTCTCCACAGCCCGAGTGTAGGGCGGGTCCAGGGCCAGGGAAGGAGCACCCTCTAGTGGAGTCAGAAGGGAATTCTTAGGTCCAGTTGCAAGAAAACTCTTGATAAAGTCTCTGCGACCTTGTAGGACGTTTTGGTGCCCATTGTGGTTTTAAGCAGGTGGGTTGTCAAGAGGAACTTGGGAATATTTTTATTACACGCCAGTTTACTCCAGGTATGACCACTTATGAAAAGCCAAACTGGAAGACGTAAGTAAATAGGAGAGTCTTGATTTTATGGAAGGCTTCCCTGCTGGGTTGTTTTCTTAATCTTTTGTCCTAATGAATTTAACTGGGTTTGATTGGCAAATTTGGATTTACACCCATTGTTTTTTAAACACATCAGTTGAATAAAGTTGAGATTTATTTTATGTAGAAAATTAATACTTTGTAAAGGCACTTGACATTCATTGTTATAACTAATGCCCCTTGTTTACTTTCTGGGCCAGAGATTCTCACGCCGCTCCAGGGCCAGGCTAGGTGGCTCACAAGCAGCTGGGAAACTTTGTTATTACAGATTCCTGGGGCCCTACCCCAGACCTCCTGGATTACAATGTCCAGAGGTGCCCTGGAATATGGGTGGTTTGGATTTTTTGTTCGTGTTTTAAGTCTCTGAGGTGTATTTAAGGTGATGTGTGTAGTTTGGAACCACTGTCTCCAAGACAGATGGCTTTTGTCTTAATTGAAGATAATAGATAGCATTTGAAAGTATATGCTGAACTAGCTCAGCATGTATATGTGAAGAACAAAACTTGTCAAGTCCAAAATAAAGGCTTACTGTTTATATCCTACCTTATTCCAGAAAAGATTTGAGGAGACTTACAGGAAAAATACACAGGTCCTTGGGTACTGCAAGTGATTTGTCCTCAGCTTCTAACCAAAAGGTTGGAGATTTGAACCCACCCAGTGGTGCTGTAGAAGAAAGGCCTAGTGATCTGTTTCTGTAAAGATTTCAGCCAAGAAAAACCTATGGAGCTCAGTTCTAATTTGGAACACATAGGGTTGCCATGAGTTCAGATCGACCTGAGGGCAACAGGTTTAGGTTTTTTGGTTTGTACGAAATAACTAAAACAGTAAAATATAAAGAAGCCTGGACCAAGAGCAAATCGGTAGAGTGTCGATACCAATTTTATTTAGAAAATTAATACTTTGTAAAGTCACTTGATATTCATTGTTATAACAAATGCCCCTTGTTTACTTTCCAGGCCAGAGATTTCTCACACTGCTCCAGGGCCAGGCTGGAGCAGTGTGAAAAAGAGAAAAGTGCAAGTCGTAAGGCCCTACAGAACTGCTCTGGGAAATTCTTAGTTTGGCTTTGAGCCCCAGCAGCCAAAGCAAAGAGAAAAGCATGATCCGCTAGTGTCTAAATGGAGGTGGGTGGAGGGGAGGGAATAGCAGTCATTTGCTCAGGCGAAGCTTATCCCAGACCTTTAATAACTTCCCAAGGCCCCACGGGGAGTCATGGAGGAGCTGGCCCCTTGTCTGGCTGGCTCTATAACCCGAGCTCCTAACCACTGCACCAGTCAGCCTGTGCTTGTTAAGAGATGCTCCACTTGGGGGCAGTCATCACGAGGTCTGCGGGACTGCAGCCTGCCTGGGACCCGGTACAGAGCTGTAAGGCAATTGTTGCAGATAATAAAGACTTTACATGTCAGATCCTCTTAAAGTATTTTCCAAATCGAGAGAGAGATGGAGAAGGTCGGGGAGGAGCTCCTGGAAGTGGAAAATGGGAGCTGTAGCCAGGCCTTGCCAGTAGGGGGAGACGTAACCCTGTCTTTGGCTGGTCCACCCAAGAGCCTTGCTCTGTCCCTGTGGCTTCCCAGCTGACCGCCTGACCTAGCGATCCCTTTAGTGTGGCTCTCACCGGCCCCTCCCCAGGCTCCTGCGACATGGGAGCTCTTACTGAGGAGTTGGTGCGGGCTTGACCAGGCCCAGCAGGGAGGCCTGGTGGACCTCAGAAGAGAGCAGGTGGCAGCATGAAGTAGGACATTCACCTTTAATTAATTTGTTCACTTGTTCTGTACCCACGTGTGCAGCACCTCATTGGATGTTTCAGAGCAGGCAGAAGGGGTTGAAGACGACCCTGCCCCCCAGAGCTCACAGTGATTATAGAAGTGTGAAGCAGCAATAGAAGCCCTGAAACCAGACTGCAGACTGGCTTCAAGTTCAGCACTGCGGCTGCCAGCTATGTGGTAGGCATCTCTCTGAGCTTTCTCATCTTACAACAGAGTAGCACCTGTCCCCCATCCTTTCCCGGGGTGGACATGAAGCCCTAGTGACCTAGTGTTTATGGTAGGCTCCAGAGGGTCTCAGTAATTCCCAACATTTGGCTGCTTGTTCAAATCATTTGGAGAACTTTAAAAATCCTGGTTCTGGGTCCCACCCCTACAATTCTCAGCTACTGGGTCTGGAGTGTGGTCTGGGTTTCAGGTTCTCTTCTTTTTAACTTCCCAGGTGATTCTCACGTGCAGCCAAGGCTGCAAACCGCTGCTCTCAATGCCTGACAGATGTGATGGGTTATCATGACTGTGTGGTTAGAAAGACAGGGTCTCATGCGAAGCAACTAGAGAGCAAAGCAGGGCTTCCAACAGCTTCATACTGGTTGGAATCCCTGAATCTACATTTTAACAGGATCCCGGGGTGATTCATATATATACATATACACATAGATTCTGAGTCAGTATATATGGGGTGGGGGGGTGAACATGCAAATTCTCAGCAGGGGTTAGAACTGACCAAACCAGTTCGAAGCCCTGGGGCAAAGTAACAAATCCCAAAGGTTGAGGGACTGCAGTGTAGAGCAGCGGTCACCATGGGGGCAGTCAGCTAGGAAGGGCTTTCTGGGAGATGAGTGTGCTGACAGTTGGTCATGGGACGTGATTGAAGGAGAGTCGTCAGAAAAGTTGAGGATGAAGGGGACAGGATAGGGGAATCAATAAAGTCTAATTAGCCTGCAAGGAGCCCTGGTTGCACAGTGGTTAAGCTCTCAGCTGCTGACCAAAAGGTCGGTGGTTTGAACCCACCAGCCACTCCAGCTTTGGAAACCCCATGGGGCCGTTCTATTCTGTCTTACAGGGTTGCTATGGGTTGGAATTGACTCATCAACAACAGGTTTGGTTTTGCTTAATCAGCCTTTGTAGGAGCCCTGGTGGCACACTGGTTAAGCACTCAGCTGCTAACAGGTCGGTGGTTCAAACCCACCAGCTGCTCCTCGGGAGAAAGATGTGGCAGTCTACTTCCGTAAAGATTACAGCCTTGGAAACCCTGTGGGGCAGTTCTGCTCTGTCCTGTAGGGTTGCTGCAAGTCAGGATCGACTCAATGGCAGTCGACAGCATTGGGTTTGGTTGTGGGGTTTGGAATTAGGCTTTAAGAGCCCTGGTGGTGCAGATGGTCAGGCATTCGACTACTGGCCGTAAGGTTGGCAGTTCGAACCCACCTAGAGGCACCTTGGAAGACAGGCCTGGTAATCTGCTTCCGAAAGGTCACAGTCTTGAAAACCCAGTGGAACACAGTTCTACTCTGCACATGTGGGGTCGCCACGAGTTGCCCTTTCACTGATACCATCATCTGCCTGGCTCGCACCAGCACAGAATCCACCCAAGAGGTGGTTGCTGCTCAGAGGCCCGAGAAGGCTGAAATGGGGCTGAATCTATGGCAAGATGACCAGGGGTGGGCTGTGCAGAAGGGAGGCCATTCCCACCTCCTACTTTCCCCTCCCAGCCTGGGCAATGGGCTCCGCATTCTCCAACCCAGGCCTCTCAAGCTCCACCTACCTCCTGGCATCTACTCCAATGCCGCTGTAAGCCTCCTGTGCCCAGGGCACATGCAGGAGGAGAGAGTGAGGAGCTCTGTGAACAGGGGAGAATCGTCATCTCTCCCCGACTGATGTCACCAGTTTGCTGTGAAGGTCGGAAGGTAAAACCCTGAGCACTCCTGGGTGTTATCCAAATCTTGTTGTTATATGCACCGGGTGGGTGTAAATTCCATCTCCATGGTGATTTCTTCCAGGCCATTTGTTTCTCCCTACACTTTCCCCCTGTGGCAAAGGGCAGCCTTTCTTCTCACAGCCCAGATTCCCTGGGAGGCCCTTGGAAGGCAGCCCCCAGGGCAGAATTCCAGAAGGGGGGCCATGGCCACCTCCTTGGATGAGAAGATACCGTGGAATAAATTTTCTGAGGTCACCCATTTGAAAGGAACAGCACATAATTAAAGATATAGGAGGCCTGGGATATTCACTTAAGGGAAAAAAATAATAACTCAAGTCCAGTATTGTACCCTCTTAACATAAAAAGTTGATGTAATGATTACCAGAGATGTCATGAGGCAGCAGTGAGGTACCAGGCAAGCGGGCCAGAAGCCAGAGTCTTCATTCAGAGGGCAGATAGCTCATCCTGATGGGGGTGGGCATGGTCCAGGAGGGCTTCCTGGAGGCGGGGGACATGAGCTGGTTAGAGAATGGGTTGGCTGGCCAAGCAAGTGGTATTGACTGATTTTTCTGGGGGAAGTTGGGGAGGGGAGCTGGTTTGAAGGGGAAGAGTATAATCTCAGTTCTTAACTGGCTGGGTTTTGGAGTGGAATTCTAGAAAGAGTAGAGAACTTGCATTTCTAACAAGTTCCTAGCAAGTTATACATAAAAATCACCAGGGGTTCTTGTTAAACTGTAGATTCTGATTCAGTATATCTGGGATGGAAATGCAAATTCTCATCTGGGAACTTATTAGAAATGCAAATTCCCAGCAGGGGTTCGAACCAGAACGAACCAGTTCGAATCCCTGGCTTACACACTGAGAACTGGTGGAGGTGGGGCAGGATGCAGGGCTGGTTGATTCGGGGCTCTTTCCATCTCTCCACGCCGCCATTCTCCATCTCAGCCTCATCACAGGCTGGAAGGTGGCGAGGTGGTGGCAGTGATTTCAGGGCACAGCGCAACCCACCTCTTCACAGGATTCTATCCTGAGAGTGAAGCAGCATTTCCGAGAAGCCCCCAGCAGACCCTGCTCATGCCTCATTGGCCAGAAAGGGGCCACATACCCATTCCTGATCCAGTCATTGGCCAGGGGGTGGGTGAGCAGCTGCCCTGAGGCTCATGGAGGCACAGGGAAGAAGCAGGGCACCTGCATGAAAGGAGGCTCTGAGGCAGGAGAGGGGGCAGAACAGAGGCTGCACGGACAAGCAGCAGTGTCCACAGCGCACTGGATAAATGTAAATGATGACAATTTAGGATCAAGTCAAACTTTGCCGGTATAACAACTAACTAAAAAGCTGCTAACCGAAAGACTGGCGTTTCAAACCCACCCAGTGACTCCATGGGAGAAGGACCTGGAGATCTGTTCCCATAAAGATTGCAGCCTAGAAAACCCTATGGGGCAGTTCTGCTGTCACCTGGGGTCACTGTGAGTTGACATCAACTAGACAGTACCTAACAAAGGGGTGGGTGTATGGCCACTTTCATCAATAATGATGATGATGTCGTTATTTGGATTACGTTTAATCCATATAAATCCTAGAGGGAGCTATTGTTATCTCCAGCTGACAGGTGAGGTAACTGAGTCTCCAGGAGGTGACATGACTCCAGTCTCCTTGTCTCCAAAGCTCGTCTCCTAATGACCCCAGACAGCGGCTGCTTAAGTAACTTTACTGCAATTGAGTGTCCAGGGATGCACCAGGGATGCAGAGAGTGGTTGGTTCATCACAAATAGTAATTCTGTTAAAGCTTTTCCTTAGGATCTGCTTGGAATCTTGCTAGCCAGGTTACCATTCTTGGGGTCCTTGAGTATTTAAAAGATCAAACCAATCCTGCTCTGTTGGATTGATTCCAACTCATAGGGACCCTATAGGACAGAGTAGAACTGCCCCATAGGGTTTCCAAGGAGCAGTTGGTGGATTTGAACTGCCAGTCTTTTGCTTAGCAGCCAAGCGCTTCACCACTGTGCCACCAGGGCTCCGTTTAAAAGATACTGCCTTTAAAAAAAACTCTAATTCTGTCATTTTCTTCGTTCTGATACGACTTGTAGTTCTTATTTCTTGGATGGACTGGCCACCTAGTCGACAGGTTCCTTCTTTCTGTTTTAAGGCCAGACGCCCAGAATCTTCGCTGAGCTTAACGTGGCCCACCTGAGTGACCTGCCTGCTGCTGAAGGCCTTTCCTCCTGAGCCCTGCTCCTCCTGCTCATGCTTCAGTTTCCCCCTCAGGCAGGGGAGGGCCATTCCCAGGCTGTCCCAGGCTGTGGAGCATGTGCTGCTTCTAGTTCAGAGAGATAGGGGGGCGTAGGGGGGCGGGGTGGGCGGGGCCTGTAAATGATGAGGAGTGGAGTAATCCGCAGCCATGCTGCACTCTTCCCCTGGAGCCATGTCAGGGCGCAGAGGTTCCCTGATGGTCTCCCCCTCCCTCCCATGCCTCTCTGTCCTTTTCAGTCTCTCTGCAGGCTCCTGCTCTGACTTCCTCCCCTTCTGTCCTCCCCACTCCCGCTAGGACCACCCTCTGCCCGGGCCTGGTACCCATCATTAGAACTTTGGTCCTGTAGTTAAAGCACCTAAGATATTCATGCTAGTGCTCCCAAGAGAAGAGACCAGTTCTAAGGGCAGTTTTCTCAGGAGGACGGGTGGAAGCAAAAAGAGGCAGTGTGTTGGGGGTGGGCGGAGGCTCTCAGATGGGAGGAGAACCAACCCGCCTCACAAGCCTCACCAAGTTGTCCTAAACGCTGGCCTCTCGGTGTGGGCTGAGACCTGGGTTGGGAGGGTGGGGGAGAGCTCAGAATCATCTGTCCAATGTCTGTATTTATGGAGGAGGTGGCCCCTTGTAGGGTGAGAAGCTCGGGGCTGGCTGAGGAGGCGGGGATGGAGGCAGCAGAAGGGGGTGAAAGAGCAGGAGGGGGTGGGCAAGGGGGAAGGAGGAAGAAGAAGCCAGGAGGGGAGAAGGGAGAGGGAATTAAATCCGCGTGTGCTCAGCGCCAGGCACCAAAAGCCAACTCTGCAAATTGCTTTTTTCTTCACGCTTGTCCCAGGAAAAGCCCAATTAAAATAGCACCTGTTGGAAGTGGAAGAGTAATTGCAACAGGCAGCTCCTTAAGCCCATCTCCGGGAGCATGCGAGGGCAACTGGGGGCAGCTGGGAGCTTCAGGATCGTCCCTCTGTGTTCAGATACCCCTGAGCTCGGGGGCAAGGTGGCCCTAAGGGCAGATGCCTGCCTCGACCCCCCCGCACAGCACTCTGAGACAAGCCCATCCCGTGGTGGGGTAGCTCAGTGGGCTAACATGGGGTGCTGAGAGATCAGAGTTGTTGGGTTCTGAGTCACAGAACAGAGGAAGAGCAGAGCCACCCTTCTGGGGAAGAGTGACTTGCCAAGGGACAGCCAGCTGGTTGGTGAGGACAGATCTGAGATCAGAGTGGAGGTCACTTCCTCCCAATCCAGTGCTCCTGTCATCTCACCCTGTTGCCCCCGGCATTCTCACCATGCCACCATCCTAAGCCCTAGTCGGTGGCCCTCACCCCAGCTACAGTCCCATGGCCTAGCACTGTACTGTATCCCTGCCAGGCAGGGGTGGCAGGAGCCATGGCAAAGGCTCTTCTGGTTTTGTCAATCTCCCCAGACCTTTCAGATATTGACATACATAGCACACACGTTGCCAGGTTGTGACGTCTCTACTAGAAGGCAGACACAGGTGGACAGGGCCCACGAGCACGGCTGGAGCAGTGGGTTCCAGAGGTGCCCGCTTGCCACCCACAGTGAAGCATGATGCTAGGTGGCATTCTCCCCACAGGTTACCCAGCTGACCATGTCTCATCTGCCCAGAGTCAGTTTCCATGGCAACAGTAAGCACCTTACCCATCATTTTCATCCTTAAAGATTCCCAGCCTGGCTGGCTGAGTCTGGGCTCCTTGCCTGCCTGCCATCGCACCAGCCCCAGGCTCCAGAGCCCAGGTTTGAAGATGAATTGTGGAGCTGCCAGAGAGAGGCTCCTGGGAGGATGAGACTGAGCCACCTCCCACCTCTTCTCCGGGGATCAGCCCCTTTCTTCTATACCCAGCACCCCCAGATGATGCTAATAAGGAACACCCCCAAAGCCAGCTGCTGACCCAAGGGGAAAGGAGGCCCCTAGCTGTCTGGGGCTTGTACACTGGGGGAGGGAAAACAGCCCACACAGCCCTAGGGGGAGAAAAACTCAGGGCGGAGGTGTCCTCATCTTCCCTCCCTCTCCCAGCCAGCCCTCCTCCCTCTACATGTTGCTTTTCATCTCTCCGCTTTTGCCTCCCTGCTCCTTCTCTCTAGCCATCGCTGCCTTCACAACCCAGCTCCAAGTTCACTCTCACCAGGAAGTCTTCCTTTCTAAACCATTTTTCTCTGCATCCTCTCAGCATGGCTATATTTGGTTCCTGCAACATAACTTTATATATATTGCATCAGGGAGAGGGGGAGAGTCCTGAAGCTTTTTTTTTTTTTCCTGAAGCTATTTTTTTGGTATGTTTTCTCCCTAAACTGAAAAATTCTTGTAGTAGACATTTATTGTTTATCTGCCCAGCATCCCCTCTTTAGGCTACAAGCCCTTACCCCTTGTGCTGCTTTCCTTCCTGTGGAAAACCCATTTCATGGGATTCAGCTAGGGCTGCCTCCTCTAACAAGGTAAACACCTGAAGCAGGCCTGGTCAATCAGAGGACTCTATCAGTAGGCCATAGTGAGTGGGTCAGGGAAGACCCCATGACCATGCAGAGCCAATCAGAATGTTCCCTGGGATTGTTGTAGACATTGCCCAATAGCTGCCCACTATCCATTCTCCCCTTGGTCTTTACTTACTAACAGAACCCCAATTTTATTGGCCTATCAGGAAGCCTGCTTAAAAAGACTTGTCTTTTCAGACTTTCTTGTAATTACGGGTGGTCATGCCACCCAGTTCTGGCCAATAAGATGTGGGAAGAAGTTGCTGGGAGGGACTTCTGGGAAAGGGTTTCAAAAGGAAGAGACTCAGCTGGTATGCCCCTTTAGATCTAATCCTAACTGGTCACTTCTTCTGTGAGAGCAAGGCATCTTAACATTAACAGGCTTTCTCCAGCTGCATGGAGAAGCTACCTGAGAATGAAGCCCTTATAGAGGAAGCATGTCAAGAGATGGTGAGAGAGAGAGAGAGACAAAGCGCACACCATGACAACATCAGTTAAGCCCCTTGATTGAGCCATGCCTGCAGCCAGGCTCAACCTCCATTTGACTTCCCAATTTGAGGAGCCAATTTATTCCTTTTCTACTTAAGCAGATTTGCATTGAGTTTCTGTCTATGGCAGTGAAAGAGCCCTGAATACAAGCCTCCACAGAACAAAAACCGTGTTTTTGTTCTCCCCATCCCAGCTACCCCATGTAATATGCTGGATGCAAAGTTGACATGCAATAAATATTAATTCAAAAAGTCTTTGAGCCCAGAGAAGTGTATCAACCAGAGTTAAATAAGATTTTGAAAGGACTTGATTCCTGGGGTAGACTTATTAAGGAAAAAACTCATCAATTCTCTATGATTAATGTCTCAGGCCAAGCCATGATGGCTTGGAAACACTTCTCCTCTCACCAAACCATTCATTCAGTACTCACCTCCTCCAGAAAGCCTTCCAAACCAAGTCTTAACTTCATCATCCTTCCTACCATTGTGATTACTTGCCTTTGTTAACACTTTGGTCCAACTGTACTTGGTTAGATGTGTCATTTGAGTAGAGTTGTGTGTCTCACCCCCCACCCCAAATGACTGAGAGCATCCTCCGGTTTCTCCATCTCCCACCAATTGGCTGAGATTCCCTAGGACAGCGGCTGTGTCTCCATCTCAGACTAGCAACTTCCTGAGGGCAAGGGCTCTATCTCCCCCATTCAATTGGGGATTTGAGATACTGCCTCTCCCCACATCAGGCTAGGAACTGCACAATCTAGAATCATTTCTCAGTGCCTCATGCAGCCTTATCAGCAAGATAAGAAGCTTTTGTCTGAACTATAACCCTGTAGAGCTTAGGGAGTGGGAGAAGGAGAGAAAATAGTGAGCAGTTACCAAAGGGGTCCATCTTAACATTTCAGGGAAAAACTAATCAACAGCCCATAAGATTAGTCCATGGACTGCCAAAGGAACAAACAAATCAGTCTTAGAAGAAATACAACGAGAATGCCCATTAGAAGCAAGGATGGTGAGACTTTGGCTCGCTTACTTTGGACATGTCATCAGGAAAGATCAATTGCTAGAAAAGAACATCATGTTTAGTAAAGTAGAGGGTCAGCGAAAACAGATGAAACCCTCAATGAGATGGCTTGACACAATAGTCATAACAATGGATTCAAACATACCAGTGATCATGAAGATGGCACATAAGGTCACCATGAGTCAGAGCGAACTTGACAGCAGCTAACAAGAAGGTTAATTATTCAACATCTTTGCACTATTCTAACTCAGATTCTGTCCTCTCCTGCATAGCATTGTAACCAGAAAGCCCTTCCCACATGAAGCCAGAGTTTTGCTCTATAAGCTTTTCTTATTTCTCTTTTTCCTTGACTGTCAAGTAATGATGGATCCCATTATCAGGCAGCTTGTCAAATTTGAGTAGACGTCAGGGGGGCAGCCAGTGGCTTTCTTTTTTAGGGCTCCTATTGGATGGGAGCCCCTGGAGCAGCGTGTGTAGCTGGCAGTATTGACAGGACAGGACCCCACAGTCCTGCTCTGCTCAACATGCTGGCCCTGACTTTGTATCCCCTGTGTACCAAGCCTAAAGGCTAAACAGCTACATAATGAGCAGTTGTTGCAGTAGGATGCTAATGTAAGGTCTTGAAGGAGGTGACAGTTTCCCAAAAGGGTCTGGGAAACCTGATCAGGAAGGAAAAATATCTTGATTAAGGGCAGCATGTGTGAGATGGGCAAGCTGCCTGCAGAGAGCTGAATCAGAAGTCCAGAGAGCAGAGGGAAGAGGGGTGAGAGACAGGACATGAAGGGCTGGCTTTTCTTTTTTTTATTATACTTTACATGAAAGTTTACAGAACAGTTTCTCATTAAACAGTACACATATTGTTTTATAACATTGGTTAACAACCCCATGACATGTCAACCCTCTCCCTTCTCCACCTTGGTTTCCCTATTAGCAGCTTTTCTGTCCCCTCCTGCCTTCTCGTCCTTGTCCCTAGGCTGTTGTGCCCCATTAGTCTTGTTTTGTTTTATGGGCCTGTCTAATCTTTGGCTGAAGGGTGAACCTCGGGAGTGACTTCATTACTGAGCTAAAAGGGTGTCCAGGGGCCATAGTCTCGGGGTTTCTCCAGTCCCTGTCAGGCGAATATGTCTGGTCTTTTTTTGTGAGTTAGTTTCGTTCTACATTTTTCTCCAGCTCTGTCCAGCGCCCTCTGTTGTGATCTCTGTCAGTCAGAGCGGTCAGTGGTGGTAGCGAGGTACCATTTACTTGTACAGGATTCAGTCTGGTAGAGGCCTTGGTAGCTGTGGTCCGTTAGTCCTTTGGACTAATCTTTTCCTTGTGTCTTGTTTTCTTCATTCTCTCTTGCTCCCAAAGGGATGAGACCTGTGGAGTATCTTAGATGGCTGCTCACAGACTTTTAAGACCATAGATGCTACTTAACAAGGTAGAATGTAGAAATTTTCTTTATAAAAACTATATTATTGAAGGGCTGGTTTCATGAGAGAAGAAGGAGTTAATGGAAGCCCTTGAGTGCAAATTAAGGCTGTGTTTGGTAGAAAAAGCAATGGGGAGATGCACCAGATCTTGGACAAGAGAGAGACGTGGAAAAATAGTGCTGAAGACAATGGATCCACGTGAGAGTATGAGGGCTGAGGGGAAATGGGGCAACGCTGTGTAACCCAGGATTCTGCCACAGGGACCAGTGTGTGTGGTGATGGTTCTGGAAGCAGGCCAGAGTTGGGGATCTGGGTGAGTGCTCCTCACCCTTTAGACGGGCTTTACATCTTGCAGGAAGGTCCTGGGTGCTCTGGCTCAGTGCTCCATCAAGGGGCTGATGGTGCCAGAAGTCTGGGCTGCTGTTCAGGGGTCAGTTGCTGCCAAATGTCGTCAACTCTTGGCCGCCCCACTTACAACCAGTGGAAAGCAGGTCTCTTTGTCCTCATCTGTCCAGGACTTTCTTTCCATTGGCAGCAACTGGCCAGGGGGCCTCAGAGGAGACTGGTATGGGGAACAGGCTGTCAAGAAGCTTTGGCCCAGGTAGACTACCTTGGAGGATGAAGAAGAATGGTGAAGAGGCTTTAACTTATACATTAACAGGCATCCATATCACACAGCAAATAAGGAGAAAGATGAGACACATTTGCACAATAACTCAAGACAGGGTCTCCATAGCAACAATTACCCAAAAAATCCACTCCTGACGGTCACAACAGCAGAAGCCAGCAAAGAAGACTCTGGGGGTGGGAGAAATGCTTGGGGGCTCAGGGGATGGCTTCCTTTCATTCTTAAACTTGAAGGAAGTGCTGATGGCAGGAACCAAGGTGTCTCAGGCTAAGCCAAGAGCCATGGGAAGCTGGAGGTGGAAGGAACCTTAAAGATGAGCTACTCTGAGGCCTGGGTGTGGAACTCTCCAGGAGGATGTGCTAGACTCAGGGGTAAGGGCTGGGCCACTGGGGTGTTCACCCTCCCACCACCCATTTCTGGTGGACGGGTGTTCTCCTGGTCTCTGGAGGTCTTAGAGTGGGGAAGGAGGACGGACCCAACTTCCTGGGCAGTCCAAGCCTCTGGGAAGTCCAAGTCTGCCTGTAGACTGAGTCCAATCCATAAACATCTCTCCATGGGTTGGGAGAACTGCATTCTAGCCTCGCCTCCCCTCAGACTTGCTGTATGACCCCTCAGGTTCCTCCACAGTGAAATGCACAGCCTGCCTTGATGAACTATTACAAGGCTGAGTGAGCTAGCAAAAGGAATGGGAAAATGCTTTGACCAAAGTAAAAAATAATAATTCCAACTCATGGCGTGTGTCAGAGTAGAACTCTGCTCCACAGGGTTTTCATGGCTGTTACCATTCAGAAGCAGATTGCTAGGCCTTTCTTCCAAGGCACCCCAGGTGAGTTTGAACCACCAACCATTTGGTTAGTAGTCCAGCACTTAACCATTTGTACCACCAGGGACTCCTTGACCAAAATAAAGTCCCATGCAAAGACAAGAGGTCTCTGTGTGGCCATGCAGGGCAGCCTGACAAAATGAGCTGTACCTAAGGCTCCTCAACAGGCAGGGACATTTCCTAGGAGGAGTGAGAGTCAGTGTCAGGAATTCATTTAGGGACCCAGCAGATGGGCAAGGAGAGGGACCAGGAAAGATAGGGAGGGGGGACGGCTTAGCAGCAAAGCATCACTGCTTCCTATCAGCAGACAGATGGACAGACTAACTGACAGAGCGAACTCAGAGGCAGGTCCCCCCAGCAAAGTGTGTAAACTCCAACTTTGTTTTTTTAAGACGTTTGGCTCAAAATGAAAACTATTCTGCTGTCCTTTTTGAAAAGCCTATACTCCCACCCCACTTCCCAGTTCATTTCTTTTTGCCTGTTAATGCCCAAGAGCCGCTGGCAATTTTTTCAGATTCTGTAGCTCAGGCTTCATTAAACACTCTGGAGAAAGGAGCAGTTTGTAATCTTTTGGGAACTAAGAAAAAAGGTAATTTTGACTCTGTCCCTAGACCAAAGAAAAATGTTCTGCTGGGTCTCGCCTGCATTTGGAAGGAACCAACTCTCAGGAGCTTATTATGAGTTTTATAAATGTTTTAACCATGTGTTTGTCCCTCACTTTATAGGAGAGGTCACCCAGCGCAATAAATTGCTATTTTTTAACTCTGCTTTTTTTTTTTTTTGAAATTAATAGACTTTATTTTTAAAAGCAGTTTTACGTTTACAGTTTCCTCTGTTATTAACATCTTGCATTATTGTGGTACATTTGTTATAACTGATGAACTAATACTTATACATTATTATTAATTGAAGTCTGTAGTTTACATTAGGATTCATTGTTTGTGTTGCACAGTTCTGTGGGTTTTGACAAATTCGTAATGTCGCGTGTCCACCATTACAGCGCGCTCCACTTGTTCATCCCTCCTCCTCCCCCTGAGCCCCTGGCAACCACTGATCTTTTTACTGTCTCTGTGTTGTTGTTGTTGTTAGGTGCCATGGAGTCGGTTCTGACTTATAGTGACCCTATGTACGACAGAACGAAACACTGCCCCGTCCTGCACCATCCTCACAATCATTGTTATGCTTTAGCCCGTTGTTGCAGCCACTGTGTCAGTCCATCTTGTTGAGGGTCTTCCTCTTTTCACTGACCCTCTACTTTACCAAGCATGATGTCCTTCTCCAGAGACTGGTCATTCCTAATAACGTGTCCAGAGTATGTGAGACATAGTCTCGCCATCCTTGCTTCTAAGGAGCATTCTGGATGTACCTCTTTCAAGACAGATTTGTTTGTTCTTTTGGCAGTCTATGGTATATTCAGCATTCTTTGCCAACACCATAATTCAAAGGTGTCAATTCTTCTTTGGTCTTCCTTATTCATTTTCCAGGTTTCACATGCATATGAGGTGATTGAAAACGCCATGGCTTGGGTCTGGTGCACCTTAGTCTTTAAGGTGACATCTTTGCTTTTTAACACTTTAAACACTGTCTGTATAGTTTTGCTTTATTCAGAACACATATAGTTGGCATCATACAGTATGTAGCCTTTTCACTTAGCCTTTTTTCACTGAGCAATATGCAATTAAGTAGCTTTTTAAAGTAAAACTTTTCTTGCCAACTCCCATGGATAGCAATCCCCTTACACCGAATTAAGGTTTGAAGCGAATGAGCCACAGAATTTCTTGGGCACTTTTCCTATTCCAGGCTCTCTCCTTTGTCATTCTACTCTCTACCCCAAAACTCTTTCCTTCCCTTTCAGTCTTCCTAACTATGGAAAGTCTTCCCATCCCTGGGTTGGAGGTTCTCAGAAGCCATTCTTTCCCCAGGCATTGACTTCCTTCCCTCCCTTTCTGGTAGGGCTTCAAACTGGTTCATTCCAGTTTGAACCCCTGCTGAGAATTTGCGTTTCTGATAATTTCCCAGAAAGCTATACTTAAGAATCATCTAGGGATCTTGTTAAAGTATAGATTCTGATTCAGTATATCTGGGATGGAAATGTAAATTCTCAGCAGGGAACTTGTTAGAAATGCAGACTCTCAGCATGGATTTGAACTGGAACAAACCAGTTCAAAGCCCTGCTTTCTGGACTGAGCAGGAAGAGAGATATGCAAAAGAGAGCCCATCTGAGGAAGGCTGGCTGAGCCCTTAGGCAGGACCTCACTACCACAGATTGGGACAAAATGTTCACACATCACATACCTGCCAAAGGACTTGCATTTAAAATATATAAAGAACTTTCAAAACTCAGCCATGAGAAAACAACCTCATTTTAAAAACAAGCAAAACATCTTAAACCCTTCGCCAAAGAAGATATATGGATGGCAAATAAGCACACTGAAAGATGCTCAACAACATCATTTATTAGGGAAATGCAAATTAAAACTATGCAAGAGATACCACTACACACCTACCAAAAAGGCTAAAAAATAAAACAAAACTAACAATACCAAGTGCTGGTGAGGATGTGGAGCAACTGAAACGCTCATCCATTGCTGGTGGGAATGCAAAATGGAACAGCCTCTGTGGAAAAGAGTTGGACAGTTTCTTACTGAGTTAAGCATACACTTTCTATATGACCCAGCAATCTCACTCCTAAGTATTTACCCAAGAGGAATGGAAACTTATGTGCACACACAAGCAAAACTGTACATGAATATTTATGATGGCTTTGTTTATGATAAAGTCACTGGATACAATACAAATGGCCTTCCACTGGAGACAGATAAAAATAAAATTTAAATTAGAAAAACTGTGATACAGCGATAAAGTGGAATACTACTTAGCAATGAAAAGGAATAAAGTACTGATACATGCAGCACCAACATGGATGAAACTCAAAGGTGTTAAGCTAGGTTAAAGAAGCCAGCCTGAAAAATTTTATTGTTATGATTCCATTATTTGACATTCTAGAAAAGAAAAACCATAAGGACAGAGAACAATTCAGTGGTCATTAGGGGCTAAGGGTGGAAGGGAGGGTTTGACTTCAAACTGACAGTACAAGGGAGGTATTTTGAGGTGATATAACTGTTCTGTATCTTGACTGTGATTTACACGACTGTAAGCATTCTTCAAAACTCAGAACTGTTCACCAAAAATAGTGAATTTTACTGTATGTAAATTTACAATTTAAAATAAAAAGATGTGGAGGCAGGGCCAAGATAGCAGAGTAGTCAGATGGCTTCCTATGTCCCTCTTAAAGACCTGAAAAAACAAGTGATTTGATTGTGTATGAGTATCTCAGAGCCCTGAACAAGACAAAGTTGAGGAATCAGACTGAGTGGTGGGGGGAGCGAGAGAGAGGGCTTGGAAGCAGCAAGGAGTTGTCTGACCCAACCTGGCGGGAGCCACAGCCCTTCAGCCTGCATCAGCTCAGGTTGTGCAGAGAAGCGGGCATACAGCTCCGCTCACTCACTCGGGAGGCAGTTTCCACATCGAGAGATCCGGCAGCAGAGATTCTGCTTGGACGCTCTGAACCAGTGAAAAGCAGCACCCAAGTGGCTAAAGATAATATGTGCATGTGGCCTTTCCTGGGGATTTAAAAAAAAAAAACATTTGGGAAATACCTCTCTCCCATTTACCTCCTCCCTCCCTGCTCTGCACCGGGTCCAGCCAGTTTCAGTGATCTCTGAGTCCCCTGGGCTGGAAGTAGATCCCATAAGGCACCCTGACCCATTCTCCTGGCCTTGGAGAGGGAACAAATTAAACAGGGAAAAAATAAGCTACTGCCCCACCCCCTCAAGCCAGGAACTAAGGGTTGGCACAGCTCCTTTGCCTAGGCACAGCCATAAGGGGTCCATAGACTGAGTGCCTCCCACCCCTGTATAGACTTGTGTGGACCCATCTCAACAGCGTAAGCCCTCACTACCACAGTACAAAAGGGTAAACACCTGAACTCTAACTTCAACTGTTTCAGCTGTGAAGTGGCAGATGTGTGATGCTTGACACTGCTCTGCCCTTTAAGCAGGTACCTTACCTGTCCGCATCAGGGTTTCAGGACTGGTGGCTCCACCCACGCCACCTAGCCACCTGCTAAAGGGGTCCAAGAATACGTGATGCCCCCCAGTCCTTACAGCCAATAGAGTAGGGTGCCAATAGTCCAGCTGCAAAACTCACCTACCTACTAGCTCTAGGGAACAGGGACATGCTTTCCTTTCAGACACTCGGGCAGCCATCAGCCCCCTGCCTTGCTCAGTGTGTGACACCCTACTGCAGCCAGATACCTGTGCCTACACCAATCACCCACGCCTCTCTAAGACTGTATGTGAGAGCCTGCACCACACACTTGGTGACTGGCTGCCTGAACACCAGAGCTGAATCCATACAGGAAAATTTAACAGACTCCTGGGCGCACATACTTAGTTACAGACCTATCTACCTGGTGACAGGACGTTAGAGCTTCAAAGGCACCAATAAACTAGTGCACGCGAGCACCCTATTTGGGCATATCAAAACAAAACAAAGCAAGAAGCTAGGACACACTAAACAAATCTAAAATATAATAACATTGATGGCTTGGAGACAACAGTCAGTATCAAATCACATAAAGAGGCAGTCGATGGCTTCAGCAAGCTCCCAAAGTAAAGAATTAATACATTTTCTGGAGGAAGAGAATTTCTTGGAATTACCAGAGGCAGAATACAAAAGATTAATATATAGAACTCTTCAAGAAATTAGAAAGGAAATTCCTCAAAATGCAGATACAGCCAAAGAACACACAGACAAAGCAGTAGCGGAACTTAAAAAAGTTATTCAAGAGCATAATGACAAATTTAGTACGCTGCAAGAATCCATAGACAGCAATCAGAAATCCAGAAGATTAACAATAAAATTTCAGAATTAGACAACTCCAAAGAAAGTCATAGGAGCAGAACTGAGGTAGTAGAAGTCAGAATTAGTGACATTGAAGATAAAGCACTTGACACCCACTTATTTGAGGAAAAATCAGATGAAAGAAAAAGAACAAAGGAACTCAGTTATGTGGGAGTCTATCAAGAGGAATAACCTATGAGTGATTGGAGTACCAGAATTGAGGGTGGGGGGAGATAACAGAAAATACAGAGAAAATTGTTGAAGATTTGTTGACAGAAAACTTCCCTGATATCATGAAAGATGAGGAGATATCTATCCAAGATGCTCAATGAATCCTACATAAGGTACATCCCAAAAGAAAGTCACCAAGGCATAAGCAAACTTGTCAAAACCAAAGATAAAGAGAGAATTTTAAGAGTGGCTAGGGATAAATGAAAAGTCATCCAGAAAGGAGCATCAATAAGAATAAGCTCGGACTACTCAGCGGAAACCATGCAGGCAAGAAGGCAATGGGATGACATATATAAAGCCTTGAAAAAATTCCCAGCCAAGAATTATATATCCAGCAAAACTGTCTCTCAAATATGATGGTGAAATCAGGGCATTTCCAGATAAACAGAAGTTTAGGGAATTTGCAAAAACCAAGCCAAAATTACAAGAAATACTAAAGGGAGTTCTCTGGTTAGAAAATCAATAACATCAGATAACAACACAAGATTAGAATACAGGACAGAGCAACCAGATATCAACTCAGATAGGGTAGTGACAAAAATACATCAAAGCTAAAACATTGAAAATAGGGAAACAGAGATATCAATATGTAAAAAATGACAACATGAAAACAAAAAAGAGGACTTAAAAATGTAGACATAGATTTTTCATACGGAGGGGAAGTCAAGGTGATATAAAGAAATAAAAGACTGGTATAAACTAAGAAAAATAGGAGTAAATATTAAGGTAACCACAAAGGAAACTAACAATCCTACAAATTAAACTAAAAAAACTAGAAAAATATAAGGACTCAGCAAACACAAAATCAACAACAATAAAAAAGATGAAAATACATAAAGAAAAACACAGAAAATTAAGGGGAACAAAAACTGTGAACAACACACACACAAAAAAAGGCATCAAAATTACAGTACTAAACTCATATCTATCAGTAATTACCCTGAATGTAAATGGACTACATGCAACAACAAAGAGACAGAGAGTGGCAGATTGGATAAAAAAACACAATCCGTCTATATGCTGCCTAGAAGAGACACACCTTAGACTTATATACACAAACAAGCTAAAACTCAAAGGGTGGAAAAAAATGTATCAAGCAAACAACACTCAAAAAACAGCAGGAATGGCAGTATTAATCTCTGACAAAATAGACTTTAAAGTAAAACCCACCACAAAGGATAAGGAGGGACACTATATAATGATTAAAGGGTCAATAAACCAGGAGGACATAACTATAATAAATATTTATGCACCCAACGACGGCTCCAAAATACATAAACTCTAACAGCACTGAAAAGAGAGATAGCTCCACAATAGTAGTAGGAGACTTCAACATGCCACTTTAGGTGAAGGACGGAACATCCAGAAAGAAGCTCAACAAAGACACGGAAGAGCTAAATGCTACAGTCAACCAACTTGATCTCATGGACATATACCGAACACTCCACCCAACAGCAGCCAAGCATACTTTCTTTTCCAACGCACATGGAACATTGTCCAGAATCGACCACATATTAGGCCATAAAGCAAGCCATAACAAAATCCAAAACATCAAAATATTACAAAGCATCTTTTCTGAACATAAAGCCGTAAAAGTAGAAATCAACAACAGAAAAAGCAAGGAAAAAAAATGGAAACTGAACAACACCTTGCTCAAAAACTACTGGGTTATAGAAGAAATTAAGGATGGAATAAAGAAATTCATAGAATCAAACAAGAATGAAAACACACCCTACCAGAACCTTTGGGACCCAGCAAAAGCAGTGCTCAGAGGTCAGTTTATAGCAATAAATATATACATCCAAAAAGAAG
>NW_004443964.1:20576020-20589565 GCF_000243295.1 Trichechus manatus latirostris
TTTTACACCAACAAAGAGAACCTCGAAGAGGAAATTACCAAATCAATACCATTTACAATAGCCTCCAAGAAGATAAAATACTTAGGAATAAATCTAACCAGAGACATAAAAGATCTATACAGTGAACACTACAAGACACTACTGCAAGAAACCAAAAGACACCTGCATAAGTGGGAAAACATATGTTGCTCATGGATAGGTAGACACAACATAGTGAAAATGTCAGTTCTACCCAAAGCGATCTACAAATACAATGAAATCCCGATCCAAATTCCACCAGCATTCTTTAATGAGATGGAGAAACAAATCACCAGCTTCATATGGAAAGGGAAGAGGCCACAAATAAATAAAGCATTACCCAAGAAGAAGAACAAAGCAGGAGACATCACACTACCTGATTTTAGAACCTATTATACTGCCATGGTAGTGAAAACAGCCTGGTATTGGTACACCAACACATATCTAGACAAATGGAACAGAATTGAGAATCCAGACGTAAATTCATCCACCTATGAGCAACTGATATTTGACAAAGACCCAAAGTCCGTTAATTGGGGAAAAGACAGTCTCTTTAACAAATGGTGCTGGCATAACCATATATCCATCTGCAAAAAACTGAAACAAGACCCATACTTCACACCACGCGCAAAATCCAGCTCAAAGTGTATCAGAGACTTAAATATAAAATCGAAAACAATAGAGACCATGGAATAAAAAATAGGGACGATGCTAGGAGCCCTAATACCTGTCATAAACACAATACGAACCATAAGTAACAATGCACAAGCACCAGAAGAAAGACTAGATAAATGGGAGCTTCTAAAAATCAAACACTGATGCTCATCAAAAGACTTCACCAAAAGTGGAAAAAGGCAACCTACAGACTGGGCAAAAAATTTTGGCTACGACAAATCTGATCAGTGTCTAATCTTTAAAATCTACAAGATACTGCAAAACCTCAACAGCAGAGGCAAATAACCCAATTAAAAAATGGGCAAAGGATATGAACAGGCACTTCACCAAAGAAGATATTCAGGTGGCTAACAGACACATGAAGAAATACGCATGATCATTAGCCATTAGAGAAATGCAGATCAAAACCACAATGAGATATCATCTCACCCCGACTAATCCAAAAAACTAATCCAAAAAACACAAAATAATAAATGCTGGAGAGGTTGTGGAGAGACTGGAACACTTATACACTGTTCATGGGAATGTAAAATGGTACAACAACTTTGGAAATCAATTTGGCGCTTCCTTAAAAGGCTAGAAATAGAAGTACCATACGATCCAATTATCCCGCTCCTTGGATTATATCCTAGAGAAATAAGAGCCTTTCACATGAATAGATATATGCACACCCATGTTCACTGCAGCACTGTTCACAATAGGAAAAAGATGGAAACAACTTAGATGCCCATCAGTGGACAAATGGATAAACAAATTATGGTATATCCACACAAAGGAATACTATGCAACGATAAAGAACAATGACGAAGCTGTGAAACATCACATGGAGGAAGCTGGAACTCATTATGCTGAGTGAATTTAGTCAGTCACAGAAGGACAAATATTGTATAAGACCACTATTATAAGAACCCAAGAAAAGGTTTAAACATAGAAGAAAACATTCTTTGATGGTTAGGAGGGTGGGGAGGGAGGGGGAGGGTTATTCACTAACTAGATAGTAGATGAGAATTATCTTGGGTGAAAGGAAGGACAACACACACTACAGGGGAAGTCAGCACAACTGGACTAAACCAAAGCTAAGAAGTTTCCTGAATACAGTCGAACACTGAGAGACAGAATAGCAGGGATAGGGGTCTGGGAACCATGCTTTCAGGGGACAGTTAGGTCAATTGGCATCACAAAGCTTATTAAGAATGTGTTCTGCATCCTACTTTGGTGAGTGGCGTCTGGGGTCTTAAAAGCTTGCAAGCGCTGTCTAAGATGCATCAATTGGTCCCAACCACCTGGAGTAAAGGAGAATGAAGAACACCAAAGACACAAGGAAAGTAGTAGCACAAGAGACAGAAAGGGGCACATAAACCAGAGACTTCATCAGCCTGAGACCAGAAGAACTAGATGGTGCCCAGCTACCATCAATGACCGCCCTGACAGGGAACACAACACAGAGTCCCTGATGGAGCAGAAGAAAGGTGGGGTGCAGAACTCAAATTCCAGTAAGAAGACCAGACGTAATGGTCTGACTGAGACTGGAGGAACCCTGGAAAGCATGGCCCCTGGATTCTCTATCAGCCCAGAAATCAAACAATTTCCCAGGCCAACTCTTCAGACAGGGATTGGACTGGACTGTGGTACATACAGTGATACTCGTGAGGAGTGTGTCTCTTAGCACAAGTAGATAAAAGAGACTAAACGGGCAGCTTCTGCCCGGAGGTGAGATGGAAGGCAGAGAGGGTTAGGAGCTGGGTGAATGGACATGGGGAATTGGGTGGAAAGGAGGAGTGTGCTGTCGCAGTGTGTGGACAGCATTTAGGGTCACATAACAATGTATGTCTAATTTTTGTATGGGAGACTAACTTGAAATGTAAACTTCATTTAAACTACAACAATAAAAAAATAAAAAGATGTATTTATAATGACTAATTTGGGAAAGTTAAAAAAAACAAGTGGAATAAAATACTAGATAAAAATAACTTGGTAGACGGAAGAGGTAATCAGAGTTTAAACATTTTAAAGTACTTATTTTATTCAGGATGATGATAGAGTTATTGATTAATTTCAGATTGTTTTGTCAAGAATATAGTTAAAAGTTGAAGGGTAACCACTAAAGAACAGAAATAAAATACATAACTTCCAAAAAAGTAGAAAACATGAAAGAAGCAAATCAAAAGAGTGATAAAAAACAAATACTAAATAAGATGGCAGAAATAAATCCACATACATCAGTGATCACAACAAATGAAAACAGATGAAACTCACCAGGAAAAGTATTAGATATTTTAAAAATATAGCTATATGATATATACCTAAAATATAACAGAAAACTTGATTAAAGAAAAGGCACACCAAGAAAATATTAACCAAAAGAAAACTGGTGTATAAGTATTAATGCCCCCCCAAAATGTGCAGCTTTTATTTGATACCTAGTATGCAGAGCTCTGTCCTGGGCCTGTGGGTTGATCTGGAAGAAACAGAACCACAACTCCTATCCTAGGGTACTATAGCTATGGTGGTGACCACAGTGACTCCAAGTTAATTTATTTAGTCAACAAATGTTTGTTCAGTACATCTGTACAAGCTCAACAGAGATGATGTCTCTAAGAAAAGGGATAAGGGAATGAAGCATACTTGGAATTCCAGTAATAAAAACCATTTATTGATCAGTGTAGCAGTTGGTTTCTGAAGATGTCCCCCCACCCCAATGAACTATGCCTCCCAATATTGATGCCCTTGGGTAGTTTCCTCCCACACTGAATGAAGACTGGCCCTGTGACTCACTTTAATAACTACAATTTGTCAGAAGAGAAAATATGCCAATTCTAGGACTAAGCCTCATAAGGCCTAGAAACTTCTGCATTTGTAGTTTTAGGAAGAAAGCAGCCATGTATTAGGTCCAGCTGCCCTGCTTGAGACCACGTGGAGATGCCATGTGGAGAAGCCGCATGGAGAAGGAGACTACCAGATGAGGAGAGAAATCCAGTCATCCCAGCTGAGCACAGCCTTCCAGCTGTCCCACCAAGGCACCAGACTTGTGAGTGATCCATCTTGGACACTCCTGCCGGTCGACTCTTAGATGGCTGCAGCCCCAGCCAACATCACCTACAGTAGAACTGCCCAGCCGCGCCCAGTCAACCGACAGAATCGTGAGAGATAATAAAATGGTTATTGTTTTGAACCAGAAAGTTTTGGGATAGTTTGTTGTGCAGCTATAAATAACCAATCACTGTCAATGTATGCCAGACAGTGTGCTTGCTAATCATTTTCATAAATGATGTTATTTAATCCTTCAACAATACTAAGAGGTATATGTCATTAACCGCCATGTTCAAATGAAGAAACTGTGGCTTGGAAAGAATGTCATGCAGCTAATAAGGGGCAGAAACAGGCCTTGAATCTAGGCCTTCTTGACCAGGGACTCCACACTTCCAACCATCACATTGTGTAGCCCAGTGGGGAAGTTGAGGGGTGAAAAATACAAGATGTTTCAGAGTGAATCCCAGTGTCTGTGTCCCTCCTAATGTGAGCTCCCTTTAAACTTTCCCTTCCTTGTCTTTTTCATCCTGTGCCCTGAGGAGTGAAGCAGATTCTGGAAAGATGATCAGATAAGTAGGCAGATGATATAAGTTGGGGATTTTATTGTAGTTTTGACACATTGCATAACAAGCACTGATCATCTACAGTGTTCAGTTGTCATTTGAGAAAATGCAAATGCTACATCTACTCACTGCCTGGTTTTTCTTCCAGACAGAAGAACATATGTTCCCAACAAGAGAGTGTGCCTTGTTCCCCACCCACAGTCACCACGGGAGAAACCTGAGCTTCAGGGCAGGTGGGGAGTGGCTGAGACTTTACTGCCAAGCAAACTTCCAGGAATCTCCTGGGCCTGTCAGATGTTAGGGATCATCTTAGCCCCCACCTCAGTCTCAAACATGGGAAAACAGAGGTCCACAGAGGAGGTGTGGCTTCATCAAAACCCGTTGAGAGCAAATGACGGAATCAGGCTAGGAAGACAGCTCCAGATCCCTGCCCCAGTGCTCTCTGAACTCCACTGCCCTCTGGAATCTCCTCTCCAGCTGCAAACAGACCCAGACTACTCATGAAAGTGGCCCAAGTCCAGCAGTCTCCAGGAGTGCTGAAAACACTTGCGGATAGGACATGACCCAGAAGTGCAACAGCAAGTGATCAGCACCACGGACAGCTCCAGTAGCCTATTATTGTGGAGGCCGGTTGCCCAGCAAGACAGTGTCATGGGAGAGGAAAGATAAAATTGCAATGTCCTTAGCGACCACCTAATCCAGTCTCTTCACTTTGAACAGGAGGAAACCCAGAATCAGAGAAGAAAAGTGACTGGCCCAAGGTCGCAGAGCCGGTCAGTGCAGGGGCAGAGAGGATGGCTGGTTGCCTGCTTCTTCACACCTCTTCAGGTCCCTCTGATACCTGGTCCCCATGCCTTATTAGTGGCACACCCAGAGCTTAAATCAAGGTCTCCAGAATAAGGTCCCTGGGGATGGCAAGAGAAGAAAAGGAAAAAGAGACTGCAAACAGCACCCGGCCCTGATGGGAAGGTCTGTGATTTGGCCTCTAACTACAAGTCCTTAACAGGAGCTTCCTACTTCCCCAAGGTGATATGGTCTTTCAGAAACAGCTTAGTTACCATGGAAACCTTGTTCCAGGTTTCATCTCCATGGCAATTCATTGGAGTTTTTCTACCCTTCTGGTAGGTACACATGTGGCTGCCCATATGTACATCCCAGAAAAAATTCATATAAAATCACATTTTTAAAAGTGGAGTATCTCATTATCCAAGTCTGTGGTCAGGGGCATAATGAGGCAGGTTCCACGGTGGAACAGGGCCCAGGGCACAGAGAAAGAATCCAGAGTGGTCTTTAGAGAAGCTCTGCCTTCTCACTGCCATTGTAAACCTTTCCTTGTCTCTGCAGTTCCGTGCATCTTAAGCTCATCATGGGCACAAATAATGTCTCCTCTTCTGCATCGTCCCTAGTGTCCTGCCTACAGAAGGGGCTCAGAGTTGCTTCTACTGGCAAGATGTGCTGGGGCAAGAAGGAAGGAACCTGACCCTTCTGGCTACAACCTTTATGGTATCCCAGGAGTGCCCTTCCTGTTCCCTTGGAGCTGTTCCCATTTTCTGTAGCAGACCTTGCTTCCCTGATCTGTGGGCCTTCAACATGACTTCATCTGCCATCATTTTACAGGAAAGCCTCATGGTTCTGGTCCACTGAAGGTACCTCTTCTGTTTTCCAGAAATGCTATGAATTTTCTTGCATATCTGTCCCAATGTTTATTATGAAGTACAGCTGGCTGCAGTGAGTATCTAGTCTACCATCTTGACGTATCTCTTTCTCTCTCTTTCAGTGTTTATAAATGACAACTTACCAGTCAACTTACAGTTTGTCTAGTGATGATGGTGGATCATTTATTTCATCATCGTCATCTTCATCATCAGTAGTGTGAGTAGTATTTCATGACTAGGGGGTCACCATTACTATGCAACAAAGAAAAGTGAAAAGTACTCACGAAAAGTTCCTCCACCACCCTGAAGAATGAAACAGAAAAAGCAAGGCGTGGTTTGATTTCAAAATTTTAATTATAAGTATGAATTGTATCAGCTGTTCACCTTCCAATAGCTTCTGAAAGCAGACAGACTTGAATTAGAACTCTGGTTCCATCATATTATTAGCTGTAGTTTTGGATGAGTGATCTAAGCTCTTTGAGCCTTGGTTTGTTAAGTGGAGATGACAGCAATATCTGCCCTGCAGGAATTATGAAGTATGGGTTATGAGAAAAATCTGAAAAGACTGCGAGATAAAATATGAAAAGTGCTTCACACCATCCCTGGGACATGGAAGATCCTCTCTACGTGGCAAGTATGCTTGCTAGCACCTCAGAGGGGAATAATTTCCAGGGAATTCTACTTGCATCTGACTGAAGGGAATGCTCACCCTCCTCCTTGTGTTTTGTTTATTTGATTAAATGTCTTTTTCTCCCCTACTATGTAGGAAGCCCCTTGAAAGCAGGAACTGTGTCTTCAATTCTACACAGGTGTGTGGAATTCCTGCATAGAATGAAGCATCATGCTGAGTGGTGAAGAGAATACAAACACAAGGAAGACATGGTTCTGGTCCTCAGTGGTAGAGAAACCGGGGAGACAGACATGGACATCAGTAACCACTGCACAATGCAGAGAAAGACACGTGACACCTACAGAGACTGTATAGCCTGGTGGTTAGGAGCATGAGCTCAGAAACCAGTCTGCCTGGGCTTGGATCCCAGTTCTATCACTTACTGGCTGTGCAACCTCAGTCAAGTCTCTTAACCTTGCTGGGCATCTGTAAAATAAGTGCAATAATAGAAACCACCTCTTAGGAGAGTTAATACATGAACAGAGCCTAACACACAGAAGAGTTCCATATAAATATTAGCTGTTTTTATACAGACATACGAAGATTGTGTGGTAGGAAATATGGCAATAGAATCAATTAGAATTCTGTTTTCTGAATGAGGTTGCACTTGAGCTTGACCTTAGAGGATGAGCAGTTTTCAAACGGAAGAGGAGGGGAAGAGATGCATGTGGTGGAAGCAGAGCAGTGGAAGCAGAGACACAGAAGTGTGGAACTCTGCAGTGTTTTCAGGGAACAGCATGGGGGCTGGATCACAGGTGCATAGAGAGAAATACTGGAAACGGGCTGGCAAAGAGGTTTAGGACAGCTCCTACAAGGTCTTGAATGGCGGATCAAGCGTTTGGACAGTTCTGTAGACAATAGAGACCCATTGCAGGTGACCTAGGAGGAGAGTAGAATGAGGCCATCTGTGTTCTGGGCAAATTGCCTTGGTAGCAGTGAAGGAGGGATCAGGGAAGAGGGAGGTGCGGGCCCAAAGACGAGCTAAGGGCCTCTAGCACAGTCCAGGAAATAATCTCAAGGACTTAAAGGAGGGAGGGACACAGGAGATGACAGACATTGTGAATGTGGAATCTGCCAGACTTGGTGAAGGAGTGGACAGAGTCTGACATGGCCTGAGGTCTCCCAGTGGGGGAGCTGGGAAGATGGTGATACCCTTATGGAATCAGGGCCACAGGAGGAGGCCCAGCTTGGGAGTGGAGAGTCTTCTGCAAGGCATGCAGACTGTGTCGCAGTCCAGTGCAGACTTTTGTATCTTCCTAGTTGCTATTCCTTTTCCTACACCCTTCACAAAGCCCCACAGAGCAGCCTGCACACCTCAGGTGCTCAGCAACTACCTGTGAGTAAGGAACGTCTGACGAAGAAGGCCACCAAAGCGTCTGCATCTCCTCCCACTCCAGATACAGCCGCTTCCTATCCCTCCCCAGACAAAACATCCTCCTGTTTCTGAATCATTAGGAAAAAGTTCCCCCCACATCCAGCTGTCAGCACTGCCTCCACCTTCCCTCTCCTTGACCCATCCAGCACACATGTGACTCATTCCCACACTTGCATCCTAAAAGCCTCGCCCAACCATCCCTCCCTGGGGGCACTGCTGGGGGAGAAATCTGCATCTTCATAACACTAGCAACCAGTCACTCAGTACCTACTGTTTGCAGAGCACTGCGCCAAGCTCATCCATCTTCATCTCACTGAATCTTCTCAGCCAACACAAGAGGGGGGCTTTATGATCTCCATTTAATGGATGAGAAAAGTGAGGCTCAGAGAAATTAATTAACTTGCTCTTGGATACACAGCTGGTTCTGTGTAATCTTAAAATCTGAACTCCCTCCATTCCCTCTGCCTGCCTCCCACCCTGGCACCCCCACACAGATAATCACAAGGGTCTTCAAGACACAGACTGAGAGCCCAGAACAGCATAAAACTGAAATACCAGGGGCTCTCTCTTCTAATTAGCACCACCTGGCAGTCACTGAACCTGGGGAGGGAGTTCTAACTCGGAAGCCTCTTTCCACCCCTAGAGATTCTGATTTAATTGGTCTGGGGTGCAGCCCAGCCATCACAATCTTCAAAAACTCCTCCAGGTAATTCTAAGGAGCTGCCAACGCTGAAAATCGCTGTTCTAAGAGGAGCCTTGCTCTGAGGCATCGTTGCCAACACCTGCCCTCACCACAGCTACCGCAGGCCTCCTTCGGTGTCTTGGTACTGGGCACCTCGGTGCAAAGTGGAGCCGCGCCATGGCGGAGGACCCCAGCGGCCAGGGGCCTCCCAGGAGAAGGTGATGCTGGCCTCCCTCTGGCCCTCTGCCTGTCTGGGTCTCTCTTCCTGATTCAGATCTTTCTCTCCCTTCTTTCCCAGGTTCCCAAAGCCTTCTTGTGGTTTGGGGCTCCCTGTCCCCATGAGGGACCAGTCTGGCTATCCTCCTGGAAGGTACTGTAGACCCCAAATTGATCCCACTTCTTCCCTGGTCCTGGTGCCAGAGCACGGCCCCGTGTTCGTGAGGCCCATTCAGAGTAGGGCAGGGAGGCTGGCTGGTTTGGCAGGAGGGAGGGCAGTGGGCCATGGAGTGAGAATGGCTGGAAAGGAGGCAGCCACCAGGTCAAGTGTCCTTTCCACCACCCGCTCTTGCTGGGCCTCAGTTTCCCCTTTTTCACGATGAGAGGGCTGCATGGGACACCCCGCAGAGAGCCCAGAGCTACTCTCCCGTGCCCGAAGACCCTAAACATCCACAGAACCTTCAGGCTTTCCTGCTCTGGGCTGTGAAGGGGCTCTCTCCGGATGGGCAGAGTGCTGATTAGCAATTGTAAATGGCAAATAATTTCATTATTCTCTAACAAAAGGATTGTGCTTGGCAGATAAATGCCTTACAAATTGAATGATTCATGGGAGAGAAAATAATAAAAGAGCCTGGACAGTGAATAGTTGGGAGCCAGTGAGATGGGGCCCCCTGTGTGGGGATTTCCAGGCCTGACCTGAGGAGTCAAGTTTATAAGATGTGTGAATAACGTGAGTAACAGCAGCTCAGCCCCAGCCCCACCTCCTCTCCCTTTGTGAGAGAAGAGCTGGTCACTTTGCCCACTCCCCAGTGCCAGCTCTCTCTTACTCTGCATCCCTCGGCCCCATCCCTGCCCCCAGCTGCCCTAGTGATGTGCAGTCAGGTGGAGCACAAGACACAGGCTGTGAAGTCAGACCTGCCGGAATCAAATCCTCAGTCTGCCATTCCTGGCTGTGTAAACTTCCATTTCCTCATCTGTACAATGGGGATAATCCCCAACATATAAAGTTCATGTGATGATTAAATAACGAGATATTGTTTGTAAAGTGTTTGGCTCCTACATGAACTCAGTGGATTCTGGTCCTTCCCACCCTCCAACACCTGCATCTCTCCTGTCACTTCTGAGAGTTTGCAGGTTCAGGGGCAGATTAACTGTAAGCAAGGTACACATGGGCCTAATTGTGTTTACTTACTAATCTGTAGTACACAGTTTCACATGAGTTTCACCACATCTTTGACCATTTACCATGTACCTGAGACCATTTACCTGTACTTTGTGCTGACCCAGCCCAGACTAAACCTTCACTACATCCTTCGCTGACCTTGAACCTCACACAGATCCTGGCAGAGATGTATTTATACATTAAAATATTTATTCACTTAATTCACCATGCTGCTTATGAAAGCCGTTGAAAACTATAAAATGCTTTGCATATATGAATTCCTATTTTGCTATCTAAGGATCCTATTTCAGCGAACCAAATATACTGCATTTTATTGGGAAAGACTTCATGCAGTAAACAAAAATAACAGTAACCATAATTATCTTCATTGAGTGTCTATTGCGTGCCAGGTACTGTGCTGGCCATTTCACACACATCTCATGTGAGCTATGGGTCCTGTTGCTCCTTTTTTGTAGATGAGGAAACTGAGGCACAGAGAGGTTGAGTCACTTCCCCAAAATCATACAGCGAGGAAGCAGAGCAGCCCAGATTTCAAAGACCGAGGTCTCAGACCTTCTATCTTCTGAACCCAAGACCCTCTGAGATGTGGCCCTGCATCTTGGGTGGGCCTTGTAGGAAGAACTCTAGCTACCTGGAGGTTGGTGGGGGGCAGGGCTTCTGAGAACTAGGCCCCTTCTCCATCCCCCACCTGGATGCTCCAAGCTCAGGATTCTGATCCAGTCTCGCCCTTCCCCCAGCATTATGTCTCAACTGCTCTTATGTAATTCAGTGCGCTCACCTCCACCCCCTCGATTTCTATAAGGCAGCTCAGTAAACATGCTGCAGAACATTAGGGCTTCAGGGAGAACTAAGATAGGATAGGCTACAAATGTGATCTCTTGCTCTCCACCCCATCCCAGAAGCCCACTCACCCGCCATCTTCAACCTTGAGGCTTGAGCCTGCCTTTGCGTGCACTTGCATGCAGGAACATATGCTCATGCGTGTGTGCTCAGGCGTGTGTGCCTGTGTGTGCTTATTTGTACACCTGGGTATACTAGTTATGGGGTGGCGGGCCCAAGACATGCATGTTAGTGCACAGACATGTCTTCACTGTCATTTTTCTTTTTAAACAGTGAGAAAATCTTGCAAAGCTTCCCACTAAGGCTTTCCTTTTTCAGCAACAATTCAGGAAACTTAACTCTTGAATAACCCTCCTCTTGCCAGTCACAATTAGTAGCAGACCCATTGTATCAGAGGAAAGTTGTGGGGGTGTTCCCTGTAACTCAGCCAGCCAGAAAACATAATCTAAGCTAGGGTTCCTCCAGAAACCCCCATTTTCCCATCATTTGAGTTTTATATGAATGAGGCTGCTGCCTGACTAGTGTTCTTGAGGCTGTCAGATCAGCCCAGGTTCTAGACACCTGTTCTACAGAAGGCTAAATATCCAGGTTGTCTAAATCACTAAAGCCTGCTGTCCCCAAATCAGGCTGGAGCTGCCTTCATGTCACACCAAACCATCAATAGAACATTCTCCATGGTGGAGGTTTTGCCCCGTAGAGCCTTTATAAGGAGTCCCCGGCCCCCTGACCTTTGTTGTCCTGTTCTGTCCTGTCCAATGGACAAATGCTCCCAAGTCAGAGACAGGACAGAGGTAGGAAGGGAACACATCCTGATGGTGATGATTCTAATAGCACAGGAGGGCTTGGGAGCCAGGAAGATTCCAGATCCTTCATAGTCAGTGACCATCTATGCTTTTGTTGAACTCTCTCCTCCTCCTCTCTCCCCATGGCACTAGTGCCAAAGACATGAGATGTGTTTCCCTCACTTCTCTTCCCAAAGCCAATTAAGGCTTCAGTCATGTTCCTTCTGTTGTTCTTCACTTCCACCATGGCAAAGGGGAGAAGACGGGGAAATCCATTAGAGCTACCCCCCAACCTTCCACCAGCCAGGATGCCTGAGTGCAGTTGGCACTAGAGCTAAGGGGGCATGCATAGGCCTCAAAGCCCAGCTCTCTCTCCTGGGTGTCCCCCTCCCTCGCACCTGGCACACAGCAGAACTCACCCCCCACCCCTGTGGCAGAGTGCCAAGGTTCTCACTGCCAGTAACACTGCTCTACGGGAGGTCCCCGAAGTCTTGCACAGTGCAGGAGGCCACCAGTTCTGGGCAGCAGGGGGCATCTCATAGTGGGAGGTTCCACGTCCCCTGAAGACAACCGCATTTGGAGGCCATTTTCTCCAGTTTAAACATCCTGGGTCCTCCATACCACAAAGGGGCCTCAGCAACCTTACACTTACTTACACCACTCCCTCAGGACCAGCAAGGGGCTTCTTGAGAGTCTACTCATCTACCTCCCACAAGGATGGGGCCAAAACAAGCCCTTTAGATGGGGCTTCTGCCCTATAATTTAATTTTAAACTAGACCTAGTCAACCCCCTACCCCTGGCAAATTTAACTTTATTTGTTCACTGTCCTGATGTATTGATTGTACTGTTTTCCCCTTTTTGGACTCAGCCCGCTGATTTTTTCCCCTTCCTTTCACGGAATAGACTCAAATTTCCCAGTGATTTAATAATTCATCCCGCCAGCTGTCTGGACGCCCTGAAGGACCTGCCTCTTCGGTGTCAGCGAAGAAAACGGTTGCTTTTCTCTCCCCTCCGGGCTCCGACCTCCCACCACATCTGCCTGCCAGGCGCCCAGCGTCTCCAGGCGAGGGCTGGATTTTCCTGGACAGGTTGAAAATGCTCGCCGCTAGGGCACAAGCCCACCCACCCACACAGTCAACACACACCCACACACAACATCCACAACTCAGCACCCACACCCCTAACACACACACCACAGAGACGCGGCTGGGAAACCCTTGGAAGCCCGACGGCTGCGGTTTTATTAAATATTTCTTTTAAAATGCAAAATCAGGGCAACAAGCTTCAGCGACTCGGAATCTTCAACTCCCCCCGCATCCTGCTTGTAACCCGCTCCCACACTACCGCCACCAAGACACAACGCCCACGCGGGCGACCTCGGCCCCAAACTGCATACCACACTCACTCCCTCCCTGCCCCGAACTTCTTTTTCTAAAAAACCGTTAAGTACCCCCATCCGCCACCCTCCTACCCCCTAAGGCTGAAGCGCACACAGGACCTAGCCGGGCGTGGAAGTCCTTTCCAGCGCCGCCGCCGCCACGAGTCCCGGCGCTCCGAGGCGCGTCGTTGCCCCTCGCGCTGCCCGCCTGGAGGCGGCGCCAGAGGCCGGGATAGGGTCTTAGGTCCTAGTTTCCCTTCTTCTCCTTCCAGCCACGCTGGCGACGGGGGACTGGGCGGCGCTCAGTACAGCCCGAGGATGGCGGCGTCCACGTCCTTGGAGGGCCGGCGCTCCTGCATCAGGAAGTTGATCATGCTCTCCGACTTGATGAGCAGGTTGCAGCCCAGGAAGAAGACGCCGAACACCACGGTGAGCGACAGCACGCAGAGCACAGCGATTTGCGCCACGCGCGACACC
>NW_004443964.1:20597873-20602631 GCF_000243295.1 Trichechus manatus latirostris
CTGAGTTGCCCATTCGTGCACCAGCCTCACTGCCAGTCGTCACATTGGGAATGTAGCAAGATGCCAACCCATAATGACGGCGCTCAGGTGAGCGGTGGTTCCCTGTTTAGCTCAGATGCTGTGGGGGATATTTGAGACTGCGGAGAGGCGAGAAATAAGATCAGTGCTGCTTTAAAGCCTAGGAGGACAACCCGATTGTATCCCATGTGGGTCAGCTTCCAGTTCCCACTGTCCTGGGCACAGTGAGCCTGGTCATGTTCGGGTGTGTGTGACATGCTGGGGGAACAATGACAGGGAAGCTGAGTCTGAAAAGGTAAGTAGGAGAGTTCAGGTGAGAAGAGCAGAAAGGGCGACTCCGTGGAAGAAACAGCATCTGCAATAGCTCAGAGGCCTGTAGTTGCAGGGAACCAGGGCTGGGGAGGCAGTGAGGAGGAGTGTCAGAAGAGAAGGCTAAAGAGGTTGGCAAGTACCAGCATGCTCAGGACTTTATCCAGGCTGGCGGGGGCGGGGGTGGGGGTGCTGCGCGATCAATCTGGCATTTACATTCCCCTGGATGTTTAAAGGAGTCCCTGGGTGATGCAAACAGTTCAGTGCTTGACTACTAACTGACAAGTTGGTTATTTGAACCCACCCAGAGGTGCTTTGGAAGAAAGGCCTGGCAATCTGCTTCTGGAAGGTCACAGCCTTGAAAATCCTGTGGAGTGCATTTCTACTCTGCACACATGGGGTTGCCATGAGTTGGAATCGACTCAATGGCACCTGGTTTTGTTTGGGTTTTTAAAACTCTTTTCTGCATTTTCCAAAAATTTGATAATGAATGTGTATAACTATTATAATCAGAAGTAAAATAATATTTTCAAGAAAACAATCACCTTTGCAACCATGTGGATGGTAGACTGGACTGGCATCCACAAGGCCAGTCTGATGGCTACTGCAGGTGACCAGGCAAAAGGTAGTGATAAGGATCTAAGGAAGGCTGTAAAAGAGGAGATGGGGAGGATTGGAGATTCTGGTGGAAGCTCAGTCAAGCCCAGGGACTGCTTGGACACAAGGGATGACACCCAAACCTCTGACTTTCACTGGGATTGGGAATGTGAGAGGAGGAGAAAATCTAGGGTGCAGAAGAGGAGCTCAGGGTTGGGTACGATGAGTCTGGGGTGCCCATGGGAATGTCAGGAAGGTAAGTGGAGGCCTTTTGGGAACTTAGAAGAGGGAGACTAGAGCTGGAGATAGAGGTTTAGACATCATCTGCTAGTTCACCCATTCACTGAATACATACTGAGCACCTACTGTGTGCCAGGCTGGGTGCTAAGTGCTGGAAAATAGTGGTGAAAGACAGTCCCTGCCCTCAAGGAGCTCAGTCTAGTGAGGGAGACACATAGCGAAACAAAATCATTACAAGCCAGTGTGAAAAGTGCTGATAGAGGAAGACATAAGATGTTGTGGGTACACAAGGGAGGGACTCTTACCACAGTGTCAGCAGAACATAGGTGATGAACACTTGGACACTTCACTCGGCCTCCCTAACAGTGTAGCTATGCCAAACCTGCTGGAATTGGAAAATTATTCCCATACTCTGCTGGTGTATTCAGGGTCTAGACTGTAAATTCTGCAAGGTGAAGGGCCTTTTGAGCAGGCGTGCTATTCAGACTCCGTGACAGTAAAGGGCAGGACACGTTGTAGCGACTCCTGTCACCTGCGTCAGAGTCCATGAAGGCTGTAACTAGCCAGTAGGTCAGGACATTGAGGAGGTCAGGACAACTTCCTGGGGACTGCCTCCACTGAACAGGTTCCATGGGTAGAAGGTAGAAATTGACTAAGTTATATTCAGAATTGTAAGGCCATCTTGCCCCAAGGAAGTGGGCATTTATTGTTTTGTCTGTCCGAAACACCATCTGCCTTCTTTTGTGGAAGTCCTTTTCCCCAGTTACCAATTAGTTATGGGGGGAGCTGCCAATCCTGGTACCCCATCCCCTCCCAGGTGATATAAGGGGACACATGACCAGGGCTGGGATGATCTTCGTACCTCTCTGCCTGACCTCAGTGATTGGCCCAGGGATGGGCATGTGTCCTGTGACATAGACTGTTATTTAGTGATCACCAATGAACCATGCCTTCAGGTATTCACACCCTTGTATGGTCCCTCCCACACTGAGTCTGGGCTTGGCCATGTGGCTTTCTTTGACCAATGGGACAATTGCAAGTGTAATGTAAGCAGAGGCTTGATAAATGTTTGCGCATTGGGGCTTGTCCTCTTGAAACACTCCCTTTTGGGATCCAGCTGCCATATAAAGAAGCCCAAGCTCGCTATTTAGAGAGAGCCTATGGAAAGAGCAAGTTCCCAGCCTTTCAGCCATCCCAGCCAAATTGCCAAACATTTGAGTAAAGCCATCTTGGACATCCCAGACCCATTCACGTGAATGACTCCAAACAAGAACAGCAGAATTCTGGAGCTGAGCCCAAACAACCTACAGAATCTTGAGAAATAATTAAATGGTTGTTGGTTTAAGCCATTAAATCTTCAGGTAGTTTGCTACACAGCAATAAATAACCAGCTGAAACCTGATCCAAGATGGGCCAATTTGAAATCGCCCCTAGGAATTTCCAGGTGGAGGTCGCAGAGAAGAGGTTGTTTTCTGTCCAGTGACAAGGCTGTAAGGCCTATTATGTTTCCCGATATATGAAGAAAATACATCTGCAATGGGAAAGAATGAGGCCCCACAAGAGAGACGCCAAACCAAAAGAGATAGAAAGTCTCACGTCTTAGAACGCTGAACCCTTCCATAGTTTGATGATGTAAACCATTAAATCCCCCTTTATGGCTTAAGCTACCTCAAGCTAACTTTTTGTCACTGACACAAAAGAGTCCTATCTAATTCAACGGATGCCATTCCACAAGCCTCCTTGCCAAAGTTCTTGAACCAAGAATAAAATGATCTTACTGTTGATGTTGATCATGTACAGTGTGAGAATCCTGGAGAACCTTCCCTTGTAAGGGAAGAAATGAGGGAAAGAAATAGTTCATACCGCACTAGGAACCAGTGTCCAAGTCCAGCTGGACGACAGGAAGATGTCACATTCATTTGAATGTTATAAATGTGTCTGTCTCTTTTTTTCTCTCTCTGTCTTTCTGCAGGGCAGGTTGACAGAGTACATAAACTACTTTTAAAGGGTCAGGCCCTTTGCCCCAGCAATTCCATTTCCAGGATTTTATCATACTGCAGCGGTTTTCAAAGTGTGTTTCTTGTGGGACATTAGGGTTCCATGGAGATGCTTTGTTGGTTCTGCAGAACTTTGATTTGAATATCACAGGTGCTGAGGCTGGCAAAAACAACTGCAGAGATTATCTACAACCCCTAACTGACTTTCTAAAAAAATATGTCTAGCTAACAAAATGCACCCTTATCTGTTGTTTGTATGAGTTCTGTATAAAGTTTCATTTGAAAAAAGGTCGTACTGCTAAAAAACAAAAACTGTAAAACCAGTGTCCCAAGAAGATGATCATTTCGTACTACAAGATTTAGCTTCCAGGAGACATACTGCAATATTGTTTATAACAGGGGTCCACAAACTGTGCCCCACTGGTCCAATCTGGCCACCACCTGTTTTTTGTAAATAAAGTTTTATTGGAACACAGCCATGCTTATTCATTTGTGCATTGTCTGTGGCTGCTTTTGCACTCAGTGGCAGAGTTAAATAGTTGCAACACAGACCTTATGGCCCACTAAGCCTAAAATATATGCTACTGCTATCCAGCCCTTTACCAAAAAGTTTGCGAAACCCTGCTTTATAATGATGAAACACTGGAAGCAACCTAAATATCCAAGAAAAGGGGATTGATCAAGTTACAGTGCATCCCTTCAGCAAATGGAGTGCAAGGTCACTACTCAAAAACAATGTTGTAGCACAGTGGCTCTCAACCTTGGCTGCACATGGGGACCACCTAGAGAGTTTCAAAACCTCCCAAAGCCCAGCCCCACTCCAGAGCAATTAAATATGACTCTGAAGGTGGAACCTAGGTGTCAATATTTTTTAAGTTTCCAGGGGACTCTAATGCAGAGCCGGGACAGAGAACCACTGTTGTAGAAGAACATTTAAGGACATAGAAAGATAGCCACCGTATCTTGTTTAGTGAAGAAAAGCAGATTATCTAAGAGGGTGTACAGTATGACTCCTTTCTGGTAAATTTTACATGCACACACACACACACGTACCCAGACTGACATATATGAACAATATGTGCCACAGCAGTGATAGTTCTCATCTTTGTAGGCTAGGATGATGAGTGATTTTTCTTATCTGTATTTTCTATGTATACTACAATGAATATTCTCTCTCTTGTTTTGTAATAAGTACAAAAAAGACAAAGTAGTCAGCAGCTTAAGAAGTCGTATTTTTTGTTTGGGAGAAAATACAGAGAAGATGAACATTCAGTCAAATGAGGTGTCCCCAGGTCATTAGTGTACGCAGCCCAACAGAGAGACAGGTCCCAGCCTCATGGACACCACCAGGGCTCAGGGAGTAAGGTGGGTGCTACAGCCTCTAAGCCACAGCCTCCTGAGCTCTTACATGGGTGAGAGTGCTCACCTCACCAGATGGAATGTTTAGCACAGAGCCTAACACATAATATGTGATTGGCAAAAGTTGCTTCCTTCTCCATAAGCAGCTCTCAGAGCCAAAGCCTGCAGCCAGTCATCTTGCTGTTCTTGCTGAAGGAGGATTAGCTTTGCCAAAGCTGGGTCTGCCCAAGTTCATCTA
>NW_004443964.1:20603399-20604985 GCF_000243295.1 Trichechus manatus latirostris
AAAATCACTGAGTTGTACATTTATGATTTGTGTACTTTTCTATATGCATGCTATTCTACAGCTTAAAACAATGTTTAAACACAGGCTGTCATCAGCCAATTCACTGCCTCCTGAGAAGAGATAGTCTGTGGCCCTGGACTCTTCATCTTGAGGATGCTTTTTACAGTGTCAAGCAATTGTTGGCTCTGAGTCTATGCTGTCCTTGACAACGAGCAGACAAACCCTGCTGTAACCACTGATATGTCTCCTTTCTGGGATGATGGTGAGCTTAGCTACAAAATGCCCACTGTTACTGCAGTAACAGTAATCAAGAACAGCCAGATCCCGTGGCTAGGTTCTACAGATTCCCCACCCACCCCCCGCCTCGCTGCAGTTGGAGTCACATGACTCCAGGACCTAAGGCAGAAGGATGTAAACAGCTACAGCCCAGCACCCTCGGCCAAAGTTTCAAGTCCCCTGTAGACCTCTGCCTTGTAATATAATTTGGGTCACAGGGTCCCTGGTGGCGCAGTGGTTCAGTGTTTGGCTGCTAACCAAAAGGTCAGCAGTTGGAATCCACCAGCCACTCCTTGGAAACCCTATCAGGCAGTTCTACTCTATCCTATACAGTTGCTATGAGTCAGAATAGACTCAATGGCAACGGGTTTGGGTGTTTTTTGGAGGTATGTTCTCTTGTTCCTCAGTTACCGACTCTGATTTTTAGCTTGGCCCTTGGCTACATTTCCCATGCTCCTTTGCAGTTAGGTGTGGTCATGTGACTCATTCTGGCCAACAGAATGTAAGTGAAGTGGTATGTGCAGTTCTGAGAACTGCCCTAAAGAGAGGAGAGTGCTCTTCTCCTTCCACTCCTCCCTCCTACTGCCTGGAGTTTGGCATGGAAAGACTGCCTAATGGAATTTTGCCTTGCTCCCTAACGGTGGGGTTCCAGGTGTTAAAAACAATAAGACTTTGACAGTTACAGAGATCAACTATTTATTAAGAGCGAGAGAGAAAGACAGACATTTGCAAATGGGCAGTCAGTTCTGGAAAAGCTGCTTCAGCTATTGCAAAGTGATTTTTTGCTTATATGCCACTTACAATCTTGTGATAAAAGCAAGAATGAACACGTGGTTCTTTGAAGACTATACAGTAGTGCAGAAGGACCAGTCACATGGAATACACAAAATCTTAGAGATATAAGTCTTGGGAAAAATAAATTTTAGGTTAAACATCTACCATCTGTTACTTCAAAGTGAGCAGGGTCCTTGGGAAAACAAGAGTGGGCATTCTTGAGGGATTAATGAGGTTGATCTGCAGGGATATATTTAATGATAAGACACCAGAATGCTTGGAAGTTTAATTTTAGGGAGTTGTTTAATTTTAACACAGACAAGGTGGAAGGCCAATATAGAGGGTACTCCAAGCCTGGGAGGCCTCCCAAGGGCACCTTGAGAATCACAACTCTTTGGTGCCATCTCCAGCTACTCCATATCAGCCCTGCCAATCAAATAAGCTGGAGGATAACAGACCTGGAGCTATGGCTGCTGCCCTACTGGAGACAGGACACACTTTTAAAAAGATATTTGAACACAGTTCATCTCAGAGTG
>NW_004443964.1:20607800-20610343 GCF_000243295.1 Trichechus manatus latirostris
CTTTATTTATTTGGGGCCTCTTCCCTTTGGATATGAAGTTGGTGATTTTTTCTGAGGAGGGGACTTTGAACCGTGCTAAATGAAGTGAGCGACCTGGCCACTCAAATGTCTGGTGGAATAGCATTCCAGGCAGAGGGAACAGCCAACGCAAAAGCTTCATCCTCTGTGGAAGAGATTTCTTGCTCTTGGCCCAGAATTTGTGTATACGTGCCTTGTATCATTTTCTTCTTCTACCTTGCTTTGTGGTTTTTTAGGTATATCATCTTCTTTATCATACTTTAGGCCCTTGAAGGCAGCATTTGTCTTTGACCCAGCTAAATGTCCCTCACAGGGCTTTATACAGTTCCTGGCACAGAGTAGGTTCTTACTAAGTGAAGAAAGGATGGACAGATGATGGATGGATAAGTGGTTATCTTGAAGGATGGGTGAATGGATGGTTGGATGGATAGGTGAGTTGTATTAATAGGTAGGTGGACAGATGGAAGTATGGGAAGAGAGGCCAATGGGTATTTCTTTCTAGCCCACTAGCCCCATCTAGCCTCTTGGGCCTGGCTCCTTTCTTTTGATTCCTTGTCTCTAAATCCTGACCCTCTTCTCCCTGACCTAAGGGCTGTGCCTGGCTTTTGTGGAAAGCAAGTTCTACACATCAAAGAGAAAAGAAAGTGCAGATGGCAGCTTCGACGATGGCATCTTCCAGATCAACAGCCACTACTGGTGCAATGATTATCTGAGTCACTCAGAAAACCTTTGCCGCACGGACTGTATAGGTCTGGCCAGGTCCCCAGGGTGGGAGAGGGGAGACTAGGTTCTACTCACAGGACTTCTCACCATAGCCAGGGAATGCCCCAGAAGGGTGATCCAAGGAATCCGGGAATCCCTTTACTGAACAGAGTTAGACTAGTGGCCCTAATGCCCATCTAGTTAGGAGATTCTGCAGGTCCTCAAGCTCTGCATGGCCAGTACTAGTAGAGCAGTGGCAGCAGCCAACACTTACTGAGAGCTTATTATGTACTACGCACAGCTCATTTCATCCTGTCAACTCTCCATGCAGTGGAAACGACTATGATTCCCACTTTACAGATGAGCAAACTGAGGCTTATAGAGAGAACCAGTACTAAATGCTAGATTGTTGGCCTTCAAGCATCACCTCCAACCACTAGGTAATACTGTCTTTGGCTAATGATCTGACCAAAGGCCAAGTGTAAACTCCCCACCGCTGAGGTGACCCAGGAGGCTCAACAGGGTCCATGACTCTGCCCCTCACTTCCTCCTTCATACTCTGCTTAATATCCCTGGGCTCCTCACTTGGAGAGTCCCCCTCATCAGGCAGGACTTCACCTTGGCCCCTATGCTGCCTGTTTTGGCATTTCCTCTCCCTAGAAACTTTGGGTGAAACACTATTTGCCCTGGCTAGGAAGTATGGTAGTGAACAGGCCCAAATCTCAGTCCTCCTGCGCCCTTCCCCCACCCCAACCCTGACCTCCAGCAGCCATTGTAGGGATGTCTAAATGGACCTCTGGAAGGGAGGCCGTGCCTAATCTAGAAATACTAGGTCTCTGGGCAGCACATGCCTATGAGGGAGGGCCAGCTTCTACCTCAGTCTTTGGGATTGTCCGCTGTGCGCTTACAGGTATTCTCTTCCTCCCTTCAGAACTCCTGAACCCCGACCTTCTCTCAAACATCAACTGTGTGAAAAAGATCGTATCCAGAGGAGGGGTTCTGAACAACTGGTGAGTAGGACACTGGGACTGAGTTAACAGGCAGAGCCCCCCAAGAGCGGTGGATGTGATAAAGGGGCAAGGACCTGTGGGCTCTCCCCTTCAGCAGTCTAGACAAACGTGGTGTAGTGGAAGCGCTTGGAAGTCTGAGTTAGAAGACTTGGGATCTGGTTCTTTCCCTAAGAGGGTATTAACAAAACTCTTTTGGTTGCAGTAACAGAAAACAACTTGAGTTAACTGAGAGAAATTTATTCTGTGAGGACAGGGTGTCTCACTGAGCCTACCCACAGGGGTGCAGCTGGGCCTCAGGAAGAGAATGGAACCAGGACTGGAAACTGTCAGCAAGTTTTCAATGGCAAGTTTCTGCTTCTCTTAGTGCATTTGCTCACTACTCTCTCTCTGCAGACACGTTTCTCTGCTGCTTGGTGCACAAAACGACTAAGGCTGCCCGAAGTTTATAGGCTAAAATTCTAGGCACCCATAGATAGCTAGGCTCAGACCCAATCCAAGTTCCTGGGATAGAGAATCTGATTGGTTCAGTTTGGGTCAGGTGTTTCCCTTTGGTCCAATCAGCTGTAGCCATGGGAGAAGTTAGGCAACACAATCATGACTACCACAGGGGCCCTCTCTTCATAATTGAGAGCAACATTTTCCATAAAATGATGTAGTACTCATCAGCTGGGCAGACACCTCCAAAGCTGTCAACTCAGATGGTGGACATTGGGATGGGATGGTCACTCAACTTTCCTGAGCTTTGAGCTGGATATACAAATCTGCTCTGGCTGCCTCTAACAGGTGACTGTGAGGATGGAAGGAGTTAAATGT
>NW_004443964.1:20611525-20613352 GCF_000243295.1 Trichechus manatus latirostris
GCTGAGGTGGAGAGGAACCTGCTTAAGGACAAGGCAAAGGCAGAAAAGGAGCAGGTGGAGGATTGTCCTGCTCATATCCACCGTCAGTAGTGTCAGACCAAACTGGGGTGTTACCTCTGGGCCTCAGCTGTTTCACCGATAAAATGAGAGATTTGACTCCTTAGTAGTTTCCAGACTTTTGGATTTCACAGACCAGAGAACCATCAATCAAAAATTTAAGACCGTGATAAGATTTCCAACTTTTTATTTTAATGCTCAAGTAGGATTATTTATCAAAACAACTACCGTCTATTTATCAGCATCTCTTCATAAAACAATTTTTATCTCCAAAACTGTAGGGCACTTATAATCTTAGGACAATAAAATGGAGTAGCTTTTGCTTTATGAAATCAAATAAACAAAAAACCTGATTATATTGTCCTTATCTCATTTTGTGAAAACCTGAAAACTCCCTCACAGGCCAACACAGGTTTGAGGACCAGTATTTGGGAAACCACATGAGGTTATGTTTTACACTGTCTCTTCTGACTCTGACATTCTAGCATTAAAATAAAAAGTTTTGGGACCCACTTTCCCTCTCTGTGTTACTCTGGAAAATATCCAACTCTTAAAATGCCTACAACACCCCTTCTCAGGCACTACCATTTCCAATTTTGGGGCCCTACTTGGACCCGCTCTTAGATTTTCCAAATTTATCTTTCCTCCTCACCCCACCCACCTTCCCCCACAAACATACATACACAATTTACCAGAATCATGTAGGACTCTCAGGGAATTCTTTTAAAAGGATTTCATACTAGAATGTTAACGGCTTAGTGAGTGTTATGGATTGAATTGTGGCCCCCAAAAAGGTGTGTCAACGTGGCTAGGCCACGATTCCCAGCATTGTGTGGTGGTTCTCCATTTTGTGATCTGGTGTGATCATCCTATGTGTTGTAAATCCTAACCTCTATGATGTTAATGGGCAGGATTAGAGGCAGTTATGTGAATGAGGCCAGACTCAATCTACAAGAGTAGGTTGTATTTTGAGTCAATCTCTTGAGATACAAAAGAGACAAATGGCAGACGGGAGAGGGACCTAATGCCACCAAGAACGAAGAACGAGGAGGGGAGCGCGTCCTTTGGACCCAGGGTCTCTGCACTGAGAAGCCCTTTGACCATGAGAAGATTGATGACAAGGACCTTCCCCTAGAGCCAACAGAGAGAGAAAGCCTTCCGCTAGAGCAGGCACGTTGAATTTGGACTTCTAGCCTCCTAAACTCTGAGGGAATAAATTTCCCTTTGTTAAAGCCATCCACTTGTGGTATTTCTGTTATAGCAACACTAGATAATTAAGACAGTTGAGTTATACCTTGATTTGCATTTTTTTGTCTTTTTTTTAATTTTTTTTTATTGTATTTCAGGTGAAGGTTTACAGAACAAATAGTTTCCCATGAAACAATAGCACACATATTGCTTCATGACTTTGGCCAACAACACCACGACATGTCAACCCTCTCCCTTCTCGACCCTCTTTTTTTTTTTTTTTGGTGAAAATATACACAGCCAAAGACACACCACTTCAAAAATTTCTACATGCACAGCTCAGAGACATCGACCACACTCTTCCAATTGTGCTGCCATTCGCACTTTAGACGAAGGTCCACAGAACAAAATAGTCTCTCATCAAACAGTCAATACACATGTTGCCCTGTGACCATGGTTAACAACCTCACAACACATCAACACTATCCTTACTCAACCTTGGGTTCCCTATCACCAGCTTTCCTGTCCCCTTCTGCCTTCTGGCCCTTGTCCCTGGACTGCTGTACCTCATTAGTCCCATTT
>NW_004443964.1:20613461-20616797 GCF_000243295.1 Trichechus manatus latirostris
TTTTTTTTGTGAGTTAGAATTTTGTTCTACATCTTTCTCCAGCTTTGTCCAGAACCCTCTGCCATGATCCTGGTCAGAGCAGTCAGCGGTGGCAGCCGGGCACCATCTAGCTGTACTGGACTCAGTCTGGTGGACGCCTTGGCAGCCTTGGTCCATTAGTCCTTCGGACTAATCTTTTCCTTGTATCCTGTTCTCTGCCTTCTCCCCTGCTCCCGAAGGGATGAGACCAGTGGAGCATCTTAGATGGCTGCTCACAGGCCTTTAAGACCCCAGAAGCTACTCACCAAGGTAGAATGCAGAACACTGTCTTCATAAACGGTGTTATGCCAGTTGAGCTACACGTTCCCCAAGACCATGATCCCCACAGCCCTCTGCCCAGCAATTCAGTCCCTCAGGGAGTTTGGATGTGTCTATGGTGATTTGCATATTTTAAACTCCTGAAAGCACTCTTAAAGGATTGCATCTTTAGTGGTCATTTCTGATTTAGCGTCTGGAAATCTTTATAAAGCTCAGTAAGTAGTTCTACCTAGTTCTCTAGGCCCCTTCTCTAGGAGTGAAGATAAAGCCCACAGCTAAAAAGATGTCTGTATTCTTTGATCCTGTAAGCTACCCTTAGGACGCTACTCTAAAAACACACTTTAATTCCAGCTCTAAACTGTTGAGATTGGGGCTGTGGGGCTGGAGGGGAACTAGATGCAGAGGCCGGCCTGGGGTGGGCGGGGCGAGGGAGGGACCGAGGCCACCCACGCCCTCCAACAGCTACGACGTCCCGCCCACAAGGAACCGGCCCCGCCCCTCGCGCGCTCTCCCTTCAAAAATTCGCGGGCGCATCTTGCGCAGGCGCAATGGCACTTGAGTCTTACCCGCGCAAGCGCAGTGGCTGTAGCATGGAGGAGTTGGTGCAGTTTGCAGTTCCCGCAGAAGTGCCAAAACCTTGTTTGTGTGGGATCTGACTTCTGGGCCAGCGGCCGAAGACATGCATGTGAGCCGGGGCCAGGTGGAGAAAGGGTTGGGGAAAGCTATCCACGTGGTAATTGGGAGCCCTGAAGTCCTCAGTTACCACCTCACCCACACTGAATTGCTACCCCCTTTTCCTCACCCGCCTTGTCGTCTCCCCTAATTTCGGACTGCAATGACAGCAAAGGAAGAGAAATATTAGTTGTAGAGCGGACCCCTGCAGTCACCTGGCCCCAACAGCTTTTACAGACCCAGAGACGTAACTCTCAACAACCGGCATATATTGCCTTCTAAGCTGCTCAAATTGTAGAATCGAAGAGGAAAACTTGTTCATGAAATGAGAAGTGTTTTGAGTTGTACCCGTCGTGGAGAAGGGCTTGGGGAACATAAGGGCTATGTAGTTTTGTTTTCACGCGCTTACTTGGTGTGGGACTCGTTGTAGGGGAAGAACATCACAAAATCTAGTAAAGCAAAAAATAGTTTTATTCGGCATATATTCAAAAAGGCCAAAGTGGGAAACGGGCAAGTATGCTGCCAGAGCCATGTCTGCCCGAGTCCTAGGAAATATCACAGTAAGCAGACGAAAGTGGGAAAACGGACAAGCATGCTGCCACAGCCATGTCTGCCCGAGTCCAAAGAATGTTACAGAATAGGCAAGAATGGGAAAACGGACAAGCATGCTGCCACAGCCATGTCTGCCCGAGTCCAAAAACCATTACAGAATCATCAGTATATATTAACATTACGAATGGGCAAAACCATTCAAAGCTTAGCCTTTTCAGATTCGCTAGAAACTGTGATCCTACATTTTGAATTCTCCTTTTTAACAATCATTGGTACAGGTTTCAGTAACGACACTCCGGAAGGTCTTCATTGGTCCAACAAATTTCTGTTCACTAAATGCTAATAGAAAGAGGTAAGAGTGGAAAGTCTTTTGTGTTCTCTTTGATTGGCTTTATGTGAAAGTTTCCCTAAAAGATATTTTCCAAGATTATCTTAGCTATTGTCTTTATACCTCAGGGCCCAGTCGATGTGTCCTTGTGAGTCCCTGTGAGCCCAGCTCCTGCTGGGTCACATTCTCTATGCTCAAGGAGAGGGAATAATAACTCCAATATTATTTCCTAAATCAGACCTCCCCACAACATTCTTTGTTCACAGTATTCTCCAAGTTTGGCCTTCTGTATTCAGGGAGTGTCTTCCCAAACACTGCAGTGGCCCGTCCTGGCTTCTATGCCATCATCAAGTTTTATTCAGTAAGGGATGCTCACAGAACCCAAAAGGCATGCGGCCAGAAGCAGCGTTTTCAGTAATCTCCAGTGAAGGTGGGTCTAAACATGGACTTCTAGCTCCACTGGAATGAAATGCTGAATTCAGTAACAGTAGGCTAGCATTTGCATTGCCAGCAGGCTCCTTAGAAGCGAGGCTGGCCAGACTTGTTCTCACTTACTTTGGACACGTTATCAGGAGGGACCAATCCCTGGAGAAGGACATCATGCTTGCTAAGATAGAGGGTCAGTGAAAAAGAGGAAGACCCTCAACAAGATGAACTGACACAGTGGCTTCAACAGTGGGCTCAAACATAGCAACTGCTATGAGGATGGTGCAGGAGTGGGCAGTATTTCAGTCTGTTGTACATGCGGTCGCTCAGAGTCGGAACCGATTCCATGGCACCTAACAACAGTGACAACATTTGCACTGCACCTTGGTTTACAGAATGCTTTCAGATGCTTTGCCACACTGATCCCCCATTTTTTAGATGCAGGAACTCAGGGTGGTTAAGTGACTTGCTTAAGGTGCAAGACAATAATTTTTGGAACTAGAGGTCAAACCCAAATGTAGCCATTACTGTCAAGCCAATTCCGACTGATGCTAAATATCATGTCATTCTGTGCTGCCCCTAAATTTAAAAACTTCCAAAGAAGAATCCTGCTTAGGTTTACTTTTATGTGGCTTTTAAATGGATGAGCTTGACACTTGCCAGTTGTAACATAAAGGATGCTTTATGATGATGCTCATCATCATCAGTATCAAACTGCCTATTCAGAACTCCATTTAGTTCCCAGATGACAGGCAAAAGATATTTTAATGCATTGTAGAAACCCTATTCCTACTAAGGTACCAACCAATTTTACTTTCCCTGAGGCTCAGAGCTCTGTCTCATTATGTGCCTCAATTCAAACACTTTTCCTTATTGAAGGACTGTTTCCATTCCTCTGCATATGCGAGTGAGGTTTAGATACCCTAAACCTTTCGTTTTATAATTGTATGTCTTCAGAAGCCTTCCCTGATTGCCTTCTTGATCCTTCCTACTGACCTTGCCGCCTGTTCTTGCCCTAGCCCTTTCCTCACTGCTCTAACCTTCTAATCTGAGAACTCTCC
>NW_004443964.1:20617666-20622603 GCF_000243295.1 Trichechus manatus latirostris
CCAAGGTAGTTTCTAAAAAAGACTTTACTACAAGTAAGATATGTTATTTAAACATAATGATAATAATAATAAAAAAGATAGGAGCAGAGAGATATGTTTCATCAACCTGGATCAATGGGAACTTAATTTTGGGGCTAGATGTTTGATTACTTAGCTCACCCCAAAGTTGCAAAGTGTTTTGTTTTGAAGAGAAAAAGGTAGAGAAAGAGGAGGTCGTTCCCTTCTGAAAAAGTATTTGAAGGTTTTTCTGTGTAAAATAATTATTTTAATTAATTTAAATAAAACCCAGTGAAGGAGGCTTCAGCTTTATCCAAGATCGGGCTTTAAGAAGTCTAGCTTCCTAAATCGCACTGATTAAGGGTAGGGTTGCACAGCCAATTTTTGTAATTGCTGTTAATAAGTTGTACATCTCTAAAAAGTTGAATTGGCAAAAGTTTATGATGGATATATTTACAAGAATGACCAAAAAAAAAAAAAAAAAAAAAGAGTAGCTGCTGAGACTGCTTATGTACAGACAAAAACCTCATGGGATTTGGTTTTTTGCTTTGGAAGTTTAGGGTCATGGTTTCATGGTTCATCACAGTTAATTCACCTAAATAACACGTTTAGTGCTTCTGTTCTACCTCCTAGTTCCTAGTTCACTGCTAGTGCCTGGGGTCTTAACAGCTTGCAAGTGGCCATCCAAGGCACAACAATTGTTCTCTATTTGCCTGGAGCAACAGAGGAAGGACAGTCAGGAATAGGAGGAGGATATGGAATGTGTGGCTAATTGCCTCCATGAACAACTGCCTCCTTTGCCATGAGACCAGAAGAACTGGATGGTGCCTGGCTACCATTACTGAACATTTTGATGAAAGGTTCCATAGAAGAATCATGATGAAAAGGGGGAATATGCAGAACAGGATTTCAAATTCTCATGGACTCTAGACTTTCTGGAGCCATGGAGGTTGAATGAACCCCTAAAACTATTGCCCTGAGATAATCTTTAAAACTTGAACAAAAAATGTCTCCTGAAGTTATCTCAAAACTGAACAATAGTTTAGCGTAACTATTAAAAAAGGCCTGCCTTCAGCATTATGCTCTTTTAAGAACTATCTATATGGGATAAAATTGACAACAGCAACTTGAAAGATTAGATAGGAATCTTAGAGGGCAGTGAGTTTCTGTTAATGAGGGAGGAATAACTCAGAAAAGGAGGGTGAGAATGGATGCACAACTTGAAGAATGTAATCAATGTCACTAAATTGTACATGTAGAAACTTGGATTGGTTTATGTTTTGCTGTGTATATTCTCAACAATAAAATAAATTTAGAGGGAAAAAAGAAGTGTAGCTTCCTGCTAAATATAAGAGGAAGGGATTCAACATTGGTGCTAAAGATTTCAGAAGCCTGATTAAAACAGAAGACCCATCCTTATGAGACCAATCTTGAAATGAGTTCTATTTTAAAACCATTGCTATGTGCCAAGCCATATGCTAGGCACAGGGAATAAGATGATGAAGCCCAACCCCCCCCCCCCCGGGAGTTTACATGATAGGGGTTATGCTAGAAAATAAAAGATTATAAAAGGGGGTATAAAAGAAACAAACAGGTATTGGTTATAGTATTTCAAGAAAAGTCTTTAACATGCTGACTTTAACATCCTTCTCCATGTACACAAAGGTGAACCTCTGAAAAGTGGGTTGTTACTTTTTCTGGATTAGTGGCCGTGTTGAGTCAAAGTGAGATGGGGAAGTTTTTCGACGCCCATGTAAAGTGGGAGGTACTTGGATTCAATCCTTCTCTCTGAGACCAAATTGCCCACTCCTCAAGACCCCTCCTACAGAAAGTTTGGCGTCATCACTGATTAATGGTACCCCCTACCTAATAGAGTGGTGGGTTAATAATCAGATTCGGAACAAAGAGGATACGGAGAGCTGAGGAAATAGCCTTTTAGGGGAAAATAACTTTAACGTGTGTTCATTCCCCTCTTGGCCGCACTAAATAGCGTCCATTTTGCGTGTCAGTTCCTTTTCTTGGAGGCAGTTCCGCCAAGGGGAGGAAGAATGTCTCGATTTCAGTTTGGAGGAAGAAGAGGTCTGGCCGCCAGAAACTGGCTAGCACTTTCGACTATGCAGAGAGGCTGGTGAAGCGCTCTGTCCCTGCCGCTGACCAAGCTGCTGGAGTTTGAGGGCAGGAGAGGGGAAGGGGACGTGAAATCATGTCACCCTTGCAGGAGAAGGGAAGCTTGGGCCCTGGTAATTCTAGGAAAAGGGCTCGCCATAGTGGCTTGGAACGGGTCTCTGACGTAGCTAAATAAAGGTGGTGCGTAAACAAAGGTGTTGTTAATAAAGGGTGCGGCCCGCAGTCGCTAAAGGTGCAGGTGCGTCTCGTGCTGTCATAATGGTTCGGCTGCCGCTAACGGCGCCGACACCCCATTGGCCTGGGTCGCTGATCCCCGTAGCCTCCGCGTGTCATGTCCTGGCTGCGCCTCTGGGCGACACAGCTCCTTCTCACGGGGCTGCTGTTCCAGGTGGCACCGCTTCCAGAGTGGTTCCCAGACCTGGTCCAGCAGACCTCCGACCCCCCAGGGCCGACCGAACCCTGGTCTTTGCCCTCACCTGATCGCCCACCCGAACCGCCCCGTACACTTAAACCCCTGCCGCAGTCAGGGGGCTTTGACTATGTGGAGTCCCCAGCTCCAGCCCAGATGATGGCCTGGCCTCAGGAGTTCTCTGAGACTTTGGGCACAGATTGGGCTCCAGAGCTGCCTCCTAGGCTGAATCGGTTTGCTGACCCACATCAGGATCTGAATGACAAACTTACTCGGCTTCGGAGGTTCTCGAAGATGGTTCCAATGCTTGATCGGGATCAGAATCAGTTGGTAGCTCTCTCTCGTCGACTCAAAAGTAAGATTGAAACTCCAGGTATGAATCAGGCTGAAGGTCACCAGTCATTTGAAATACTTGTTCCACCTCTAGAAAGTCACAGTTCAAAACCAACTAAGGTTATTGTTTCACCCCCAAACCTGATAAAGGATCTAGCTCAGCATAGACGGCTTGCTAAGGTTGTTGTTGGAACTTCAGGCCAATTTGCAAAAACACCTAACCGACTAGACCAACCCATGGACGATTATTTTCTAGACCCAAGTTTCGATATAGTATATCCTCCAGACAACCTACCTCCGGAATTCCTAGGGACCCCAGATCAGCCTCCAGAGCCCCCTGAGTTTGAGCCTACTCTACCTACCGTGGAAGGCTTAGAGCTTCCTGAGGAGGAACTTTCAGTTGAACAAGAGGCCCTAGCTCAGACTACAGAGGCCCCTCAGTCAATGAAACCTTACCTAGCCCATCAGGAGGCCCCACATCTGCCTCTAGAGCCCCCTACAGAGAAGGAACCATCTCCACTCCAGCAGGAAGGCCCAGCTGAGATTTTGCAGACCACTGAAGGGGTTAAACCTCCAGCCCAGCAGGAGGCCCCATCTCAGCCTCCAGAGTCCCCACAGGAGGTAGAACATTTTGCAGTCCAGCAGGAGACCCCAGCTGAACCTCCAGAGCCCCCTGAGATTGAACAACCTTCTCCAGTCCAGCAAGGGGCCCCAACACAGCTTCCAGAGCCCCCTGAGGAGGGAGGGCCTTTTCCTATACAGCAGGAGCCCCCAGTTCAGACTCCAGAGGCACCTCAGGAGACTGAACCTTCTCCAACCCAGCAGGAGGCCCAGACTCAGTGTCTAAAGCCACCTAAGGGAGTTATACCTCAAACTTCAGGGCATCATGAGGTGACTCTTCAACCTCCAGGTCAGAATCAAACTCATCATTCAACCTTGCCCAATATCACAATTAAACCAGTGGATGTGGAGCTTACCCTAACCCCAGAGCCTATTAAGGAGGTTCAATCATGTCCAACTCAGCAGGAAGCCCCAGCACACCCTCCAAAGCCTCCCCAGAAGGTTAAGCCTCCAAGCGAGCAGGAGGCCCCAGCTTGGCCTCTAGAGCCCTCTGAGGAGGTTGAACCTTCTCCAGTCCAGCAGGAAGCCCCAGTTCAGCCTCCAAAGCCCTCTGAGGAAGCTGAACCTTCTCCAGTCCCCCAAGAGGCTCCAGCTCAGCTTCCAAATCCCTCTGAGGAAGCTGAACCTTCTCCAGTCCAGCAGGAAGCCCCAGCTCAGCCTCCAAAGCCCTCTGAGGAAGTTGAACCTTCTCCAGGCCAGCAGGAAGCCCCAGCTAAGCCTACAAAGCCCTCTGAAGAGGGTGAACCTTCTTCAGTCCAGGAGGAAGCCCCAGCCCAGCCTCTAAATGCTGCTGAAGAAGTTGAAGCTTCTCCCACCCAGCAGGAGGCCCCAGCTCTGCCTCCAGAGAGCCCAGAGGAGGTTGCATCTTCTTCACTACAGCAGGAAGTCCCAGCACAGCATCCAGAGACCCCTGAGGAACTTGAAGCTTCAGTCCAGCAGGAAGCCCCAACACAGCCTCCAATGCTTCCACAGGAGGTTAAACCATTTCCAACCCAGCAGGAGGCCCCAGCTCAGACTCCAGAGCCCCCTGAGGAGACTGAGCCTTCTCCAATCGAGCAGGAAGCTGCAGCACTACCTCCAAATCCTCTAGAGGAAGGTGTAACTTCTCCAGTCCTGCAGGAGGTTCCAGGTCAGCCTCTGGAGCCCTCTGAGGAGGTTAAACCTCTTCCAGTACCACAGGAGGCTCCAGTTCAGCCTTCAAAACCCTCTGAAGACGTTGAACCTTCTGCAGTCCTGCAGGAAGCCCCAGCACAGCCTCCAAAGCCCTCTGAGGAAGTTAAACCTCCTCCAGTCCCGCAGGAACCTCCATCTCAGCCTCCAAAGCCATCCGAGGAGGTTGAAACTTCTCCAGTCCCGCAGGAGGTTCCAGCTCAGCCTCCAAAGCCCTCTGAGGAGGTTAAACCTCCTCCAGTCCCACAGGAGGCTCCAGTTCAGCCTCCAAAGCCCTCTG
>NW_004443964.1:20623975-20624776 GCF_000243295.1 Trichechus manatus latirostris
GCAGGAGGTTCCAGCTCAGCCTCCAAAGCCCTCTGAGGAGGTTAAACCTCCTCCAGTCCCACAGGAGGCTCCAGTTCAGCCTCCAAAGCCCTCTGAAGAGGTTGAACCTTCTCCAGTCCAGCCAGAGGCCCCAGCTTCACCTCCAGAGCTCCCTGAGGAGATGGAAACTTCTCCAGTCCAGCAGGAAGTCCCAGCACAGCCTCCTAAGCCTCCCCAAGAGATTCAACCTCCAACTGAGCAGGAGGCCTCAGTTCCACCTCCAGAGCTCCCTGTGGAGGCTGAACCTTCTCCAGTGCAGCAGGAAGTTCCAGCACAGCCTCCAAAGCCCTCTGAGGGTATTTCTCCAAACCAGCAGGAATTTCCAGCTGAGCCTCCAAGACCCCCCGAAGAAATTAAACCTTCTCCAACGGAGCAGGAGGCCCCAGTTCCACCTCCAGAGCTCCCTGTGGAGGCTGAACCTTCTACAGTGCAGCAGGAAGCCCCAGCAGAGCCTCCAAAGCCTTCCCAAGAGGTTAAACCTTCTCCGACCCAACAGGAGGCCCCAGTTCAGCCTCCAGAGCCCACTGAGGAGGTTGAACCTTCTCTAATCCACCAGGAAGCCCCACTACAGCCACCAAGCCCTCTCCATGAGGTTAAACCTCCAGTCCAGCACGAAGCCCCAGCTCAGCCTCCAAAGCCCTCTGAGGAAGTTGGACCTTCTCCAGTACAGCAGGGGGACACACATCAGCCTGCACAACTCCCTGAAGAGGTGGAACCTTCTGCAGTCCATCAGGATGCCCCGGCTCAACCTCTGGAGCCTCC
>NW_004443964.1:20624895-20633786 GCF_000243295.1 Trichechus manatus latirostris
TGTTACTGTTAAACCTGCTGATCTGCAGCTTACCCTAACTCCAGAACCTACTAAGGAGGTTCAGTCATGTCCAACCCAGCATGAGGTCCTATCTGAGCCTCCAGAGACTCCTGAGAAGGTAAAACCTTCTTCAGTTCAGCCTCCTAATGAGGTCAAACCTTTTCCCATCCAGCAGGAGGCCCCAACTAAGCCTCCAGATCCCGCTGAGGAGTTTGAGCTTTCTCCAGTCCAACTAGAGGTTCCACCTCAGCATCCAGAGCCCCCAAATGAGGTTTTAACCCTACCTTCGTTGCATGATGGAGTGACAATTCAACCTCCAGGTCATCCTCAAGCTCACCATTCAGTCTCGCCTAAAGTATCAGTTAAACCTATGGTTGAGCATTCTCCAACAAAATGGGATGCCCCAGTTCAGCCTTTAGAGTCCCCTGAGGACGTTGGACCTTTTTCAACCGAGGAGCAAATCCCAGCTCAGCCTCCACACCCACCTAAGGAGGTCGAACCTTCTTCAGTCAAGCAGGACGACCCAGTTCAACCTCCAGATCCCCCTGACAATTACCAACCTTCTCCAGTTGAGCAGGAGGGCCCACCACAGCCCATAGAGCCCAGTAAGAAGGATGAAACTTCTCCAACCCACCAGGAGGACCTAGCTCAGCCTCTGGAGCTCCTTGAGGAGGTTGAACATTCACCCATTCAAGTGGATGACCCAACACAGCCCCCAGACTCTGTTAAAGAGAATGAGCCTTCGCCAACCCAGCAGGAAGACCCACCTCTACCTCCAGAGCCCCCTGAAGAGGTTGAACCTTCTCCAGCCTTGCAGGAGAGCCTAGCTCAACCTCCAGATTCCCCTACAGAGGTTGTAACTCAACCAGCAGGGCATCATGAGGTAACGGTTTCACCTACAGGTCAAGGTGAAACTCAGCATGCAACGTTACCAAATGTCACAGTTAAATCTCTGTATCTAGAGCTTACTATAACTACAGAAACCACTACAGAAGTTCAACCTTCTCCAGAACAGCAGGAGGTCACAACTCAATCCCTAGAGTCCCTTGTTGTGGCTGAACCTTCTTCAGGCCATCTGGTAGGCCCAACTCAAACTCCAGAGTATCCTACAGAGGATTTACCTTCTCCAGACCAACAAGAGGCCCCAGCTCAGCCCCCAGAGTCCACCGAGGAGGCGGAACTGTATCCAGCCTTGCAGGAAGCCACAGCTCAGCCTCCAGAGTCTCCTACAGAGTTTGGACCCTCTCCAATCCAGCAGGAAGACATAACAGAACCTGCAGATCCCACTGAAGACGTCCAACTTCCTTCAGGCCAGCAGGAAGCCCCAGCTCAACCTCCAGAGCAACCTGAGGAGTTTGAACCTCCTTCAAACATACAGGAGACCCCAACTGAGACTTCAGAGCCCCCTACAGAGGTTGTAACTCAACATCCAGGGCATCATGAGGTGACAGTTTCACCTACAGGTCAGAGTGAAGCTCAGCACCCAGTGTTGCCCAATGTCACAGTTAAACCCCTGGATCTGGAACTTACTATATCTCCACAACCCACTACAGAGATTGGACCTTTTCCAATCCAGCTAGAGGCCTCATCCCAGCCTCTAAAGCCCCCTGAAAAGGTTGAACCTTCTCCAGTCCAGCAGGAAGCCACAGTTCAGTTTCCAGAGCCCTTGGAGGGGATAGAACCTTCTTCAGCCCAGCAGGAGACACCAGCTCAGTCTCCCGAGCCCGCTATGCCAGCAGAACCTTCTCCATCCCATCAGGAGGCACCAGCTCTTACTCCAGAGCCCCCTAAGGAGGTAGAATCCTCTCTGGTTCAGCAGGAGACTCCACCTCAGCCTCCAGAGTCTACTACACAGGTGGAAGCTTCCCCAAACCAGCAGGAGATCCCATTTCAGACTCCAGAGCCCCCCAGGGAGGTTGAACCTTCTCCAGCCCAGCAGGAGGCCCCAGCTCAATCTCCTGAGCCCCTTATGCAGGCAGAACCTTCTCCATCCCAGCAGGAGGCCACAGCTCTTACTCCAGAGCCCTCTAAGGAGGTAGAGTCCTCTCTGGTCCAGCAGGAGACTCCACATCAGCCTCCAGACTCTCCTACACAGGTGGGAACTTCCCCAAACCAGCAAGGAGTCCCATTTCAGACTCTAGAGCCCCCTAAGGAGGCTGAACCTTCTCCAGCCCAGCAGGAGGCTCCAGCTCAGTCACCTGAGCCCCCTATGCAGGTAGAACCTTCTCCAATACAGCAAGAGCCCTCATCTCAGCCTCCAGAGCCCCCTAAGGATTTTGAACCTTCTCCAGTCCCGCAGGAGATCCCAGCTCAGTCTTTAGAGCCCCCTATGCAGGTAGAACCTTCTCCAATGCAACAAGAGACCCCACCTCAGCCTCCAGAGCCCCCTGAGGAAGTCCAACCTTCTCCAGTCCAGCAGGAGGCTCCTGCTCCACCCCAAGAACCCCCTGCAAATGTACAACCATCTTCAGTGCAGCAGGAGGTCCCAGCTGCACCTTCAGAACCTCCTAAGGAGGTAGAGCCTTCTCCAGTCCAGGAGGAGGCCCCAGCTCTGCTTCCAAAGCCTTTTGAGAACGTCCAACCACTTCCAGTCCACCAGGCGGCCTCTGCCCCACCTCCAGAGCCCTCTAAAGATGCTGAACCTTCTCCAAGCCAACAGGAAGCCCCAGCCTCACCTCCAGAGCCCCCTAAGGAAGTGGAGCCTCCTCCATCCTTGCAGGAGGTCCCATCTCAGGCTCCTGAGCCTTCTAATGAGGCTGAACCTTCTCCAATTCAGCAGGAAGCCCCAGTTCATCCTCCAGAGCCCCCTAAGGAGATAGAACCTTCTCCAGTCCACCAGGGAGCTCCAGCACAGCCTTCAGAGCCTCCGAAGGTGGAGGAATCTTCGACAACCCAACAGGTGGCCCCAGCTCAATCTCTGGAGCCTCCTAAGGAGGGTGTAGTTCAACTTCCAGTGCTTCACGAGGTGACAGTTTCACCAACAGGTCAATATCAAGTTCAGCATTCAAACTTACCCAGCGTTACAGCTCAACCTTTGGACCTGGAGCTTACCATAACTCCGGAACACACTATGGAGGCTGAACATTCTACAGCCCCACAGAAGACTACAGCTCCTCCTCCAAATTGTCCTGAGATGACCATTCCACATCCAGACCAGTTTCAGGGTCAGCATCCAAATCTGACTGAAAGTACAGTTCAACCTTTGGACCTGGAGCTTACTATAACACCAGGACCCACTACACAGGTTGAACATTCTACAGCCCTGCAGAAGACTACAGCCCCTTCTCCAAAGTGCCCTGAGGTTACACTTCTACATCTGGACCAGGTACAGTCTCAGAAGCCAAACCTGACTAAAGTCACAGTTCAACCACTGGACCTGGAGGTTTCTATAACTCCACAACCCGATATGGAGGTCGAACCTTCTCCAACCAAACAGGAGACTCCAACTCAGCTCCCAGAGCCTCTTAAGGAGGTTGTGACTCAACCTCTAGTGAATCACGAGGTGACAACTCCACCGTCAGGTCAGAATCAAGCTCAACATTCAAACTTGCCCAAAGTCACAATTAAACCTGTAGACCTGGAGCTTACCATAACTCCAGAACCTGCTATGGAAGTTGAACATTCTACAACCCTGCAGAAGACCACAGCTTCTCCTACAAAGCAAGTCACCATTCAAACTTTGGACCTGGAGCTTACCATATCACCAGAACCGAATACAGAGGTTGAGTCTACTCCAATCAAGCAGGAGACTCCAACTCAGCCTCCAGAGCCTCCTAAGGGGGTTGCAGCTCAACATCCAGCACATCATGAGGTGACAGTTCTACCTTCAGGTCAAGATGAAGTTCAGCATTCAAACTCACCCAATGTCACAGTTCAACCTTTGGACCTGGAGCTTACCATAACTCCAGAACCTAAAACAGATGTTGAACTTTCTCCAACCAGGCAAGAGACCCCAAATCAGCCACCAGAGCCACCTGAGGAGGTTGTAGCTCAATTTCCAGTGCACCATGAGGTGACAGTTCCACCTACAGGTCAGGATCAAGCTCAACATTCAAACTTACCCAACATCACAGTTAAACCAGTGGACGTGGAGCTTACCATAACTCCAGAACCCATTAAGGAGGTTGAATATCCTACAGTCCTGCAGAGGACTACAGCTTCTTCTCCAGAGTATCCTCAGGTAAAATTTCCACCTCCAGAACAGGTTCAGGCTCAGCATCCAAACCTGACTGAAGTTACAGTTCAACCATCGGACCTGGAACTTACCATAACTCCCGAATTCACTTCAAAGACTGAACATTCTACAGCCCTGGAGAAGACCACACCTCCTCCAAAGCAAGTTACAGTTCAACCTTTGGATCTAGAGCTTACCATATCTCCAGAACCCACTATGGAGGTCGAACATTCTACAGCCCTGCAGAGGACCACAGCTTCTTCAAAGAAAGCCACAGTTCAGCCTTTGGATCTGGAGCTTACCATACCTCCAGAACCCACTATGGAGGTCGAACATTCTACAACCCTGCAGAAGACCACATCTCCAAAGCAAGTTACAGTTAAACCTTTGGATCTAGAGCTTACCATATCTCCAGAACCCACTATGGAGGTCGAACATTCTACAGCCCTGCAGAAGACCACATCTCCAAAGCAAGTTACAGTTCAACCTTTGGATCTAGAGCTTACCATATCTCCAGAACCCATTACAGACGTCAAACATTCTACAACTCTGCTGAAGACCACATCTCCTCCAAAGCAAGTTACAGTTCAACCTTTGGATCTAGAGCTTACCATATCTCCAGAACCCATTACAGACGTCAAACATTCTACAACTCTGCTGAAGACCACATCTCCTCCAAAGCAAGTTACAGTTCAACCTTTGGATCTAGAGCTTACCATATCTCCAGAACCCACTATGGAGGTCGAACGTTCTACAGCCCTGCAGAAGACCACATCTTCAAAGCAAGTTACAGTTAAACCTTTGGATCTAGAGCTTACCGTATCTCCAGAACCCACTATGGAAGTCAAACATTCTACAGTCCTGCAGAAGATCATATCTCCAAAGCAAGTTACAGTTAAACCTTTGGATCGAGAGCTTACCATAACTGAGCAACCAGGATCACCTGAGGGAGTTATTTTTTCCCCAGCAATTCAGCATTTATTGGAGTATTCTGTAAATTACACCCCAGAAAGGAGGCAAAAAGCTCCAACTGAGCAACAGGAACAGAATGCCATCACGCATCACCCCCTAGAAAGGACAGAAATGGCTCTAACTGAGCGACACAAACAGAATGCTGTCACACATCACACCCTAAAAAGGGTGCAGATGGCTTTAACTGAGCAACCAGAACAGAATGCCACCAATGGAATGAAGACTGGCATATGTGAGCTCTGTATCTGCCAAAACGAAACGCTGTCCTGTACTGGCCTCCCCCCAGAGAAGAGGCTCCTCAGAGTCCCTGTGCCAGAGCCCAACGAGTACAATGGCACCTTCACTGTCTTGTAAGAATTGCCCTTCCTCGTTTGTTCTCTGCCCCCTGTTCGACATGACAGCCTTTTCCTGGAGGTCTGCCTGGGCTTCCTCATCTTCCCAACTCACGTTGAGCGACTTTCTTGTTTACCTTTTGTTTGTCAACTTTTCCTTGTCCTCATTCCTCTCCTTACTATAGTGCCCACTTCTCCAGGCTTTTACTTGTGGTTGCCCTCATTTTTCCTGACCCATTTTTCTTTAGCCCCATCATTTCATGCCTTAACCTCTGCTCTCTTCCCAATTTTGCTCCATCCTCTTTCCAGGATCATGTTCCTCTTTCCATCTCGTTGGTGATGATACAACAAAGTGGTTAAAAGGAGAGATTTCGAAGCCAAACTGCCTGGGTTTGAACCTAGCTTGTGACTCAGTTTCCTCATCTGTAAAATTACTATCTCATAGGATTGTTGTGAGGTTTAAATAAGTTCATACATGTTAAGCATTTATATAAGCACCTAGCATATGTGAATGTTAGCTATTATTTTATTCCTCGGTTAGGTCCAGGTTTCTTCTTTGTCCCTGGCCTTCTATATATAGCACCTGTTAATATGCCCAATTCAGGGCTAGGTACTGCAGGAGCCACAGAAGTATGAGACATTAGCCTGTTAACATAACAATGATGATGGGAGAAAAATAATGTACATGAAAAGGGAAGTGGTGCATAATTAAGTACTAAAAGAGATGCAGACCATAGGTGCCCTAATTCACCAGAATCTGTAATCACCTACATGTGGAAGACAGAGAAAGCTGCATGGACAGGATAAAATTTTAGCTTAAAGAGTGACTGAAACCAAAATCCACTGCTGTTAAGTTGCTCCTGACTCATAGAGACCCGACAGGACAGAGTAGACCTGCCCCATAGATTTTCAAGGAGTGGCTGGTAGTTTCAAACTGCCGGCCTTTTGGTTAGCAGGCAAGCTCTTAATCACCGCACCACCAGGTCTCCTAAAAGTGACTAGGATTTGCTAAATCGAGAAAAATAGGGAATAAAGCCTAGGCAAAGGCATGGCTTCAGGAATGACCAGGATTTAGTAGACCAGTGTGGCTACAAAGCAATGAAAGATACGATTTTGAAAAACCTTGCATATCAGCTATAGAGGTTTGAAAGTTACACTATGAGCTATGGAGAGCCATTGAAGGTTTTCAAGCAGAGAGATAAATGATTAAAACAGGAGGATTATTCTAGAATCCATGTCTAGGGCCATCTAGAAAGGAAAGCTTGATTCAGGGAGACCAAATAGAAAGCTCTAGCAAAATCTAGGAGCAAAGGGAAAAGGGTTGAATCAGAGCAGGTGTGATAGGAATGGAAAGAGAATCCTATGAGCACTTCAAAGAAAAGGACAGGATTTGGTGACTGACTAGAGAGTTGGGGAAGTGGTGTACAGGAAAGAGAAAAACTCAAATATGACTCCAGAGTTTTTGTCCTGGATGATTGGGAGAATGATGGTGGCAGAACACACAGATGGATATCCAGCAGTCAGGAAGGAGAACCAGTGTGAGGAAGCCGAATTCAGTTTCAGGCATCTTTTGTTGGCGAGCATAAAGCTATCAGAAAGTTTCTGGTTGAGTGGAAATGTCCACCAGGCAGATGGGCACGCAACTTAAGTGTTTTGACTTAATTTCAAACGTCACCTATTTGTTGCTGAGGGAAAAGGACAGAGTTAAAGGTAAAGATTCAAAGTCATCTACAGAGTTAGTGGTTGAAACTGAACCTGAGGGGTTTAACAACTTATTTTAAACATATGTCATTCGTGGATACATTTCCATGGTATAATAATTGTAAAAAGTGTCACAGAAGAATATAGGATAGAATGTGGAAGTCCCCTCCCCTTCCCCTATCACCGGTAGAATAACGCCTGTCACCACTGAGTATGTGTCCTTCCTTCCAGTCTCTTCCCTTTGCATTTGCATACATATACGTGTTTATATTAATGAGGAAACATGTTACTTCTTGCTCAGCGATTTGCATTTTTTTCATTAAGCAATATGCCTAAGAGATCTTTCCACGCCAGTCCATCAGTCCCTCTAGTTTCTAATTGCCCTTATCCTTCCAACGCCTGGAGAGGTTTCAACAGTGGGCCCTTCACCAAAGCTGTGGTGTTGCCTGGCATGCATTTTCTTTATACGTATTTGCTGATAATGATAAAGGAGAAGAAATTGGGCAGATAGGAAGGTCAGGTTCTGAGGAGTTGGCCTTATCATTTGTGCCACTGCCCTCTACAGTCTGTCTTTATTAATTGAGCCAACTTGGCGGCTGACAGCTGCAGAAATCAGAAAGCTGATATTTTCTGCATCTGAGTATTTCCCATAAGGTTGCCATGATTCTTTATACTTACTCTGTGCATTCTTATTCCTACCTATTCAAAGATATGAACCGTGTTTCTTCACAGAAATTTCAAAGGAAACTCTATTTCTTACATTGAGGAAAGTACTTGGAAGGCATACCCTTGGACTGAGAAACTGTGAGTATATCCTCTCCAAATACGATCACAGAAAACTAACTGCATTGTAAGATCCTTCTTGGTCCAGAATTTTGAGGCCAGTACCTCTGAGAAAAGATATTTTGCGCTCTCCATATCCCAAACTGACCTCTATGGATTGCAATTCTATGGTAATTTTTAAAATTAAATTTGGCAGGTTCTGTTTAAGTAAGACGATTTATCTTTTATTTTACAAATAATACATGATTCTATTCTCAGTGTATAAAACTGAAATAACAGGTGTAGTAAAAATCCTTCTTGTTCCCTAATCCGCCACCCTTGAGGTAAACACTTCTGAGTTTCGTGTATATCTTTCTAGATCATATTCTGTGCATTTGCCTAAACCATATTTACATATAGCAGAGTAGGTTTATTGCGTGTGTGTCTTTTTTTAATAGACTTTTTTTTAAGGGCAAGGATGCTTATTGGAGCACTTTTGGGGGGTTGGTTTTGAATTTTTTTGAGAGTAGAAAGCAACTTTATCCTTTCTACCTATAAGAATGCAATCTGAAGACTTCCCAGTCCTATGGATGAAATCCCATGGATGAAGCTGGGGAGCTCTATAACTTTTCCAATTACTCAGATAGTAAAATTCCTCTGATCACTTTCAGTCACAAGAACAGTAATAGTTCCAGTCCAGTGTCTCAATCACATTAAGTCTATACCCTCAATGAATTGAAAACTTCTCCCTTCCCCCAGCATAAGCCTTTTTTTAAACCTAGAAGCTCAAAATGTGGCTGGCTTCTCTGTTTCCTTGCGCTGCATCTCTCATTCTCCATCCCTCCATCCTACTTGCTGCCTCTGGCTTCTCGGAAGTTGGTGAGGAGAGTGGTGGAGAGGAAGAGGCTGATGTCCTCTGGTAGTGCTGCCCTCTGGGTATGGCATTTCCC
>NW_004443964.1:20633886-20638067 GCF_000243295.1 Trichechus manatus latirostris
CACCACTGAGTATGTGTCCTTCCTTCCAGTCTCTTCCCTTTGCATTTGCATACATATACGTGTTTATATTAATGAGGAAACATGTTACTTCTTGCTCAGCGATTTGCATTTTTTTCATTAAGCAATATGCCTAAGAGATCTTTCCACGCCAGTCCATCAGTCCCTCTAGTTTCTAATTGCCCTTATCCTTCCAACGCCTGGAGAGGTTTCAACAGTGGGCCCTTCACCAAAGCTGTGGTGTTGCCTGGCATGCATTTTCTTTATACGTATTTGCTGATAATGATAAAGGAGAAGAAATTGGGCAGATAGGAAGGTCAGGTTCTGAGGAGTTGGCCTTATCATTTGTGCCACTGCCCTCTACAGTCTGTCTTTATTAATTGAGCCAACTTGGCGGCTGACAGCTGCAGAAATCAGAAAGCTGATATTTTCTGCATCTGAGTATTTCCCATAAGGTTGCCATGATTCTTTATACTTACTCTGTGCATTCTTATTCCTACCTATTCAAAGATATGAACCGTGTTTCTTCACAGAAATTTCAAAGGAAACTCTATTTCTTACATTGAGGAAAGTACTTGGAAGGCATACCCTTGGACTGAGAAACTGTGAGTATATCCTCTCCAAATACGATCACAGAAAACTAACTGCATTGTAAGATCCTTCTTGGTCCAGAATTTTGAGGCCAGTACCTCTGAGAAAAGATATTTTGCGCTCTCCATATCCCAAACTGACCTCTATGGATTGCAATTCTATGGTAATTTTTAAAATTAAATTTGGCAGGTTCTGTTTAAGTAAGACGATTTATCTTTTATTTTACAAATAATACATGATTCTATTCTCAGTGTATAAAACTGAAATAACAGGTGTAGTAAAAATCCTTCTTGTTCCCTAATCCGCCACCCTTGAGGTAAACACTTCTGAGTTTCGTGTATATCTTTCTAGATCATATTCTGTGCATTTGCCTAAACCATATTTACATATAGCAGAGTAGGTTTATTGCGTGTGTGTCTTTTTTTAATAGACTTTTTTTTAAGGGCAAGGATGCTTATTGGAGCACTTTTGGGGGGTTGGTTTTGAATTTTTTTGAGAGTAGAAAGCAACTTTATCCTTTCTACCTATAAGAATGCAATCTGAAGACTTCCCAGTCCTATGGATGAAATCCCATGGATGAAGCTGGGGAGCTCTATAACTTTTCCAATTACTCAGATAGTAAAATTCCTCTGATCACTTTCAGTCACAAGAACAGTAATAGTTCCAGTCCAGTGTCTCAATCACATTAAGTCTATACCCTCAATGAATTGAAAACTTCTCCCTTCCCCCAGCATAAGCCTTTTTTTAAACCTAGAAGCTCAAAATGTGGCTGGCTTCTCTGTTTCCTTGCGCTGCATCTCTCATTCTCCATCCCTCCATCCTACTTGCTGCCTCTGGCTTCTCGGAAGTTGGTGAGGAGAGTGGTGGAGAGGAAGAGGCTGATGTCCTCTGGTAGTGCTGCCCTCTGGGTATGGCATTTCCCATGATAGATTCTTCACTTCCTGGGTTTCTCAAAAATAACACAGCTGAGCTATGTCCTCCTGGTGTACTGATCCTTTAATCATTATATAGTGTCCTTCCTTATCCTTTGTGGTGAATTTTACTTTAAAGTCTATTTTGTCAGAGATTAGTATTGCCACTGTTGCTCTTTTTTGAATGTTGTTTGGTTGATATATTTTTTTCCATCCTTTGAGTTTTAGTTTGTGTCTTTAAGTCTAAGGTGTGTCTCTTGTAGGCAGCTTATAGACGGATCGTGTTTTTTTTTATGTGCCACTCTCTGTGTCTTTATTGGTGCTTTTAGTCCTTTTACATTCAGTGTAATTGTTGATAGGTATGAGTTTAATGCTGTCGTTTTGATGTCGTTTTTTCTGTGTTGCTGACAGTTTCTTTGCTCCATTTAATTTTCTGTGCTCGGTCGTTTTTCTTTATATATTTTCTTTTCATCTTTTTCATTGTTGTTGATTTTGTATTTGCTGAGCCTTTATACTTTTCTTGTTTTTTATTTTGATGTGTAGGATTGTTAGTTTCCTTTGTGGTTACCTTAATATTTACCCCTATTTTTCTAAGTTTAAACCAGTCTTTTATTTCTTTATATTGCCTTGACTTCCTCTCCAGATGAAAAATCTACGTCTACATTTATTAGTCCCTCTTTTTCGTTTTAATGTTGTCATCTTTTACATATTGGTGTCTCTGTATCCCGATTTTCAGTGTCTTAGCTTTGATTTAGTTTTGTGACTTCCCTATCTGAGTCGATATCTGGTTGCTCTGTGCTGTGTTCTAGTCTTGGGTTGCTATCTGATGTTATTCATTTTCTAACCGGAGGACTCCCTTTAATATTTCTTGTAATTTTGGTTTGTTTTTTTTGCAAATTCCCTAAACTTCTGTCTATCTGGAAATGCCCTAATTTTGCCATCATATTTGAGAGTCAGTTTTGCTGGATATATAATTTTTGACTGTCAATTTTTTTCCTTCAAGGCTTTATATATGTCATCCCATTGCCTTCTTGCTTGCATGGTTTCTGCTGAGTAGTCCGAGCTTATTCTTAGTGACTCTGCTTTGTAGATGACTTTTCGTTTATCCTTAGCCGCTCTTAAAATTCTCTCTTTATCTTTGGTGTTGGCAAGTTTGATTATATGTCTTGGTGCATCCCAGGCTTCTACCCACTAGATACCAGTAGGCCCACACAAGTCTATGCAGGGGTGAAAGGCACTCAGAGTCTGCGGACCCCTTGTGCCTGTGCCAGGCAAAGGAGCTGTGCCAACCCTGAGGTCCCGGCTCAGGGGAGCCAGTAGCTTACTTTTTCAGTTTGTTCATTTCTTCCCTCTCCAAGGTTGGGAGAATGGCTCAGGGCGCCTTAAGGGATCTACTTCCGGCCCAGGAGATTCATCAATGGCTGAAGCAGGCTGGCTGGCCGGGATCCAGTGCACAGCGGGGAGGGGGAAGGTAAACGGGAGAGAGGTTTTTCCCAAATGGGTTTTTTTGTGTTTAATCCCCGTGGTAGGCCACACAGAAGTACTTACCTTTAGCCGCTTGAGTGCTGCTTTTCACTGGTTCTGGGTGTCCAAGTAGACTGCTGCTGGGTCTCTCTCTCCATGTGGAAAGCGCCTCCCAGCACAGGTGTTTGCTGGCCTCACTGCGCACCCTGAGCTGATCAGAGCTGAAGGGCTTTGGCTTTCGCCCCCGTCAGGTTTGGCAACTCCCCCTTGCTTCCTGAACGTCTCTCTCTCTCCCACCACCACTCAGTCTGATTCCTCAACTTTGCCTTTGATGTTCAGGGCTCCTAGATACCCATATACGATCAATTCACTTATTTTTTCAGGTCTTTCTTGTAAGAGAGACATAGAAAGCCTCTGACTACTCTGCCATCTTGGCCCTGCCTCCAATTTTATTTTTTTTGAGAAGATTTTCTTTTAGGGGAGAGCAGTTTTAGGTTTCAGAAAAATTGTGCAGAAAGTACAGAGAGTTCCAAAACACTCCCTACCCCCTGCACATTTTTTCTCCTGTTAACACCTTGCATTCCTGTGATGAATATATTGATACGTTATTATTAACTAAAGTCCATATTTACCGTTAGGGTTCACTCTTCTGTTGTGCGGTCATATCGTTTTGACAAATGCATAATGTGCTGTATCCATCATTACAGTATCATACGGAGTAGTTTTATTGCCCTAAAAATCCCTGTGCTCCAACTATTCATCCTCTCACCCTCCCCCGAACCCACGAAACCACTGATGTTTTCATTTTCATTGTCTGTATAGTTTTTCTTTTCTAGAATGTCATATAGTTGAAATCATACAGCATGTAGCTTTTTCAGACTGGTTTCCTTCACTTAGCAGTATGCATTGAAGGTTCCTCCATGTCTTTTCATAGCTTGGTAGCTCATTTCATCCCTGAATAATACTCCATTGTAAGGATGCACCACAGTTTGTTTATTCATTCATCTATTGAAGGACACCTTGGTTGCCTTCAGTTTTTAGCAATTATTAATAAAGCTGCTATAAACATTCGTGTGTAATTTTTTATGTGGACATGAGCTTTCAACTTCCTTGGGTAAATACGCAGAAGCAGGTTTGCTGGGTTGTATGGTAAGCCTATGTTTAGCTTCGTAAGGAACTGCCAGGCTGTCTTCCAAAGTGACTATATCATTTTGCACT
>NW_004443964.1:20638414-20658095 GCF_000243295.1 Trichechus manatus latirostris
TTAAGTGTGCTTTGTAGCAGGAGTTTTTAATTTTAATGAAGTCCAACTTAAATCAGTTTTTTCTTTTATGAATGATGCTTTTGAAGCGTATCTAAAAAGTTATCTCCAAACCCAAGGTCACCTAGATTTTCTCCTGTGTTATCTTCTAGAAGCTGTATTATTTTGTGTCTTATATTTAGGTCTATGAGCCATTTTGAGTTAATTTTTGTGAAAGATGGAAGCTGTGTTCATATTTATGTTTTTGCATGTTGGTGTTCATTTGTTCCAGCACCATTTGTTGAAAAGACTATCCTTTCACTGTTGAATTGCCTTTGCTCCTTTTGTCAAACATCAGTTGACTATATTTGTGTGGGTCAATTTGTGGACTCTATTCTGTTTCATTGATCTATTTTCCTATATTTTCGTCAATACCACACTGCCTCGATCACTATAGCTTTAGAGTAACTCCGGAAGTAGGGTAATGCCAGTCCTCCAACTCTATTCTTCATTATTGTGTTGGCTATTCTTGGTCTTTTGCCTTTATAAATCAGTTTGTCAATATCGACAAAATAGCTTGCTGGGATTTTGATTGGGATTGCACTGAATCTGTAGATCAAGGTGGGAAGAAGAATTGCAATCTTAATAATATTAATCTTCCTATCCATGAATGCCCTGGTGGCAGAATGGTTAAGAGCTAGGCTGCTAACCAAAAGGTCAGCAGTTCAGATCCACCAGCTGCTTCTTGGAAACCCCTTGGGGCAGTTTTACTCTGTCCTATAGGGTCGCTATGAATCAGAATCGACTCGACGGCAATGTGTTTGGTTTGGTTTCGTTATCCATGAATGTGGAATATCTCTCCATTTATTTAGAAATTTCATTTCCTTCACCAGAGTCTTATAGTTGTCCTCATATAGGTCTTGTCTATATTTTGTTAGGTTTGTACCTAAGTATGTCTTTTCTTTTAGTGCTGATGTAAATGGTATTATGTTTTGACTTTAAAATTCTAGTTTTGACTTTTGTATATTAACTTTGTACCCTGAAACTTTGCTATAATCACTTATTAGTTTCAAGTATTTTTTTGTGCATTCTTTGGATTTTCTAGATAAACAATCATATCATCTGCAAAGACAGTTTTATTTCTTTCTTCCCAATCTGTATACCTTTTATTTCCTTTTCTTGTTTAATTGCATTAGCTAGAGCTTACAATACAATGTTGAATAGGAGTGGTGAGAGGGGATATCCTTGTCTTGTTCCTGATCTTAGGGGGAAAGCATCTAGTTTCTCCCCATTAAGTATTATGTTAGCTGTAGGTTTTTGTAGGTGTTCTTTATTCAGTTTAAAAGCTTCCCTTCTATTCCCAGTTTGCTGAGAGTTTTTATCATGGATGGGTGTTGGATCTTGTCAAATGATTTTTCCACATTTATTGATATGATCATATGATTTTTCTTTAGCCTGTTGATATGAAGAATTATATTAATTGATTTGCAAATGTTGAACGAGCCTTGCATACCTACGATAAATCCCGCTTGGTCATGGTGTATAATTCTTTTTATACATTGTTGAATTCAATTTTCTAATATTTTGCTGAGGATCTTTGCATCTATGTTCATGAGAGATATTGGTCTATAGTTTTCCTTCCTGGTCATGTCTTTGTCTGGTTTTGGTTTTAGGACAATACTGGCTTCATAGAATGATTTAAACAGTGTTCCCTCCTCTTCTATTTTTTGCAAGCGTTTTAGAAGGATTGGTATTAATTATTCTTTAAGTATTTGGTAGAATTCACCAGTGAAACCATCTGGGCCTGGTACTTTCTATTTTGGAAGGTTATTTGTTGTTGATTAATTTTCTTTAATAGATGTAGGACTGCTCAGATTGTCTATTTCTCCTCTTATGAGTTTTGGTAGCTTCTATCTTTCTAGAGATTGGTCCATTTCATCTAAGTTATCAAATTTGTGGGCATAGAGTTGTTCATAGTATTCCTTTATGATCCTCTTAATGTCCTTGGGGAGTTCTGATGGTAGAGTGGTTAAGAGCTAGGCTGCTAACCAAAAGGTCGGCAGTTTGAATCCACGTGCTGCTCCTTGGAAACCCTATGGGGCAGTTCTACTCTGTCCTATAAGATTGCTATGAGTTGGAATTGATTCGACAGCAACGGGTTTGGTTTGGCTTGGGTTTTGGTTTTAATGTCCATGGGATCAGTTGTGATGGCCCCTCTTTCATTTCTGATATTAATAATTTGTGTCTTCTTTCTTTTTTTCTTGGTTAGTCTGCCTAGAGGTTTATCAATTTTATTGATCTTTTCAAAGAACCAGCTTATAGTTTCATTGATTTTTCCTATTCCTATTTCAACTTTATTGACTTCTGCTCTAAGTTTTATTATTTATTTTCTTCTGCTTACTTTGGTTTTTTTTTTTTTCAACTTTGGATTTAATTTGCCCTTCTTTTTCAGATGTCCTAAGGTAAAAGCTTAGATTGATTTTAAACTTGTCTTCTTTTCTAGTGTGTGCATTCAGTGGTATACATTTTCCTCTAAGCACTGCTATCTTAGTTATCTAGGGTTGCTATAACAGAAATGCCACACGTGGATGGCTTTAACAAACGATAATTTGTTCTCTCACAGTTTAGGAGGCTAGAAGTCTGAATTCAGGGTGCCAGCTCCCAGGGAATGCTTTCTTTCTCTGTTGGCTCTGTGGGAAGGTCCTTGTCATCAATTTTCCCCTGGTCAAGGAGCTTCTCAGCACAGGGACCCCAGTTCCAAGGGATGTGCTCCACTCCCAGCGCTTCTTTCTTGGTGGCATTGTCAGTGGCATGAGGTCCACCCGTCTCTCTGCTCGCTTTTCTCTTTTATATCTCAAAAGATATTGACTCAGCATACAACCTAATCCTGTAGATTGTGTCCTGCCACATTAACATAGTTTCCTCTAATCCTGACTCATTTACATTGTAGAGGTTAGGATTTGCAACACATAGGTAATCACGTCAGATCACGAAATGGAGGACAACCACACAATACTAGGAATCATGGCCTAGCCAAGTTGGCATACATTTTAGGGGAACACACTTCAATCTATAACAACTGCATTCACTGCATGTCACAATTTTTTAAAAATTTTATTTATTTTGTTGTTGTTGTTGAGAATATATACAGCAAAACATACACAAATTCAACAGTTTCTGCATGTACCATTTAGTGACATTGATTACATTCTTTGAGTTGTGCAACCATTCTCACCCTCCTTTTCTGAGTTGTTCCTCCCTCATTAATGTAAACTCACTGCCCCCTGAGGTTCTAATCTTTCAAGTTGCTGTTGTCAGTTTGATTCCATTCAGATAGTTCTTAAAAGAGCATAAGGCTCAAGGCATACATTTTTTACTAGTTAAGCTAAACTACTATTGTTTGGTTTTAAGTAGACTTCAGGGGACATTTTTGGCTTAAAGTTTAAAGACGATCTCAGAGCAATATTTTCAGGGATTCATCCAACTTTCATGGCTCCAGGAAGTCTGGAATCCAGGAGAATCAGAAGTTCTGTTATGCATTTTCCCGCTTTTGATCAGGATTCTTCTATGGAATCTTTCATCAAAATGTTCAGTAATGTTAGCCAGGCACCATCCAGTTCTGGTCTCCTGGCAAAGGAGGCAGTCGTTCATGGAGGCAATTACCCACATCTTGCATATCCTCCTATTCCTGACTCTTCTTCCTCTGTTGCTCCAGGCAAATAGAGCTCAATTGTTGTGCCTTGGATGGCTGCTTGCAAGCTTTTAAGACCCCAGGCACTACGCAATGAACTAGGAGGTAGAACAGGAGCACCAAATGGGATGTCCCGTGAAACCATGACCCTAAACCTCCAAACCAAGAAATCAAACCCCATGAGATTTTTGACTGTACATAAGCAGTCTCAGCAGCTACTCTTTTTTTGTCATTGTTGTAAATATATCTATTTCACAACTTTTGCCACTTCAACTTTTTATAGGTGTTCAACTTATTGACAGCAATTACAATAATTGACCATGCAACCCTACCCTTAATCAATGCAATATTTCTATCACTGTTACCCTCCCTTTTCCCCGTCCCCCCACCCCTGTTGTTGTTAGGCATTGTCGAGTTGGTTCCGGCTCATAGCAACCCTGTGTACAACAGAACAAAACACTGCTCAGTCCTGCGCCATCCTCACAATCATTGTCATGCTTGAGCCTATTGTTGCAGCCACTGTATCAATCCATTTCGTTGAGGGTCTTCCTTTTTTTTGCCTGCCCTCTACTTTAGCAAGCATGATATCCTTCTCCAGGGACTGATCCCTCCTGATAACATGTCCAAAGCATGTGAGATGTAATCTCGCTATCCTTGCTTCTAAGGAGCATTCTGATTGTACTTCTTCCAAGACAGATTTGTTCATTCTTTTGGAAGTCCATAGTATACTCAATATTCTTCCCCAACACCACAATTCAAAGGCATCAATTCTTTTTTGGTCTTCCTGATTCATTGTCCAGCTTTCACATGCATATGAGGCGATTGAAAATACCATGACTTGGGTCAGATGCACCTCAGTCTTCAAGATGACATCTTTGATTTTCAACAATTTTAAAGAGGTCTTTTGCAGCAGATTTGCCCAGTGCAATGGGTCTTTTGATTTCTTGACTGCTGCTTCCATGGGTGTTGATTATGGATCTAAGTAAAATGAAATCCTTGACAATTTCAATTTTTTCTCCGTTTATCATGTTGTTGCTTATTGGTCCAGTTGTGAGCATTTTTGTTTTCTTTATGCTGAAGTGTAATCCATCCTGAAGGCTGTGGTCTTTGATCTTCATCAATAAGTGCTTCAAGTCCTCTTCACTTTCAACAAGCAAGGTTGTGTCATCTGTATAATGCAAGTTGTTAATGAGTCTTCCTCCAATCCTGATGCCCTGTTCTTCTTTGTATAGTGCAGCTCCTCGGATTATTTGCTCAGCATACAGATTGAATAAGAATGGTGAAGGATTACAACCCTGATGCACAACTTTCCTGACTTTAAACCACGCAGTATCCCCTTGTTCTATTTGAACGACTGCCTCTTGATCCATGTACAGGTTCCTCAAGAGCACGATTAACTGTTCTGGAATTCCCATTCTTCACAATGTTATCCATAATTTGTTATGATCCACACAATCAAATGCCTTTACATAGTCAATAAAACACAGGTAAACATCTTTCTGGTATTCTCTGCTTTCAGCCAGGATCCATCTGACATCAGCAATGATATTCCCTCATTCCACATCCTCTTCTGAACTGGACTTCAATTATTGGCAATTCCCTGTCAATATACTGCTGCAGCTGCTTTTGAATGAGTCTTTTGATTGATCTTTTTGAATGACATTCAGCAAAATTTTACTTGCGCATGATATTAATGATACTGCTCAATAATTTCTACATTTGGTTGGATCACCTTTCTCTGGAGTAGGCATAAATGTGGATCTCTTCCAGTTGGTTGGCCAGGTAGCTGTCTTCCAAATTTCTTGGCATAGATAAGTGAGCATTTCCAGCACTGCATCCATTTGTTGAAGCACCTCAATTGGTATTTTGTCAATTCCTGGAGCTTTGTTTTTCGCCAATGCCTCCAGTGCAGCTTAGACTTCTTCCTTCAGTACCATCAGTTCCTGATCATATGCTACCTCCTGAAATGGGTGAACATTGACCAATTCTTTTTTGTATAGTGACTCTGTTCATTCTTTCCATCTGCTTTTGATGCTTCCTGCGTCGTTTAATATTTTCCCCATAGAATCCTTCAATATTGCAACTTGAGACTTGAATATTTTCTTCAGTTCTTTCAGCTTGAAAAATGCCGAGCGTGTTCTTCGCTTTTGGTTTTCTATCTCCAGATCTTCGTACATTTCATTGTAATACTTTACTTTGTCTTCTTGTGCCACCCTTAGAAATCTTCTGTTCAGCTCTCTTACTTCATCATTTCTTCCTTTCACTTTAGCTACTCAATGTTTCGAGAGCAAGCTTCAGATTCTCTTCTGACATCCTTTTGGTATTTGAATACCCATGGCATAGCTTCCAGCATCATAGCAACATGCAACGCCCCACAGTATAACAAACTGACTGAAACGTGGGGGTCCTGCCCCTGGTAACCACTAATAAACTTTCTTCTCAATATATTTGCCTTTTCTTGTCTTTTTGTATAAGTGAGGTCATGCAATATTTATCCTTTTGTGACTGACTTATCTCACCCAGCATAATGTCTTCCATCTCCATCCATACTGTAGCATGTATCAAGACTTCATTTCTCCTACTGGCCAAGTAGTATTGCATTGTATTTATGTACCACATTGTGTTTATCCATTCATCTGTTGATGGTTTATCTTTCTCCATCCTATTACTTTTAATCTAGCTGTGTCTTTTATATTTAAAGCGAGTTTCTTATAGACAACCTATAGTTGAGTCTTGTTATTTTTTTTAATTCACTCTGATAGTCATGTCTTTTAATTGGTATATTTAGACTATTCACATTTAAGTTATTATAGATATAACTGAATTAATATCTACCATATTTATAATTGTTTTCTCTTCGTTGCCCTTGTTCTTTGTTTCTTTCTTCTCTTCCACTCTTTTTTTGCTTTCTCTGGTTTTAACTGGGCATTTTGTATGATTTCGTTTCCTTTCTCCCTTAGCATAGTGAGTATACTTCTTTAAAAAAAATTTTACAGTGGTTTCCCTAGAGTTTGCAGTATCCATTTACAACTAATCTAAGTTCACTTTCAAATAACACTATACTGCCTCATCCTTTATAACATTGCTGTCATACATTTCACTTATCCATAAGCTATAATCATCCAATATATTGTTGCTATTATTGTTTTAAACAAACTGTTGTCTGTCAGATCAGTTAAGAATAAGAAATGTAAAGGATTTTAATTTACCTTCGTTATTCCTTCTCGAATGCTCTTTCTTTATTTATGTAGATCTAAGGTTCTGACTTGTATCATTTTTTTTCCTTAAGAACTTCTTTTAACATTTCTTACAAGGTAGGTCTACTGGTGACAAATCCTCTTAATTTTTTGTTTGTCTGAGAAAGTCTTTATTTCTCCTTTGCTTTTGAAGAATAATTTCACTGGATACAGAATTCTTGGCTGGTGTGTTTTTTTTTTCCCCTTTAAAATACTTTAAATATTTCGCTCCAATCTCTTCTTTTTTATTTAATTTTAATCTTGTATTTTATTTAACTCAATATTGTCATTTTCAAAGTGTAATCAATATAAACACATTAATGAGCTATATACACACTTTTTTTGTACCAAGTCTTTGAGATCCAGTATGTATCTTACATGTACAGTGCATCTCAGTTTGGACTAGCCACTATCCAAGTGCTCCGTAGCCAACTGTCTGCCATATTGGTCAGCATAGCTCTAGGGAGGTCTTGCTCCAACAATTACACACTCAGTGTAATTGACACATATCTCTTCTGATTACAGCTCATTGGCCAAAGCTGGTCACGTGGCTCTGCCAACCACAGGGAACCGGCAAGGACACACCTACCACATACCTTAAAGCAAAGAGGTGGGAATATTTGGGAAGCAGCAATACTGACCAGCATGCCCTCTTTGGGCAACACTGCTCTTCAGCAGGGTATCCCACTAGTTGGTCCTTCCTCCATTATGAACGTCTTCGGGTCCAGTATTCTGTTTTGGCTTGGCTTTGTTCTTCACTTGGCTGTGAGGACTGGGAGACAGATATGCCGAATCTTGCTGCAGATAACACAGAAGACACTGGTGCCATGTTCTTTTTTAAAAAACAAAAAATTCCTGGAAGTGGGAGGTGAATACTAACAAATTGAGGTAACTGGGCAAGCCAAAGGCTTAGAGGCTCAAGAAGCAAGAGGAGGAGGTATTTGTGATCGTTAGGGTTGTGTGTCAACTTGGTTGGGCCACGCTTCTTAGTGGTTTGGCAGTTCTGATGTAGTTTGGCAGTCGTATAATGATGCGATCACTTCTGTGATGAGATTGGAGATAATGTGAACACCTCCATGATGGGATCTAACGTGAGTAGCCAATCAGTTGAAAGGGAGTTTCCTTGGGCGTGTGGCCTGCATTGAATGTAAGTGGATACTCTGGAAAGGCTTGTGGGCTTTTGCTCACTCTGGATCCTGCAGCTGGCTTCTGTTCATCTGACCTACAGTTCTTAGGACTTGAGCTAGAGCTTACCTGCGGTCTTGGGATTCGTTGGTCTTCGCAGCCTGTGAGCAAGAGCCCTCCTTGCTGACCTGCCAATCTCAGGTTCGCCAGCCCTGGTGGCTATGTGAATCAGCAGCCTCCAGCCTGAACCACAGACAGCCTCTACAACTGCTTGAGCCATTTCCTAGATATAAATCTCTCTCTCTATATATTATTATACACTTTACTGGTTTTGCTTCTCTAGAGAACCCAGCCTAAGACAGAATTTGGTACTGAGAGCGCAGGGTGCTGCTCTAACAGATACCTAAAATGTGGAAGCAGTTTTGAAACTGTGAATGGGTAGAGGCTGGACAAGTTTTAAAGTGCCTAATAGTAAAAGCCTAGATTGCCTTGAAGAGACTGTGGAATTATAGACATAAAAGACAATTCTGCTGAGGACTCAGAAGGAAGTGAGGAGAGCTGTTACACTGGAGACAGTGCAGCTAGCGAGAAGTAGCAGCAGAAAAATGGCAGTAGAACCAGGAAACCAGCATGAGGTAGCGCTGGAGCAGAAGCATAGAGCGAGAGAGCTGAGTGTCTGCGCAGGAGGCTTCCTGGAAGAGTGGGGTGCCTCCAAGCACTTACTGGTGGAGTAAGGCTTGCTGACCCACAGAGCAAGAGAGCTGAGTACCTTCCAGCCAAAGTTTCCTGGTGAAGTAGGGTGCCTCTAGGTACTTATTGGTGGAACTAGAGTATTGTAACACTTGCCCCAGCAGGGCAGACAAAGGCGGTGAGGCCCAAGGGGCTGAGAGGCCAAGTAACCAGGAAGCAGAAGCTGCAGAGACAAGAAACACAGGAAGCAGAGCTTCCTCGGTCTCAAAGGGTAGGGATATGACCTCTAGGGCTTCACAGGGTGGACCACTCAGATGGACTAGGAGAATGGGGCCACCTAAAGCTGAGGGAGCAGAGTTGCTGTCCCAGTGGGCCTGGAAGGTAGAGCTGAAGCCCAGGGCCAAGGGGCCTCCACTCAGAATCCAGAGAGCATGGCCAATACCTTGAGTCTGGAGGGCAGGGCCATTATCTAAATGGTCTCAGAAAACAGAGGATTATTTTCAATCCTTGAGGGCTAACGTAATGTGTTCTGCTGACTTGCTTGGTGCCTGTTGTCTCTTCTTTCCCTCCAATTTCTCCCATTTATAATGGAAATATCTAGCTTGTGCCTGTTCCATCATTCTATTTTGGAAGCAGATTACTTGTGTTCTAGATTTCACAGATGAAGAAGAATTTTTGGATTTTGGACTTGGAGTTGATTTAAGACTTTTGCTGTGATATGATTGGGTTAATGTGTTATACATGTGACAAGGATATGACATTTTAGGAGTCAAAGGGTGGAATATTATGGATTGAGTTGTGTCCCCCAAAATGTGTGTCAACTTGATTAGGCTATGATTTCCAGTACTGTGTGATTGTCCACCATTTTGTCATCTGATGTAATTTTCCTATATGTTGTAAATCCTACCTGTATAATGTTAACGAAGCAGGATTAGAGGCACTTATGTTAATGAGGTAGGAAACAATCTACAAGATTAGGTTATACCTTGAGTCAATCTCTTTTGAGATATAAAAGAGAGAAACAAGCAGAGAGATGGGGAAACTCATACCATGAAGAGAGCAACTCTGGGAGCAGAGTGCGTCCTCTGGAGCCAAGGTTCCTGCTCTGAGAAGCTCCTCGACCAGGGGAAAATTGATGACAAGGACTTTCCCCCAGAGCCAGCAGACAAAGAAAGTCTTCACCTGGAGCTGGCACTCTAAATTGGGACTTCTAGCGTCCTAGACTGTGGAAGAATAAATCTCTATTTGTTAAAGCCATCCACTTGTGGTATTTCTGGTATAGCAACACTAGATATCTAAGACAGTATTCATGGGGCAGATGGATTTTTCACTCATTCTTTACATTTGCTGACACCTTTAGCTTCCTTTATGGTTGCCTTCTTGCTGGAGTTCTTAGAGTTCCCATCCCCCACCACTTATGACACCACAAGTAGGAGGCTAGGAACACGATGACTGCCTACTGAACTCTATAAACTGTAAGGTGATGTGCAGTGATTATTATTTTTTATACTGGAAGCTCTTGGAGGGCTGGTCCATGACTTATTCTTCCTTGAGTCCCTCATTAGCCCCAAAACAAAACCCATTGCTGTGGAGTAGATTCCAACTGATAGCAACCCTATAGAACAGAGTAGAACTGCCTCATAGGGCTTCCAAGGAGAGGCTGATGGATTCAAACTGCCAACCTTTTGGTTAGCAGCTGAGCTCTTAACCACTATGCCACTACGGCTCCTGAATCCCTCATACTATCTGGTATATAGTAGATGCTCGATTAAATTCTGAATCCAATCTCTTTTTGTTTGCATGTTTTCTGAAGATAAGTCCAATATAATTCTTATCTTTGTTTCTTTACAGTTGAGATGTTTTTCCCCCCTCTGGCTTCATTCAAGGTTTTACCTTTGTCTGCAGTCTGAGTATGATATGCCTAGGTATAAAGTTTTTGGTATTTCTTCATGTGTTCTCTGAGCTTCCTAGTTCTGTGGTTTGGTGTTTGTCAGCAATTTTGGAAAATTCTCAGCCATTCTTACTTCCAATATGTCTTCAATTTATTTTTGTCTTTCTTCTCCTTCTAGTATTCCCATTATGCATATGTTACATCTTTTAAAATTGTCCTACAATTCTTCAGTATTCTGTTTTTCTTTCTTTTTTTTTCCCAGTCTTTTTTTCTCTTTGCTTTTCAGTTTGGGAAGTTTCTCTTGGCATATCTTCAAGGTCACTGATTCTTTCCTTGGTTGTGTTCAGTCTACCGATGAGCTCATCAAAGGCATTCTTCATTTCCATAACAGTGTTTTTTTAAATTTCTGGCTTTTTTTAATTCTCTTTGCTTACATTACTCATCTTGCATGTCGTCCACTTTTTCCACTAGAGCTGTTAGTGTATTAATCATAGTTATTTAAAATTTCCAGCTTGATAATCGCAAATATCAGCCATATGTGAATGTGGCTCTGATGCTTGTCCTGGCTCTTCAGAATATGTTTTTTGCTTTTTAGCATGCCTTGTAATTTTTGCTGAAAGCTAGATATGATATATCAGGTAAAAGGAATTGAGATTCTTTTAGCTGCAATCCCCTGTAAAACTCTGTTGATGTTGACGTAGTGGTAAGATATGAGGAGAGAGGAAGTGTTCTATAATTCTATGATTATGTCTCACTCTTTTAGTGAGCCTGTGCCCCTGGGTTGTGACCTTCACAAGTGCTTCTCAGCTTTTTTCCTTCACCCCTTAGGTGGACCAGGAAGGCTAGAGGGGGCTACAGTTGGGTATTTTCCTTGCCCCATTTCAAAGGCTAGAAGGCAACTGCAGTTGATGATCCCTTTCTCCCACACGGAAAAGGCTAGAGAGAGTTGGAGTTGTGTATTTCCGTTTCTCCACTTTGGTTAGCCAGTAGCAGTTGTCATCAAGTCAGTTCCAACTCATGGTAATCCTGTGTGTGTCAGAGCAGAGCTGTGCTCCATAGGTGTTTTTTTTAGTGGCTGATTTTTGAAGTAGATCACCATACCTTTCTTTTATGATGCATCTGGATGGACTAGAACCTCCAACTTTTTAGTTAACAGCTGATCTCATTAACCTTTTACACTACACAGGGACTCCCCACTTTAGTTAGGCTCTGATACAACCCATACTGATTAAGCTTTCGTAAAGTAATATCATTTGAGGGCAGGCTGTTAAGAACAGAGAACTATTTCACAATTGCTACTTTTCCCCTCCTCCTTCAGGAATCATGAGGGGGTTTGTTTCTCTGAGATTCACAGTGAGAACTTGGTAGGGCTCCTGGAGTTAAAACTCATGAAAACATGTCCCCCTCTCCCCCTAAGGCTGGGCCTCCAGGAGTTTTTATCTTTCAAGATAGTCCATACTTGTCTCCAGCAATTAGTCAATTACTCTTTTCAGTATTTCTACCCGATGCTGGGTCTAGTAAGTCTCTGCTTCTAGTAAGCAGTGATTCTCTGTATCAGCCTGTCTATCTCTCTAGTTCTCTCTGCTGGATCTAAGAAACTTATAAGTGCTCAGTAGTCACATGTTGCTAGTGGCTCCCTTATTGGACATACAGCACTAAGGCACTGAAATGAACCAACCTCAGCTACGTGTAATAACATAATGAATTTTACAGATATAATGTTGAGTGAAAAAACAAAATAGAAAATAATATATGTGATATGATTCCATTTAAAGTTCAAGAAGAAGCAAAATTAAACCATGTTGTTTGTGGTTGACATATAATAGGTAAAACTGTATTTAAAAAAGCAAGGAAATTATTATCATAAAAGTCAAGATAGTGGTTACCTATAGGGGTCAGAGAGAGGACTGTGATTGGAAGGGGGTACACTGGGGGCATCTTGGACGCTAACAGTGTTCTTTCCTGACATAAATGGTATTACATGGTGTTTGCTTTATGATATTTAACTGAACATTTATGTTTTATGTACTTTATGTACATTTTAGTTCTCAAAAACATGAATAGGGCAAAGAGTCAAATGGCTTCACTTGCAGCCCTGACATAGTTCCATGTGGGGCTTTCATAATGAGATTTGGGAAAAGAGCAGAGGAAACGGCAGTTCTGCCAATCTTGGTGCCACCCAGAGTTGAATTCTAACAGAGACTTTGTGATCTAGAGAGTAAGCATTAAATATATGATTTGGTGGGAAGAGTGGATAGGGATGTGTGGGGTGGGGACAGAGGAGGGAGAAGCAGGGAGATGGACACAAAGGAGGACATGAGAAGAAAGGTTTGAATGAAAACAGAGAAGAGGTCACCATCCCCGAATTAAATACAAATTAGAGTATTTAGGTGGTACCATCACCCTGGTTCCTCCCACATGTAATAGTCCTATGTAGCAAATAGTTGTAGTTAGTTTGCATTAGATCCACAAATAACCTTTTCATTTTCCAGAATTCTCAGTGACAATCATTTGACTGAATTACGTAAGGATTCATTTGAAGACCTGCTATCCCTCCAGTATTTGTAAGTTAGTTAATCATATTTATTTCTGAGTTTTTAGTTACATATAAAATGAATAAGGAGCTTGGATTAGATAATCTCTAAATTTTTTCCAGCAATGTAAGTCTGCAGTTCTGTAAGTCTATAGGGTACCAGCCCATCTCTAGCATTAAATATCTCCTGTGAATTTCCGGTTTTATAGAGACAAGATACAGATAGAAAAAAATCTTTAGTTATAGAGGAAAAGTGGTAATAAGGTCTGAAAAATTATAGACACCCATATGAACTTTGTTTTATAAGTGTCCATATACAATGTTTATATTTAGTCTGCAGCCTATGGTCTGTTTTTATAGCACCCATAAACTAAGAACGATTTTTGCATTTTTAAAGGGTTGTGAAAGAAAGAAAGAAAGAGTATGAGACAGAGGCTGTCTGTGGCTGGCAAAGCCTAAAGTATTTAGTATCTGGCCTTACAGAAAACATTTGAAAAAGTTTGTTTAATAGAACAAAAGGAATTAAATTTAACCTCTGTTTGTTGTCTAAAGGACAAGAAAATATAGAATATGTACATTAATTTGAATATTATTAACCCAAAATTTTTTGATAATTTGATTGAATTAAGTTAACATATAAATATTAAATATTTAATGAAACAGTTGAGATATGTAAACAATATTATAAAGGACATATTTAGCTACAAAGGACTGGTGTTAAGGATTTCAGTGCAAGAATTGTTTTACCATATTACAAATAAATGTTTAAAATGATGGTTAAGTAGTATAGCTAGAAATGTTCACACTAAGTAAACATATCAGAAATACCCCTAACCGTTTGCTAAATACAAAATAAAAATCTCTCCAGCCCTTTTGCCAAGGAAGGAATACTTGCATGGTATTTATATCTATTTAGAGACAAGGAGATACTATGTCTTTTGCTATGAAATCTTGGTTTTTATCCTTTGTCCATGAAACCTAGAGTTGTGTGCATCAGTAATCCTTATTAAGCTATTTGATGATGCTCTTTAGCAAATGGATTCTTCTTACAAGTTTAGAAGGCTTAAGAGAATTGGGGATAAAAAGCCTCACATGATACTAAAAGTAGTCCTTTGAATTATCAAACCTTTTAGGCCTTAGTGGGACGACCAGTTTTGCATTGATCTTCTTGGACACCTCTGGCATCTGGGCTCCCAGACCTTGCAAAGATGATCTGGAGAAAAACAAATGAGAGAACTGCTCAATGGAGCAGGCCCTTCCTTACTTCTACTTTGAAATACTTTGTAAGCTAGTTATTTCATGTTAGTATATGTATTCTCATTCATTAAAAAAAAGTCAATCAATAAAAAAGTTAAAAACAGTATGCCAAGCACTGTGCCTAGGGCTGGTGGTACAAAGATGTGTAAGACAGGGTTCCTAACCTTCTAGAAACTCCCGATGTGGCAGGGGAAGCAAACACATAAGCTCGAACCATAACATAATAGGCTCTAAGTGGAGGACTAAGTGCTGCAGAGCCATGAAGTAATAAAAGTAAACTTTGTAAATAGTCGTTTTCCTTTCTGTTGCCTTAGCTATTCATTCTTTTAATAAATAATTGAGGTTGCTTTATGTCCATCTATCAGTTTTAAACATTGTAGGCAATGCACATGAGCAAGACCTCGTCTATGCTTTCAAGGAATTTACGCTCAGGGGAAATGGGATACAAAGATAACTATATTAAAAAGAAGAAATAGATATGGGCACTGAGAGGTATAAATTGTTTCTGGAGCACAGAGTAGGGAGCAAAGACTTTCAGTTGGATCAGGGAAGATGTTACTAGAGAAATGCCATTTGAACAGGGTCTTTAAGGGCTATTGGGTATCATCAGACAGACATCTTGGGAAGAATATTGTAAGATTGCAAAAGGAGGGTGAGAGAAAGGCAAAACACAGGAAGTGGAATGTGGGTTTGAAGAATGTCATGAGTACCTTTGGATAAAAGTAGAGAGAGTAGGAGATTGGAACCGGATCTTCTAGGCTTTGAATGCCAAACTAAGGAGCCATCATGGGGAACCATGTTATCACAGCAATGCTCAAGGACAAGTGGTTCTCAAACTTTAGTCTGCATCAGAATCAGGGCTTGTTGAAGCACAGATTCTGGGCTTCACCCTCATAGTTACTGAGTCAGTAGGTCTAGAGTAGGGCTAAGAATTTCCTTCTTCAATAAGTTCCCAGGTAATGGTGCTCTTTGAGAACCACTGCTGGAGAGTTAATTTATGTGCAGGATGGATTAGAAAGGGAGAGCCTAGAGTTGAGACACGAGTCAGAAGATAGCTACACCCATCCAGGTAAAAAGTGAAGGACTAATGTGGGGTAAATGGAAATAAAAGGGTTAACTATAGTCAAGAATGGGTGTTTTCAAATAAAAATCCAGTTCTATGTTGCGTTTTTCGTGTGCCACCACTGTACAACTGTAGCAATTGCATTCATGGAACATTAAGGCAGTATAAAACCAAACACAAATTTCTATTAATATGATAAAACTATTATTCTAAATTAGTTCAAGATTATGTATTTATTAGAGGAGTAACTCCCTTTCAAATTATGTCAAAGGGTATCTTTTATTTCGTCTGGTATTGAGCTGGCCTAGAAAAAGAGAACTAAGCCAGGAAGGTGTATAAATGTGAGAATATTCCTTTTCATATTATAGATTATAATTATACTGAGGAATAAAAGCTTTAAGCTCATTGAATATAGACTTTGATGTGACCACAAAAGATCGTCTAATCAATTGTCCTACTCTCAGGAAAGAGTACTTCCAAAATCTATCAAGATCCATAGTTGTAGATTTTACTTATGAAGGTGAGACTCTTAAGAGAGGTAAGGGCAGGGTTAGGGGCCTTGGAAGGTTTAGATAACAATCACTAAGGTTGAGAGTTTAGGCAAAAGCTTATTCAGTATTATTCTGAACTCTGCCATTTATTCCTACTAATTTAATATCTGATAGCTAATTGAGGCTATATTTTTCTTTTACTTTTCCTAGAGATTTATCCTGCAATAAAATACAGTTTATTGAAAGACGTACATTTGAATCACTGCCTTTTTTGAAGTTTATGTAAGTTACAAATAGAAGTTAATAATATTAAGAATTTTTATAAAATCTAATTGTAAATCTTTTTGCTATTCATTTTGAAATATTAAAGTTTTATTAGTGGAAAGCTACTAAAGTTATGTAGCAAATCCTTTTCAGCTCTAGCAAAGATTAGTGTGAGAACTATTATACAGAGAAGAGTAAATCATTCTAGAGCAGTGGTTCCCATCTGGGGCGATTTGCACCCAGGGGACATTTGCAGTGTCTGGAGAGACTTTTGGTGATCACAGCTGTGACTGTGCTGCTGACATCCTAGTGGGAAGATGCCAGGGATGCTGCTGAGCATCCTACAATGCACAGAGCAGCCCTCACAACAAAAAAAATTGTTGTTGTTGTTGTTATTAGTTCCCGTTGAGATGGCTGTGATTCATGGCGACCCCCATGTACAACAGAACCAAGTGTTGCCTGGTCCCGTGCTATCTTCATGATCACTGGAACAAAAATTTACCTAGCCCAAAATGTCAACAGTGCTAAGGTTGAGAAACCCTGTTCTAGAGAAATAACGATCACTTAATCTAAGTTTTATCATTTACTGTTTTGTACCTAATGCACCATATGTATAAATATGAAAGTATAAATCATAAGCAAATATCTTCCATAATGAGATTTCCTTAGTATCTGGAGGAAGTATTGAAGTTACTTTTCACCATAGATAAATTAGAATCATTGCCAAAGGATGGATGTTCTGAAATAATTTTTTTTTCTCTTTCTTGTGTCTGTTTTTGTAGAAATCTTCGTTGCAATTTAATCATAGAAGTTGGCTTTGGAACATTTCAGGCCTGGCATGGGATGCAGTTTTTATACAAGGTGTAAGTGAAATAGAAGACGGATACATGTAAAGAGATCATTTATGTGTAAAAATATCACACAGTATCATTTAGCTGTATATATAACCCAGTACAAATTCTGAAACATGTATGTCTTAAGATCAGTTTTTTCAAATGAGGGAACTAAGGTACAAAGAGGCCAAGAGACTTGTCTAACTCAAATGTGGCATGCTCTGCTTTCCCTAGTACTAATCTTTGGCACGGGCTTTAAAAATCACCAAGCCAGTAACAGACAAATCAGCATTGTCATGGGAATTCCAGTGATGCTGCTTGGGTGTGTGGATGGGCCTTGGAATTCCACCTTTGAATTTAACTTGGATTCCAGCTCACATGTAAAGTTTCTCACTGCTTAAATGTATGCAGTGTTTAACCACAAAGCACAACGCTCAGCACAGAGCCCTCCAGGGAGAAAAAGTGAGGGTGCTTTCTCAGCCATCAGCTTCTTTGAGATTGTAAAGTAAAAGGAATTCCTGGAAACCTGCCAGAGTGCACTTCTCTTCCTAGCCACCCAGAACATTATTTTTCAAAAAGTATATACATTTTTCAAAAAGTTAGGAATCATCTATGCACAGTAGGAACCTTTGAAGCATGAAGAAAGATGGTGTTTATGTCAAGCTATAGTGTGAAAAATGTCAATAGAGAAAATACATTGCTCTAGCCTAATTCCAAATGCCTTCTTTCTTGACTGCTTCTCAAACAAGAAGTGTGGGTTTTATTCCCTTTCAGCTAGAAAATTCTGTGATTTCTCTTTGACCCAAGCAAATCATAGTGGGTATGTTCAATGGCCTAACGGGAATTTTGGACAAAGGTCAAGCTTCGCCCCTAAATCTGACTTTGGAAAAGACTGTCTCATGGTTCAGGAATCCGTTTCACACAGTTCCTTTCAGGTGTGTCTAGAGCCGGATTAACAGATCCTGCAGATGCCAGTCTGTAGCCACCCCCACCCCACCCCCCATTAATTTGCTGATGCTGAACTTGGGGAAAGAAAACTTAAGGGTCCCTTTTTCTTTTGCCAGCACCAGAGGCTCTTATGAAGAGTCTATGATAAAAGACCAGCGAGGAGGGTCCTTAGGTCCCACCACCAAGAAACTTTGGTAGCTTCAATAACAATGTCATAATGTTCCTCATAAGAATTCAGTTTTCACTATAGTTATGTAGGCAACATAGGGGGGGAAAGTGTGGAATCACACTTTAATTAATGAAATCAATCAAAAACGTTCACTGAGTGTCATGACCACTGTGTACCAGCCACTGTACTAAGTGCTGGGGGTACAAAGAGGAATAGGACAGGACTTTGTCCCCAAGAGACTTTCAGGCTGGAAGGAGGAAATGGAGGTTGATGGGAAAACACAGAAGAGCCACACTAGGATCCCTGCAGCAGGGTAACAAAGTAGGGGGATGACAAAGGAGGGGAAGGGTAAACCCCAAAAACCAAACCTATTGCTGTTGAGTCGATTTCGACTCATAGCAACCTGGTAGGACAGAGTAGAGCTGCCCCATAGGGTTTCCAAGGCTGTAATCTTTACAGAAGCAGACTGCCACATCTTCCTCCAGACTGATGGCTAGTTAAAAAAAAATTCTTTTAGTCAAGGTTATTGGTTCTAACAATACAAGCTCCATGATTTTAAAAACAGAAGGACTCTGCAATATAGAAGGGCTTTTCTTTATTCAGATAGAGCACATTCACGTGCTGGCTTGTCTGTGGCGCATCAATGTTGTGCCAAGAACGTTCGCACCAAGAGAGAATAAGAGGAAAATCCAAGCCTTATCCCTGTTAAATTATTTGCCCCACTATTGACAATACCAATGAGGTAGGTGTGGCCACACTTTGAAGGCCAGTAGAGCTTCATCCCAGAGATGCCCCGCCACTCCCCCAGTCAACTAGCATCGAGACACACAGAAGATAACACACTTCAGGATGCTGACATCACTTTTTGGTATCTATGGCCCCGGACACCGTTTTAACTCAGCACTGAATTCACTCCCGAGGTTCGCCCTTCAGCCAAAGATTGGACAGGCCCATAAAACAAAATGAGACTAAATGGGCACACCAGCCCAGCGGCAAGGATGAGAAGGCAGGAGGGGACAGGAAAGCTCGTAATAGGGAACCCAAGGTCGAGAAGGGGCAATTGTTGACATGTGGGGTTAGCAACCAATGTCACAAAACAATATGTGTACTAGAAGCTAGTTTGTTCTGTAACCCTTCATCTACAGTACAATCAAAATATATTTTTCTCTTTTTTTTGTTTATTGTAGTTTACGTGAAAGTTTACATTTCAAGTTAGTCTCTTATACAAAAATTTGTACATACCTTGTTATGCAACCTTAATTGCTCTCCCTATACTATGACAACACGCTCCTCCTTTCCACCCCTGATTCCCCATGTCCATTCAACTAGCTCCTAACCCTCTCTGCCTTCTCATCTCACCTTTGGACAAAAGCTGCCCGTTTAGTCTCATGTATGTACTTGAGCCAAGAAGCACAGTCTTCACAAGTATCATTTTATGTCCCACAGTCCAGTCCAATCCTTGTCTGCAGAGTTGGCCTCAGAAACTGTTTTAGTTCTGGGCTGATAGAGAGTCC
>NW_004443964.1:20658815-20660008 GCF_000243295.1 Trichechus manatus latirostris
TTCTGTGACTGACTAAATTCACTGAGCATAATGCCCTCCAGATTCCTCCATGTTATGTTTTACGGCTTCGCCATTGTTCTTTACCGTTGCATAGAATTCCGTTGTGTGGATATACAATAATTTGTTTATCCATTCCTTCGATGGGCACCTAGGTTGTTTCCATCTTTTTGCTATTGTGAACAGTGCTGCAATGAGCATGGGTGTGCATATATCTATTGGTGTGATAGCTCTTATTTCTCTAGGATACATTCCAAGGAGTGAGATTGCTGTATCATATGGTACTTCTATTTCTAGCTTTTTAAGGAAGCACCAAATCGATTTCCAAGGTGGTTGTACCATTTTACATTCCCACCAACACTGTATAAGTGTTCCAATCTCTCCACAACCTCTCCAGTATTTATTATTTTGTGTTTTTTTGATTAATGCTAGCCTTGTCGGGGTGAGATGATATCTCATTGTAGTTTTGATCTGCATTTCTCTAATGGCTAATTATCCTGAGCATTTCTTCATGTGTCTATTAGCCACCTGAATGTTTTCTTTGGTGAAGTGCCTGTTCATATCCTGTGCCCATTTTTTAATTGGGTTATTTGCCTTTTTTTTTTTTTTTTTTTTTTTTGAGGTTTTGCAGTATCTTGTAGATTTTAGAGATTAGATGCTGACCAGATTTGTCGTAGCCAAAATTTTTTTTCCCAGTCTGTTGTCTTTTTACTCCTTTGGTGAAGTCTTTTGATGAGCATAAGTGTTTAATTTTCAGGAGCTCCCAGTTGTCTAGTCTGTCTTTTGGTGCTTGTACTTAGTTACTTATGGTTCATATTGTGTTTATGCCATGTATTAGGGCTACTAGTGTTGTCCCTATTTTTTCTTCCAGGATCTTTATCGTTTTCGATTTTATATTTAAGTCTTTGATCCATTTTGAGTTAGTTTTTGTGCATGGTGTGAGGTATGGTTCTTGTTTCAGTTTTTTGCAGATGGATATCCGGTTCTGCCAGCACCATTTGTTAAAGAGACTATCTTTTCCCCAATTATCAGACTTTGGGCCTTTACCAAATATCAGCTGCTCGTAGGTGGCTGAATTTATGTCTGGATTCTCAATTCTTTTCCATTGGTCTATGTTTCTGTTGTTGTACCAATACCGGTCTGTTTTCACTACCGTGGTGGTATAATAGGTTCTAAAATCAGGTAGTTTGAGGCCT
>NW_004443964.1:20660203-20661489 GCF_000243295.1 Trichechus manatus latirostris
TCTTGGGGGCTATTGTAAATGGTATTGATTTGGTAATTTCCTCTTTGAAGTTCTCTTTGTTGGTGTAAAGGAATCCAACTGATCTTTGTATGTTTATCTTGTATCCTGAAACTTTGATGAAATCTTCTATTAGTTCCAGTAGTTTTCTTGTGGATTCTTTGGGGTTTTCTGTGTATAAGATCATATCATCTACAAAGAGAGATACTTTGACTTCTTCCCTACCAATTTGGATGCCCTTTATTTCTGTTCCTAGCCTAATTGCTCTGGCTAGGACCTCCAGCACAATGTTGAATAAGAGTGGTGATAAAGGGCATCCTTGTCTGGTTCCTATTCTCAAGGAGAATGCCGTCAAACTCTCCATTTACAATGATGTTGGCTGTTGGCTTTGTATAAATGCCCCTAATTATGTTGAGGAATTTCCCTTCTATTCCTATTTTGGTGAGAGTTTTTATCATGAACGGGTTTTGGACTTTGTCAAATGCCTTTTCTGCACTGATTGATAAGATCATGTGGTTCTTGTCTTTTGTTTTATTAACGTGATGGATTACATTGTTTTTCTAATGTTGAACCATCCCTGCATACCTGGTATAAATCCCACTTGATCATGGTGAATTATTTTTTTGATATGTTGCTGAATTATATGGGCAAGAATTTTGTTGAGAATTTTTGTGTCTATGTTCATAAGTGATATTGGTCTGTAATTTTGTTTTTTTGTGGTGTCTTTACCTGGTTTTGGTATCAGGGTTATGCTGGCTTCATAGAATGAGTTTGGGAGTATTCCATCCTTTTCTGTGCTCTGAAATACCTTTAATAGAAGTGGTGTTCACTCTTCTCTGAAAGTGTGGTGGAATTCTCCAGTGAAGCCATCCTGGTCAGGGCTTCTTTTGTTGGGAGTTTTTTAATTAGCTTTTCAATCTCTTCTTTTTATTATGGGTTTATTTAGTTGTTCTACCTCTGTTTGTGTTACTTTAGGTAGACAGTGAGTTTCTAGAAATTTGTCCATTTCCTCTAGGTTTTCAAATTTGTTAAAGTACAATTTTTCATAGTATTCTGTTATGATTCTTTTAAATTCAGTTTGGTCTGTTGTGATATCACCTGTCTCGTTTCTTATATAGGTTATTTGCTTCCTCTCCTGTTTTTCTTTTGTCAGTTTGGCCAGTGGTTTATCAATTTTGTTGATCTTTTCAAAGAACCAGTTTTTGGTCTTGTTGACTTCTTTCAATTATTTTCTCTTCTCTATTTCATTTAATTCTGCTCTAATTCTTTTTATTTCCTTTTTTCTGGTG
>NW_004443964.1:20661924-20667978 GCF_000243295.1 Trichechus manatus latirostris
TATTATTTTGATGCTTTGGATTTTGTTAAGGCTTGCTTTATGGCCTGATATGTGGTCTATTCTGGAGAATGTTCCATGTGCATTGGAAAAGAAAGTATACTTGGCTGCTGTTGGGTGGAGTGTTCGGTATATGTCTATGAGATCAAGTTGGTTGCTTGTAGCGTTTAGCTCTTCCGTGTCTTTGTTGAGCTTCTTTCTGGATGTTCTCTCCTTCACCAAAAGTGGTGAGTTGAAGTCTCCTACTACTATTGTGGAGCTGTCTATCTCTCTTTTCAGTGTTGTTAGAGTTTGTTTTCTGTATTTTGGAGCCCTGTCTTTGGGTGTGTAAATATTTATTATTGTTATGTCCTCCTGGTGTACTGATCCTTTAATCATTATATAATGTCCTTCCTTGTCCTTTGTGGTGGACTTTACTTTAAAGTCTATTTTGTCAGAGATTAATATTGCCACTCCTGCTTTTTTTTTTTTTTTAAAGAAAAAAAAAAGTTTTATTTGGCATATATTCAAAAGGGCAGAAGTGGGAAGTGGACAACCATGCTGCCATAGTCATGTCTGCCTGAGTCCAAGTAATACTACAGAATAGATAAGAATGGGAAAATGGACAAGCATGCTGCCGCAGCCATGTCTGCCCGAGTCCAAAGAATATTACAGAATAGGCAAGAGTGAGAAAACAGACAAGCATGCTGCCACAGCCATGTCTGCCCAAGTCCAAAGACCATTACAGAATCATCAGTATATATTAACATTACAAATGGGCAAAACTGTTGAAAGCTTCACCTTTTCAGATTGGCTAGAAACTGTGATCCTACATTTTGAATTGTCTTTCTTAACGATCATTGGTACAGGTTTCAGTAACGAGAGTCAGGAGGGTCTTCATTGGTCCAGCAAATTTCTATTCACTAAATGTGAATAGAAAAAGATAAGAGTAGAAGGTCTTTTGTGTTTGGTTTGATTGGCTTTATGTGAAAGTTTCCCTAAAAGATATTTTCCAAGATTATCTTAGCTGTTGAATTTATACCTCAGGGCCCAGCCGATGTGTCCCTGTGAGTCCCTGTGAGCCCAGCTCCAGCTGGGTCACATTCTCTATGCTTAAGGAGAGGGAATAATAACTCCAATATTATTTCCTAAATCTTTCCCTCCTTTTGATCATAGACTGGAGGTAACACATTGATGATCAATACCTGGACTTAGTCGAGCTCCTAGATGGCAGCCATTGCAGGCTCTTTAAACTCACAGTGCCGGTTTTCCACTGGATACCATCTGGTTCTCCACCAGGATCTTAAGTAAGAGCAATGTTCTCATCAGTGACATTGCCCGAGTGAGCAGACTCAATGTACATCAACATTTTAGCCCAAGGCCTTCTTCGCCTTTTAGGTGTGTAAGACAATAGAGGATAAATTTTATTATGCCTAATACTATCAGGATGTAGACTAAGAATATTACTATTCCTTGCAATAGTGATTTAGCCCATGTACTTATTCGTGGTGGTAACCAACCAAACAAATCTGGTGTTTGTAAGAGTGTTACAATGTGTAACCAAGTAGCTTGCTGTCTAATTCTATGTATATTTTGTTCTATTTCTCCTGTGTTACTTATCCAGATGTAACAAGAGATATTTGCTACAGCACAAACTACACTAATAAAAATATCTAAGGTTATTCTGTTATCTCATGTCAGCTTGGCTTAATGAGGTCAGACATCGCTGTTGTGCTTCCATCCCTCTTAGCATCTTTGCTATTTGTCCCATAGCAATTGACAAATTTCTTAAAGATTTCTCCACTTCAGATATATCGTAAGTAGGAATTAAAGCTACCAACCATATCCTGAGTGTTGGACCAATGGGTTTTCTTCTGACTTTCAGTTTACAATGTGTAAGAAATTAACATTACCTTTCCAATATTTACTAGCATCATTACTATGAATATCTAAAGATAATCCTAAAGTTTCCAAAGTGCATTGTCCATGCATTCATCAGTAATTTAAACAAGCGATTTCCCATGTAAATTCACTATCATTTGGAAAGGATCATCCAGATTAGTACAGTTGGATCTACCACACAGAAACATAAGGAGTACACAAAGCTCGTCTAGAGGAAACGGAAAATATAGAAAAATTTACATGTGACAACAAAGTTTCCATTAGAGAATTCATGATTAGCAAGATAATACAGGATGGACTTCTCCTTTTGGAAGTCTTCAGTTAATCTCTTTAAAACATACTAAGTGTTCTCCCTGAGGGCAAGCTGTCCCTCCTTGGTTTACCTATTAACAGTCATGGGTCACTTTCTTAGAAGCAGAAGTGGAAACCTAAGACAAAACGGAGTCTGAGCCATCAGGTCGATCTCCTCTGAGAACGTGGTTTCCTTAAGAGACATGATTTTCTGCATCGTAAGAGGGTGACAATTTGATTACAAACATTAGACAGTTATTTCACACGACATTATCTTAAAGACTGATTAAACGAATTACTTATTTACCTTAAACCTAACTCTCATTCTGATCTTTGAAGTTTCCTAAAACAGATTGAATTCTTCAAAAAATAGCACAATGCCCAAAGCAAAATTGTCTTACCAGTTTATCTGGACCATTTGTTGACTCAAAGTATCTTCAGGAACCAGTTTTATTCTCAAAGCTCCAAGTTCAAAAGGACACCCAAAGGCAATGTCCTGTGTGGGTTGCCTCAACATCCATGAAAACTAGAAATCTGGATTCCAGGAGAATTACATACAACTCTCTCATCATTCTTTCCTTTGGATCATGATCTTGCTATAGAATCTTTTATCAAAAATGCCCAATAAATGGTAATTGGGCATCATCTGGTTTTTAAGATCCCAGGCACCATACAGCAAACTAGGAAGTAAAACAGAAACACTAACGATAACATTCGGCCACTTGTCTGAAATAACCAATGAAACTATGACCCTAAGATCTCTGAACTAAGAAAACAAATCTCATAAGGTGTTTGTTTATGCGTAAGCAGCATCAGTAGCTGCTTTTCATGTGCCTCAACAGCAACTATATTCCGCAAAACCTCAGATTGAATATTAATATAAATACAGCAACATTTATCTATTAAGGCACAAAACTGTTTCTTGGGAGAACTAACAGGAAATCTAATGCTGTTCTATTTTGTAAAATCATAGCTCAAATTTCAGACACTTCTCTGGTTATTTACAACTTTGCTAAGTTTACCAAGTTACAATATCTAAACCCATTAGGTAGATAACTTAGGAGAAAGGAAAATAGTTTCTTATATCCAGAAATTAGGACCTCAAAACATCAGCAGTAGTCCCACATAAAACCAATAGTTTCCATTACTTTACTCAGTCTTATTTAGTTAATTTCTGTTCCATGTGGTTCTGGATCAGCTGCAGTCTGTGAACCTGTAGGCTTCTGCATAAGAGTTCTGGAAATCTTGATTGAGTCTAGTCATGGTCTTTTTCTAAAGTCCAATAAAGTTCATCTTTTTGTTGAGTTGTTTTGGTCAAACGTTTTCAGCAAATCAGCAAAGTAAAACTTATCCCGTCAGTGTTGAAGGGACATGGAGTGTCCAAAAGATAGGACCTCCCTTTGCTAGCTTCTGCTTCGCAGTCCAGGTCTCCTCGAGGTTGACTGGATTCGTAGCTTCAGAATCCTTGACGACTAAGACATTAACTGTTGTAGGGGAAAAACTTCACAAAGTCTGAGTCCACAGAATGTTACAGAATAGGCAAGAGTGAGAAAACAGACAACCATGCTGCCACAGCCATGTCTGCCCAACTCCAAAGACCATTACCTCCTGCTCTTTTTTGAGTGTTGTTTGCCTTATATATTTTTTTACATCCTTTGAGTTTTAGTTTGTTTGTGTCTTTAAGTCTAAGGTGTGTCTCTTGTAGGCAGCACATAGACGGATCATGTATTTTTTATCCAGTCTGCCGCTCTCTGTCTCTTTATTGATGCATTTAGTCCATTTACATTCAGCGTATTTATTGATAGGTATGAGTTTAGTGCTGTCGTTTTGATGTCGTTTTTTGTGTGTTGTTCACAGTTTCTTTGTTCCACTTAATTTTCTGTGCTCAGTCGTTTTTCTTTATGTGTTTTCTTTTCATCGTTGTTGATTTTGTATTTGCTAAGTCTTTATGTTTTTCCTGTTTTTTATTTTGACGTGTAGGATTGTTAGTTTCCTTTGTGGTTACTTTAATATTTACCCCTATTTTTCTAAGTTTATACCAGTCTGTTATTTCTTTATATTGCCTTGGACTTCCTCTCCAGATGAAAAATCTACGTCTGCATTTTTTAAGTCCCTCTGTTTTGTTTTATGTTGTCATCTTTTACATATTGACATCTGTTTCCCTATTTTCAGTGTTTTAACTTTGATTTGTTTTTGTGACTTCCCTATCTGGGTTGATATCTGGTTGCTCTGTCCTGTGTTCTAGTCTTGGGTTGCTCTTTGATGTTATTGATTTTCTAACTTGAGGACTCCCTTTAGTATTTCTTGTAATTTTGATTTGGTTTTTGCAAATTCCCTAAACTTCTGTTTATCTGGAAATTCCCTAATTTCATCATCATATTTGAGAGAGAATTTTGCTGGATATAGAATTCTTGGCTGGCAGTTTTTTTCCTTCAAGGCTTTATGTCTGTCATCCCATTGCCTTCTTGCCTGCATGGTTTCTGCTGAGTAGTCCGAGCTTATTCTTATTGACTCTCCTTTGTAGATGACTTTTCATTTATCCCTAGCCACTCTTAAAATTCTCTCTTTATCTTTGGTTTTGGCAAGTTTGCTTATAATATGTTTTGGTGACTTTCTTTTGGGATCTACCTTATGTGGGGTTCAATGAGCATCTTGGATAGGTATTTTGTCATCTTTCACGATATCAGGGAAGTTTTCTGCCAATAAATCTTCAACATTTCTGTCTGTATTTTCCGTTATCCCCCCTGTTCTGGTACTCAAATCACTCACAGGTTATTCCTCTTGATAGAATCCCACATAATTCTTAGGGTTTCTTCATTTTTTTTAATCCTTTAGTCTGATTTTTCCTCAAATAAGTTGGTGTCAAGTGCTTTATCTTCAGTCTCACTAATTCTGACTTCCATTGCCTCAATTCTGCTCCAGTGATTTTCTATTGAGTTGTCTAATTCTGAAATTTTATTGTTAATCTTCTAGATTTCTGATTGCTGTCTCTCTATGGATTCTTGCAGCCTGTTAAATTTGTCATTAAGCTCTTCTCTAGTCTTCTCTAATTTCCTCTATTGCATGTTCTGCATTTTGATTAATTTCCTCCCTAATCTCTTAAAGAGTTCTGTATATTAATCTTTTGTATTCTGCCTCTGGTAATTCCAAGAAATTTTCTTCCTCTGGAAAAATTCTACATTCTTTATTTTGGGAGCTTGCAAAAGCCATCATGGGCTGCCTCTTTATGTGGTTTGATATTGACTGTTGTCTCTTAGCCATCAATAAGTTGTATTTATTTATTTTGTTTGCTTATTGTGTCCTAGCTTCTTGTCTTGTTTTCTTTTGATATGCCCAAAAGGCTGCTCATGTGAGATAGCCCAGTCACCAGCACCCTTGAAGCTCCAATGTCCTACCCCCGGTTGCCAGACTTGCCACTAAGTATGTGAGCCCAGGAGTCTGCGCGTTCCTCCTGTATGGATTTGGCTCATGTGTCCAGGTAGTCGGCCACCAACTGTGTGGTGCAGGCTGTCACCTACAGTTCTAGACAGGCGTGGGTGATTGGTGTAGGCACAGGCATCCTGCTGCAGCAGGGGGACACAGGCTGAGAAAGGCAGGGGGCCAACAGCCACCCGTGAGTGTCCAGGAGGAAAGCATGTCCCTGTTCCCTAGCGCACGTAGATGAGTGGGTTTTGCAGCCAGACTATGAGCACCCAGTGCTGTTGGCTATCAGGACTGGGGTGGCCCCTCTTATTCTTGGGCCCCTGTCGCAGATGGCTAGGTGGCATGGGTGGAGCCACTAGTCCTCAGGCCCCCGATGTGGGTAGGTGAAGACCCTGCTTAATGGGCAGAGCAGTGTCAAATGTCACGAACCTGCCACTTCACAGCTGAAACAGTTGAAGTTAG
>NW_004443964.1:20669679-20675699 GCF_000243295.1 Trichechus manatus latirostris
CATATAAAATGAACAATAACATCAGTGAGGAATGTATACCTCAGAACAATCAACTACATGAGACCTAAAGGGCAGCTTTTGCCCGAAAGCAAAGTTCAGGAGGACGGTACGGGAAGGAAAGCTGGGTAAATGGATATGGGGAACCCAGGAAGGAAGGGGGAAGAGTGGTAACACATTCAGGGGTTTGCAACCAATGTCACGAAACAAACTGTGTATAAATCGTTGAAAGAGAAAGTAATTTGCTCTGTAAACTCTCGCCTAAACAATAAAATGTTCAAAAAAAGAAAGAAAGAGCAGAGCTTCGGAGAATAGAGATAATTTTGGAGGAAGAATACAAAACTTTGCTAAATTGTCTTGGCTATATATTGCGTTAGGAGCCCTGGTGATGCAGTGGTTAAATGCTCGGCTGCTAACCTAAAGGTTGGCGGTTCAAGGCCACCAGCCTCTCTGTGGGAGAAAGATGTGGCAGTCTGCTTCCATAAAGAAGCAGAAGATCAAATACAGCCTTGGAAACCCTATGGGGCAGTTCCACTCTGTCCTATAGGGTCACTATGAGTCAGAATCTACTCAATGGCAAAGGGTTTTTTTATATGTGTTGCTTAATTATCATTCTTAATGGCTGTGGGAAAAGTGAACAGGGAGAGACGCAGAGGTAGGTGGGCTCACTTGCACGGAGCCCTTCAGTGAACTTAAAGGTTTTAAAAAGAATGCGAAAAGGAGCCCTTGTTTGAAGGACCATGCTCAACCAGACACGTGACACTCACATTCTTTCTCTTCATAACATTGTTACCGAATATTAACTACTGTTTTAAATCAAACAAGTTAACAGTACTGAGATAAATCTGGAAGAATGCACTAGAGTAGAAAGAATAGGGGAGATCACAAGGCAAGAACAAACTACACAGCTCCCAGCCACACCACTGACTCCCTCTGACCTTGAGTAAGGAAGAGTCTTCACTCCTCTTTTCTCCATCTACCAACAGATTTGATCTGCTGGCAACTGGTGCTCTATATATTGCGACATGGTTCTTTTTTTCAAGAGATATAATTTACTTACCACATAATTCACTACTTTAAAGTGTACAATTCAGTGGTATATTACAAAATTGTGTGACCTTCACCACTATCTAATTCTGGAATGTTTCACCACTGCAAAAAGAAACCCCATGCCTTGCATCCAACCTCTGGCAACTGCTAGTCTACCTTCTGTCTCTATAGATTTGCCTACTGTGGACATTTTGTATAAATGGAATCATGAAATATGTGACATTTTGTGTCTGGCTTCTTTCACTTATTATAATGTCTTCAAGGTTCATCCGTGTTGTACCATGTATCAGTAAAAAAAAAACCGAATCTGTTGCCATCAAGTGGATTCCAACTCATACTGACCCTATAGGACAGAGTAGAACTGCTCAAAGGGCTTCCAAGGAGTGGCTGATGGATTCGAACTGCTGACCTTTTGGTTAGCAGACTAGCTCTTAACCACTGCACCACCAGGGCTCCAAGTATCTGTACTTCATTCCCTTTTATGGCCAAAGAATATTCCATTGTATAGATATGCCATATTTTGTTATTCCATTCATCAGTTAATAGTCATTTGGGTTTTTTCCACATTTTGGCTATTATACATAATGCTGCTATGAACATCTGTGTATAAGCTTTTGTGTGAACTAAAGCTTTTTATTCTCTTTTATACATAATGCTGCTATGAACATCTGTGTATAAGCTTTTGTGTGAACTAAAGCTTTTTATTCTCTTTTATACATAATGCTGCTATGAACATCTGTGTATAAGCTTTTGTGTGAACTAAAGCTTTTCATTCTCTTGGGCACATATCAAGGAGTGGAATTGCTGAGTCATATTGTAAGTGTGTGTTTACCTTTTTGAGGAACTGCCAACTTTTCCAAAGTGATCGCACCATTTTACATCTTTACCAGCAATGTGTGAGAGTTTCGATTTCTCTACATCTTTGGCAACACTTGTTATTGTCTTTTTTTAAAAAGATTTTATTTTATTTTTTGTCATTGTTGATATTATCTTTTTTATTACAGCCATCCTAGGGAATGTGAAGTGGTATCTCATTGTGGTTTCGATCTGCATTTCCTTGATGGCTAAATATTGAGCATCTTTTCGTCTGCTTATTGGCCATTTATATATCTCTTTGAAGAAATGTCTAATCAATTCCTTTTCCCATATTTCAATTGTGTTATTTGTCTTTTTACTGTTGAGTTGTAAGAGTTCTTTATATATTGTGGATAAAAAAAAAAACCAACCCAGTTGCCTTTGAGTCAATTCTGACTCAGCGACCCTATATGACAGAGTAGAACTGCCCCATAAGGTTTCCAGGGAGTGGCTGGTGGATTTGAATTGCTGACCTTTAGGTTAGCAGCTGAGCTCCTAGCCATTGTACCACCAGGGCTCCATATTGTGGATACTATACTCTTGTTCCCTGGGTGGTGCGATGGTTAACACACTCGACTTCAAACCAAAAGGTTGGAGGTTCAAGTCCACCCAGAGGCACCTTGCAAGAAAGGCCTGATGATCTATTTCTGAAAAATCAGCTGTTGAAGACCCTTGGAGCACAGTTGTACTCTGACACACATGACCATAGACTAATTAAAGATTTAGTCATGAGAGACAATTAGGGAAAAGAAATAAAAAGAGAAAATGTAATTCTCATGAGGCTCTCCTAGATGAGTAGATGAAATTTGAAAAGGTATATGTCTATATTTAATGCTTTCAAAATCAAGGTTGAAAGTAACAGCTATTTGAGACCCCATTTTCTTCATACAGGTTAAACACAGGTTTTGGAGTCAGACAGGACTGAATTCAAATCCTAGCTCTGCTTCTTACTAGCTTGGGACCTAGGACAAGTTACATAATCTCTCTGTGCTTCAGTTTCCTCATCTGTAAAATGGGGTAATGATAATATCTACCACATAAGGTTATTGTGAGGATTGAGTGTGAAATGCTGATCATAGTCCCTGGAAGCTCAACTGATAGTACTTGTGATAATAATTATTTTTATAATGTTCTGCAAAAGTACCCTAATGATTCTTGAATAGTATTAAACTAAAGGCAATTTTCTTCTTTTCCTTTTTTTTTAAGAATTGAAAGAAATTCTATTCTAGCATTTTGGAATAAAAATTTATGTAAAAATGAATCTATTCATTTTATTGCTATATAAGAAAAATGGTATTTATTTATTCAACAGTATTTATTAAATACCTAGTAAACATCAGGCACAGGGATGACAGTGATGGCAGGTTGTGGTTCCTGCCCTCAAGAAGCTGGCAGTCTAGAAGACTGACGAGTCAAGGTGATTGTATGCAATGTAACAAGGGGTATGACAGAAGAATGTACCCAGAGTATGTGATCGAACTATGGCTTCCACAAGTTCCTCTTCTTAGATTTACCCCCTTCTCCTTTGGTTCCAAGGCCACAGAATTGGTCCTTTTTTAAAAAAAAATTAGATGAATTAAGCCATGGAATTTTTTGAAGTTCTAAAGACTGAAATGAAAGCACCTTGAGTTATGGAGTATTTCCTACGGAGCGAAGCCTTCCTACCAGCATAGTCACTTCCAGGGTTTTCGACCTGGATGAGGTTACAGATGTCTACCTGAAGTTCTTTGGTATATTTTTTCTTTGCTCTCCACCTTTCTTTTCTCTCTCTCTTTCCTTCCTCCACCACTTATCTTCTAATTCCCAAAGGAAGAGTGCTTTATGGTTTCTAAGGGTGATTTATAGGTAAAGGCAGAAAATGATTTTTTTTTCCTACAAGTTCCATACAAAAAAAATGAGTATAAACTTTAATGGAAGTTATTGAAAATGCAGATAATTTTAATTCCATTGCATTTTTCCAGAAATCTCAATCATAATCCTCTGACAACCGTTGAAGATTCGTATCTTTTTAAATTGCCAGCATTAAAATATTTGTAAGTATTACAACAATCTCATGGGTCATGAGATGATTTCGATCCTTCATTTTTACTTTTATCAAAGATTAAGTATTTTGCATTTAAGCTAAAAAGTCATCATTTTAATTTGGTGATTGAAAAAAGTTAGTGGCAAAGAAAAGGATTAAGAAAGGATGTATACTGAGGAAGACAGCAACAGGGGAAGACAGCAGTGTCAAAGAACACATATGGACATGGCATATGCAGATAAATGTAGAAACACCATTTATTCAAAAAAGCAAAGAGATTAAGGTGTGCATTATAAACAAGAACAAGGAATCAGGAAAGGAATCAGGAATGAGAAGTGGGATAATGGTTAAAGACTACAGGTTCTACTGTTCTATGCCAACATCATTAATTTGATGATGCAAAGAAACTTAAATTTCTTTCATAAGAGCTTTCTGGAACTATCTTCTATGGCAAATAAACTCAAGCTAGCTTCTTTTACAGAGAAGCCAAAACGGAAGTAATTCCCTGTTCTTAAGTATCTTTTTAAGTACAGAATTTTTGTATTTGGGTTCATATCATGAACGTTTGGGCTTTCTCCTTCAGAGACATGGGAGCAACACAAGTGTCACTTACAACGGTTGAGAATATCCTCAGAATGACGTTCAAGTTGGAAAAACTGTAAGTAGTTTTTTTCTTAGATTTATTTTCACTTAGTTTTTTTTAAAGGTTTTATTATTTTAAAGTCATTTTACTGAGGTCTAATTACATATAATCATATTCACCCTTTTTAAATGTGTATTTCAATGAGTTTTGACAAATGTATACAGTTATGTAACCAGCACCACAATCGAGATTGGAGTATTTCTGTCACCCCAAGAAGCCTCTTGTGCCCCTTTGCCATTAATGCTTTCCTCCTACCACCAGCCCCTGGCAACCACCTATCTCGTTCCTGTCCCTGTTGTTTTGCCTTTTCCAGAAAGTCTTATAAATGAAATCATATAGTATGTAACCTTTAATGTTTGGCTTCTTTCACTTAGCACAATCCTTTTGAGATTTGTTCATGTTGTTGCATCTATCAGTAGTTCATTCCTTTTTATTGCTGAGTTGTATTCCAGTTGTATGGATATACCACAGTTTGTTTATCCATTCATCAGTTGATGTTGAGTTGGGTTGTTTCCACCTTTGGCTATTGTGAATAAAGCTGCTGAAAATACTCACAGGTCTTTGTGTGAACATGTGTTTTCACTTCTTTGAGGTAAATACCTAGGAGAGGGATAGCTGTATCACATGCCAAGTGCCATATTTAACTTTATAAGGAACTGCTAAACAGTTTTCCAAAGTGGCTGACCAATCTGCATTCTCACCAGCAGTATATGAGAATTGCTATTGCTCCGTATTTTACCTGATATTTGTATTTCAGTCTTTTTAAAAAATTTTAGCCTTTTCTGTACATTTCAAAATAAACACTTATTTACAAATAAGATTTTTTTAAAAAAAAAGTAGAGGCAGCTCAGTGCAAATATATAAATACTATTAATACCTATACACTAGTAGGTGTGTAACAGTATCTCATTGTGGATTTAATTTGCATTTCTCTAATAGCTGATGATTTGAGCATCTACTCATATGCTTATTTGCCATTTGTATCTTCTCTAATGAAGTGTCTGTTCAAATCTGTTGCCATTTTTTATTGGGTATTTTTCTTCTGATTATTGAGTTGTAAGAGTGCTTTATATATTCTGGATACATATCCTTTCTCTCAAATATGTGTTTTGTAAATATTTTATCCCAGACTGTGGCTTGTCTTTTCATTCTCTTGACAGTGTCTTTTGAAGAGCAGAAGTTTTCAATTTTGATGAGGTCTAATTTTGGAATTTTTTTTTTTTTTGTATATGGCTTGTGCTTTTTTTGTGTCTTATATGAGAAACGTTTGTATAACCCAAAGTCACAAAGATTTCTCCTGTGTTTTTTTTCCAGAAGTTGTATAGTTGTGTAATTCTTCCAATTAGGTCTATGATCCATTTTGAGTTAATTTTCATATATGGTGTGAGGTAAGGGTCGAGTTTATGTATTTATTTTATTATTATTATTTTTTTGCAGTTAAAAAAATGTTTT
>NW_004443964.1:20677682-20685707 GCF_000243295.1 Trichechus manatus latirostris
GGTTGAGGGGGCTCTTCCATTCATAGACTGTCCAACTCTGAACTTGCTCTGAATCTCAAGTTTTTCTATTCCCAAAACAAAAAAGCAGGTGCTTTTGAGTTTTTTTTTTTTCTTTCTGTATGTTAGTTTATTGGCACTAACTTCGTGATTTCCAAAGGGTGATTACCTTCACATATAGAGAGCCTGAGTATGGGTCTGCAAGAGTGATCTGGAACAAATAATAAATAACAACACTTTGCTGTTATTGTTAGGTGCTGTCAAGTCGGTTCTGGCTCATAGCAACCCTATGTACAACAGAACAAAACACTGCCTGGTCCTACACCATCCGCATAATCACTGCAGTGTTTGAGCCCGTTGTTGCATCCGTTGTGTCAATCGGTCTCGTTGAGGGTCTTCCTCTTTTTCAGTGACCCTCTACTTTACCAAGTGTGGTGTCCTTCTTCAAGGACTGGTCTCTCCTGATAACATATCCAAAGTATGTGAGATGAAGTCTCGCAATCCTCCTTTCTAAGGATCATTCTGGCTGTACTTCTTCCAAGACAGATTTGTTCGTTCTTCTGTATATTCAGTTTTCTCCACTGTATATTGTATATTCTTCACCAACACTGTGATTCAAAGGCATCGATTCTTCTTCGGTCTTCCTTATTCATTGTCCAGATTTTGTATGCATATGAGGCAATTTAAAATACTGTGGCTTGGGTCAGGTGCACCTTAGTCCTCAAGGCGACATTTTTGTTTTTTAACACTTTAAAGAGGTCTCTTGCAGCAGATTTGCCCAATGCAATGCATCGTTTGATTTCTTGACTGCTGCTTCCATGGGTGTTGATTGTGGATCCGAGTAAAATGAAGTTCTTGACAATTTCACTCCTTTCTCCATTTATCATGATGTTGCTTATTGGTCCAGTTGTGAGGATTCTGGTTTTCTTACCTTGAGGTGTAATCCATACCCAAGGCTGTGGTCTTTGATCTTCGTCAGTAAGCACTCCAAATGCTCTTTACTTCCAGCAAACAAGGTTGTGTCATCTTTATATCGCAGGTTGTTAATGAGTCTTCCACCAATCCTGATGCTGCATTCTTCTCCATATAGTCCAGCTGCTCCGATTATTTGCTTGCATATGGATTGAATAAGTCTGGTGAAAGGATACAACCCCTACCCACACCTTTCCTGATTTTAAACCATGCAGTATCCCCTTGTTCTGTTTGAACAACTGCATTTTGGTCTATGTACAGGTCCTGCATGAGCACAATTAAGTGCTGTCAGTTTGTCTTACCGTGGTGGCTTGTGTGTTGCCGTGATGCTGGAAGCTATGCCACCAGTATTTCAAATACCAACAGGGTCACCCATAGTGGACAGGTTTCAACAGAGCTTCCAGACTAAGAAAAACTGGGAAGAAGGACCTGGTGATCTACTTCTGAAAAAATTGGCCAGTGAAAACCTTATGGATAGCAGAAGAACAGTGTCTGATATAGTGCCAGAAGATGAGCTCCTCAGGTTGGAAGACACTTAAAATATGACTGGGGAGGAGCTGCCTCCTCAAAGTAGAGTCGACCTTAATGACATGGATGGAGTAAATCTTTGGGGACCTTCATTTGCTGATGTGGCATGACTCAAAATGAGAAGAAACAGCTGCAAACTTCGATTAATAATCAGAACATGGAATGTATGAAGTATGAATCAAAGAAAATTGAAAGCTGTCAAAAATGAAATGAAACACTTAAAGATCGATATCGTAGGCATTGGTAATCTGAAATGGACTGGTATTGGCCATTTTGAATTGGACAAAAATATGGTCTACTATGCTAGGAATGACAAGTTGAAGAACAACGGTGTCGAATTCATTGTCAACAAGAACATTTCAAGATCTACCCGGAAATACATGCTGTCAGTGATAGGATAATGTCCATACACAATGAGGAAGACCAGTTAATACAACTGTTATTCAAATTTACGCACCAACCACTAATGCCAAAGATGAAGATTTTTACCAACTTCTGCAGTCTGAAATGGATAAAACATACAATCAAGATGCATTGATAATCACTGCTGATTGGAATTTGAAAGTTGGAAACAAAGAAGAAGGATCAGTAATTGGAAAATATGGCCTTGGTGATAGAAACGACACCAGAGATTGTATGATAGAATTTTGCAAGACCAACAACTTATTCATTGGAAATACCTTTTTTCAGCAATGTAAGTGGTAACTATACATGTGGAGCTTGCCAGATGGAATACATAGGAATCAAATTGACTACACCTGTGGAAAGAGCTGAGGGAGAAGTTCAATATCATCAGTCAGAACAAGGCCAGGGGCCGACTGTGGAACAGATCATCAATTACTCATACTCAAGTCTAGGTTGAAGCTGAAGAAAATTAAAACAAGTCCACAGGAGCCAGAGTCAAACCTTGAGTAAATCCCACCTAAATTTAGAGACCATCTCCAGAATAGTTTTGACGCGTTGAATACTAATAACTGAAGACCAGACAAGTTGTGGGATGACATCAAGGACATCATATGTGAAGCAAGTGAAAAAGTCATTAAAAACACAGAAAAGAAAAGAAAAAAGACACTATGCCACTTATATAAAAACAGTATTGCTTGTTTTTCAGAACATTTCTATTATTCCCTTCTTCCCCAGAGGTGGGCAGAACAGGCATTGTTAATCTCCTCTTACAGATGAAGAAAAACAAGATTAGAGGTGTTAGTGCTGTAGCCTGGTGCCCAGCTCTCCTGTTCCCAATTCTGAGCTCTCCACAAGCCCATACTCCTCCTTTCCCATGATCTTCTACTCCTCCTTAGACTCTCACTGCTACCGAAAATACTTTCCATTCTTCTGGAAAAGAAACACAAAAAACTGTACAATGGTACATTTGACCTTCATGCAGTTGGAAGCTTTGAGTAGTTCCTCAAGTAATGCTGGAAATATTAAATGTGAAATAAAATGACAGCAAAGTAGGCATCTGACAAAGGTTGCTTTTTCCCTTTTGCATTGTAGGACTTCAAGTAACATTTATCTAGAAATTGCTATTATCCCATAGATTTCTTGAACATTCCAGATAGACATGCAGCATGGCAAATTAAAAATCTCTTAACCAACTGGATGGTGCCCAGCTACCATTACTGAACATTTTGATCAAAGATTTGATAGAAGAATCCTGATCAAAAGGGGGAAAATGCAGAACAGAATTTCAACTTCTCATGGACTGCACACTTTCTGGAGCCATTGAGACTGGCTAAACCCCATGAAACTATTGCACTGAGATAATCTTTAAACCTTACACCAAAAAAAAAAAAAAAAGAATGCCCTCAACTCTTCTTTAACATAAGCAATAGTTTAGCTTAACTAGTAAAGAACGTCTGTCATGAGCATTATGCTCTTTCAAGAACTATCTATAAAAGATCAAATTAACAACAGCAATTCAGAAGATTAGATAGGAAATTTAGGAGGCAGTGAGTTTATGTTAATAGGAGAGAAACAATTCAGAAAAAGAGAGTGAGAATGGTTGCACAACTTGAAGAATGTAATCAATGTCACTGAATTGTGCATGTAGAAATTATTGAATTGATGTTTGTTCTGCTGTGTATGTTCTCCACAACAACAAAATAAAATAAAAATTTTTTAAGGGACTTAGCAGAACCCAAGGGGAGAAAAATCTCTTAACCTACTATACCCCAGATCTCTGCCCAATATCAAGAAAAGAACCAGGGTGGACATAATGGACACATTCTGTGTAGACCCTTCTGTTATGGGGGATAGGATATTTGGCAGGAAGAACCAAGGGAACGAGTTGGGTAAGTGGGTGGAAAAGCGCATGTCCAGATGAGCAGCTATGAGCTATGAGCTGTAAAATGGGATCCACTTGAGCAGCTGTGCCCCTACTCCCCTCAGAGGTCTGTCTTTCAAATTAGTCATGTGTGATGCCAACAAGAACGTGAACACACAGAAGAGGTGGAGAGAGCAAGCTTCACTCTCTCTCTGCATCTGGGGCAGGACAGTATGTGGCATATGAATGTGAGGAGAAATGGCGGATGGGTCTACCTGTGTAGGGGAATCTTTGTCTTCCAGCCTTGGGTTTATTAAGTACTGGGCAATTGGCCCTTGGGGACCAATGGAATAATTCCAAGTACAACCTGTTGCTGTCGAGTCTATTCTGACTCATAGTGACTCTATAGGACAAAGTAGAGCTCCCCCACAGTATTTCCAAGGGTGTAAATCTTTACGGAAGCAGACTCCCACATCTTTCTGCTGTGGAGTGGCTGGTGGGTTTGAACCGCCGAACTTTTGGTTAGCAGCTGAGCGCTTAACACTGTGTCACCAAGGCTCCATAATCTAAATATATTTACTATGTTTCACACTATGGAATGTTCTCAGTAGATAGCCACCTTTTCAAAAGAACCAGGGTGGACATAGTGGACACATTCATAGTGGAACATTGTTGTTACTGGTTATAAACTTCAGTTTGGGTTTATTTTTCTCCTCTCTAAACGGCACTCAAATCTTTGTTGACTCCTAATGTATTTGACTGGAATATATGGCTACGGATTGACAAAAAGCTGTCCCATCAGTCTTTCATTGTCAAACGCAGTCTCTTCTTTTTTGGCAGGTGAAGAAGCATCTCTAGGGGCTGCAGAAGGAACATTTATGAAGGCATTACAAGCCCGGAAGAAGAGCACCAGCACTGAGCTGACTATTGAGCCAGAAAAAGCATCCTCAGACAAAAGTGGTGTCAATTTGTCAACTGTCCTGAATGAGCCACTAGACTTTAATGATGAAAATGATGTTATTAGTGCACTAAATTACATATTGCCTTATTTCTCAGAGGGAAATCTAGGAGACATAGAATTGACATTATTACCATTCATAAAACTCCTTTTTTCAAATGTACAAGATAGAGAAAAGACCCTGAGTTATTTGCAAAACAACCCAGGGAATCCCTTTCTTAAGCCTGAAAACAATGCAACTTACAAAAGTAAATTGAGGAAACTCTATTTTCTGGAGAATTTGTTAGATGCAGAAATTCAAGAAAAAATTAATGAGGTTAAAAAGAAAGAAAAAACTGCCATGCTTATGCATCCCAAATTTTTAGGTGCCAAATTTAAACGCCACATCTTTCAAAAGAAATTGGAAACTGCTCACCCCTGGGAAGACCACCTGGCAAAGATCCAGAGAACAGGTGTCAGGAAAAGACTGCAAAGGGTGAACAGAGTCCTCAAGAGGCCAAGGGGCATGAAGAAAAGCCACTTCAAAGAAATGGAAGATCAGAGCATCAACAGGAAACAAGGGGCCAAGTCATTTATGGAGAACACCCCCAAAGCAAGAAGGCCCAGGGGGCCAGCCCCAAGGGAGCTGGAACAGCTTCACAAAGTGCAGAGGCCAAGGAAGTTAGGGGAAATCTCCTTCCACACAGAGCCTTCGTTCATCAAGGAACATAAAGCAGCAGTCTCTTCTTTCCTGAAACAGTACTCGATGCACAGGCCTTCTACCTCCCCTCTTTCAAAAGCTCCACCTGAGGTTAGAAACCAATTAAAAAACTTGACCTACACCATTTTTGTTTTAGAAGCTGCAAATTCTAGAGTTAAAAATATGAAGGTTCCTGAACCAGTATCCCATTCCAGAAAAAATTACATCTTTCATAAATCTCGCTCTCGTGTAGTTCACAGAAGACCAAAGGTCAAACAGAGTCGAAGGTTCAGAAAAGTCCGTAGACTGATGCTTAAAAACAGACCTCCTTTCTCTGCAGTCAGGAGCCTCATAAATTCCCCTCCACAAGAGGCTTCTTCATTTTCAGGAGAACTGAGTTCTCCAGAAAATCCTTTTCCAGAATTATTTCCTTTTTCAGAGCCTTCTGCAAAAAACACTACTGCACACAATGCTACTGTGCTAGATGAGACTACCCGTGAGATCATTGCCCGTAAGGATCCTTCCACTGCAGATTCTGCTGTGACTGCAGACAACTTAATGCCACCTGTTAAACAAACCAATGAAACACATTGGGAATACCATCACATGGGCACTGACTTACCCTCCAAGCCCAATGGCTCCTCTCTGTCATTGCACTCAAACCCGGGTGATCAATTTGAAACTCAGCTAAACCAACAGCTACGGTCCCTCATCCCCAACAATGACGTGAGAGGGCTTATTTCTCATGTTATCCGGACTTTGAAAACGGACTGTTCAGAGCCCTATGTACAACTGGCCTGTGCCAAGCTCATCTCCAGAACAGGCCTCCTGATGAAGCTTCTCAGTGAGCAACAAGAAGTTAAGGTGTCCAAGGCAGACTGGGATACAGACCAATGGAAAACTGAGAACTATATCAATGAGAGCACAGAAGTCCAGAGTGAGCAAAAAGAGCAGGAGTCAAGTGAGGTGAGGACAACTCCAGAAACATGGGGCCCAGACTTTTCCATCAGAGTTGAGGACATGCCTTTAGAGTGCCAAAGCTCCTACTCCATGTCTCATTCTGGCCAAGACAATCATCTTCCACTTTGCTCACTTAGAGAATGGTGCCACTATTCCTAGTGTAGACGAGAAAAAGACTTAACACACAAATTGTAAAGAAGAGTGCTTAATAGTAAGATTATTAGATTTGGTATGTTGGTCATGAACCTATAAGCTAGATTCACCTGGAAGAATTGGGTTTTGAAACTGAATAGCTGGCTTTTATCCTTTACATCTCTTTGTTCTTTAAAAAAAAAAAAATTCTTCTTCCTATTTTTTAGCTCACAAAAGAAGTTCCAGGATATGGCTATAACAACAAGCTCATCTTGGCAATATCTGTGACTGTGGTAGTGATGATTTTGATTGTAATTTTCTGCCTCATTGAGGTAAGGACAACAATTAATTCAAGTTTCCAGAATATATTTTGTCCTTATAATAGATTCAAAACCCACAAACTGAAAATTGAATCCACTTTCCCACCTACTGCTACTTGATATTCCTCTTCAGTCTCTAGGACTGGGGTATGCTTGGTACTTTTATTGCGAAGTATATTCCAGGGATTTTGAAAGGAACCCCACTCCCAGGAGATCTTGGTGGAGTTGAAACCAAGATAACAAGCTATTAGACTATTTTGAGAAGTTAAATTTAAAAAGGCCAGAGTGACATGATAGCAAAATTTCCTCAACCCAAAACTATGGCAATGATTTGATGTAGTCACCAGGCACTTTTATTCTATCCCCGATTTCTTTCCTTGTTGGCTGAAATGATAAGAGAGATAAAATGTCCACTCTTCGGAGCAATCAGTCAATCTGCGGAGAAAGGACAAAGCAAAAAGATAAAAGTTTTATTCTGTAGATCCATTAGATTAACTTAGCATCTTCTCCAGTGGGTAAACAACAACAACAAAAAAACCCTTGTCGCTTTTGAGTTGTTTCTGACTCGTAGAGACCCTATAGGCATTGTCTAAACAGGCTCAGTTAAAATTTTACAGCCAAATTCCTGCAACAGTAGCCTATTCTTGGAGTTTGACTTTGCTTACTTTTTGTTCAATTATGTAATGGTTTATTAATTTCCTGACAGGCAGATGCTAATATATTAAAAGAGTGATTTAACAAGCTGACAACTTGACCCTACCCTGCCAATTCACCCTAATTTACCTACTTATTTTTTCTACCGTCAGAGCAGCCTTACATTCCAGCCAAAGCAGCCCCTCACCATAACCCAGTCACACCATGCTCATTCCTGCTTTTTTCTGTGCCTTTGCCCATCTAAAATTCCCTTAATTCACCCTGCCTGTTGAATTCCTATGAATCTGTCGAAAGCCAACTCAAGTCCATCTTTCTTCAAAAGCCTTCTCTGAACTCTCCAGTCCTCGTAGCCCTGGTGCATTTGTGAGATGTGTTGCCATTCCTTGGGGGCCAAAGAGAGACATTTTCCCTCTCCTGAGAACTCAAAACTGTGGTAAACAATTTCTAAAAAGATGGCTACCCAAGAGAGTAGATTTAAGATCAACACATAATGGAGTAGAGCAAAGATATGTAAAGACCAAATGGCCTCCTGATCTATCTGAAGAAAAATATGTCTATC